>NC_088980.1:144511974-144867515 GCF_963932015.1 Anas acuta
TCATCACAAATATATCTAGTTTTTAGCTCTCAGTGTATGCTGTTTCTGAAGTCTTGCCTTCTTAGGCAAGAGTAATTTAATCTGTAGTCTCAGTTTTGTTGCTGACTTGAGTTCAGTTCTTGCAGATGTGTAAAAGGTGTTAAATCCCAAGTGGTAGTGCATGGTGGGCACCATCAATGAATATCGTGGAAGGTTATATGGGTAGGATAGAGATGTGTTAACAGCACAGCTCAAACTTTATTTTGCATGCTGGCCATTCCCATGGAAGTCAGTTAATTCAGAACTTTAGGGGCTATTGAAGTTTTTTTAATGTTCCTTGCTGAAAGGGACTACCATAATTCAACACCTTGGAGCCTAGGGAGCTCATGTGGGCTGTGGCAGCCTTTGGCACAGTCTGTGTTTTGTATTCAGAACATGGACTCAAAGCCTGTTCTTCCCCGTTTGTAAGTGCCTTCATGCCACTTTATTGGCTTTCCTCAATTAGGGCTCTCAGTTTCTCCTTTTGGAGCTATTTTGCTTTATATCACATGGAGTATCCTTTTTGAAGCCAAGACCTTGACTCTGTCTCTCCCACTCCTCAGGTATGTGCCTTGACAAACAGGCTGTTTTGGAGACTGAGCAGGCTGTTTTCATTGGAAATTCCAGGTAGGCTCAGCAAAATTCTTCCTGAGGAAGCTGGCAGGCATGCTCCCACTGAAATGGTCTGGTTTTGACAAATACACACTTTCTAACAAAATGGAAAATTCCATGCCTATTTGCAGATTTGCCATTTAAGTGCAGTTTGCTGGAGTAGACAGGGCAGTAGTGCCTGGAACCTTAAGAAAATTATGTGTATATAGATATGTATATATATGTATGGAGAAACATGAAAGTGGAATGCAGATGCAGCATTTATAACACGCAGTCCATAGTATTGTGGTTGACCACTAAGACAAGGTTACAAGGGAAACTTCTGTCTGGGCTCCATCCTCACCTCTGATGAATAAAATCACAGTACTGGGCTGTTCCCGCCCTGATTTGTCAGGGGTCCTCTTGCAACCATTTGGTGACCAGATCTTCAGATCCTTCTGCATAAGGCAGGCAGAAGATCTTTCTCTCTTCTTCTTGTCCCAGTTTTCCAATTTCTAATCCAGTTTTCCTTGCTCTTCTCTGCTTACTTCATCAGAGCTTATCTGCTGCACACATTGCGGGCCTCTGTGCACTGACCTCTGAGGATAAATTTTACGTTGGAAGAACATATGGGGAAAAGGACTTTCAAGAAATGACCGTGGCCTTTGCCCTCCATACTGCAGCTCTCTGCAGTCCATTTTCCTCTTCTCTTGCCAGACTCCACTGTTCTAATCTGCAAATGATATTCAAGGGCTATGTAAAACACTACAGCATGAGGGCAAATAATCAGAGGTCTGTTTAATTTGGAAACAAATATGAATGGACAGCCAGGTAAAGGACACCTTATTTGCTTTCTTGCAAGAACAAGGAGATATTCAATCATATTTAAAGCAGTGTAGTGTAAATCCTACTGAAGGGAAATGATTTTATATTATGCAGAAGCACTAATGCACAGCTCCAGGATTTAAGTAAAGCCAAGGTCAATAGGAATAATGAGGGGAATTCAACATTTGTATGAGTAATAAGACTGTAAAATTATGTCTGATGGGAATTTGTGTTTTGTTAAAGAAACATTAAAACAGCATGTTTTAAAAAACCATCCAGCGGTGTTATTAAATACAGCTCATAAAAGGAGCTGGTGAGAAATGGAGGAAAGACTAATATGCAGAAGGGATGGGGAAAGTGATCTAATTTTCTTCCAATATCTGAGCCTGGAGGCAGGACAGAACGGCAGGCTCCTCACATCCAACTAAACTTCATGTGCTGACCAAAGAGTTGTCAAGAGCCAGCCGGTGGCCCTGTCCTGTCCCAAGGGGCTGCTGTCCGGCCAAGGTGGCACCTACCATGGCCAGGCAAATGGAAGCAACGCCTTCCACCACATCGCAGCACTTGGGCTTTGGGTCCTTTTGCCAGAAGGCAGGATTAGACACATGGTAATAAAGACAAATATGAACAAAGGCTCCACGGCACTGCTTTCCATAACATCTTAAAGAGCTGTTCCACTCAATGTCTTAGCCTATCTTAACGCTTGTATTTCAGTTGTTCTCCATGTAAACAGATTGGCAAGACTTAGCCTCCTAATGAGGTAGAATCCCTTCATCTTAAATCTCTGGAAGCTTCTGCTTTCTAGAAAAAAAAGGCCTTTGTGAGGAATTATTTCTTTCTTAATTCATTTTTATCACTACTTCATCTCAGTAAAATAAAGAAAACATGAAAGTAGCTTAAAGATATTTATTTAAACGTGTTTTATACAAGTAAATGAGGGATTTTCTTGTAAAACATGCCCACTGAAACTGCAAAATTGAGGATTATTTAACAGCAGAATCAAGACAAACAATGATATTTTTCTGCATGTATCTATAGCTCCTCTTCAAGTCTGCTCTGAGTGTTGAGCTGAATACAGACTGCATTAGATCTACATTAGAACTGTGGTGCTCAAACTGAAGAATTATGGACTGCAAAGTTTAGAGATCACTACAGCCAAGCTGGAATTTTACATTCGTAAAATGTGAAAAGCTTAAAATAAAGCCGGGCTGTATTTACCCGTCTGCTTTCAAGCAGCTTTTGTGCATGTGTTAACGAAGCAGGCAGTGCTGTCAGAATAACAACCATTGGGAGTTCTGGGTGTGTAACAGGAAGGAAATATTTTTTTTATTTTTTTTATATTTTTTTTTTGGTTCAATGAAGAAAATAGAAAGATTTGTCCACCCTGATGCTAAAAAAAAAACACAGAATAATTATCAGCTGAGGCAACTGCACTTCTGACCTAAGCATACATGCACACCATCTATTTTCAAGTCCACTTTGTTATAATAAACAGATGAATTTTTCTTCAAGAACAGACTTGAAAAGCAAATACAAGTGACTCTCCTGAAGAAGAGAAAACCACTCCCAGAGAAGCTGAGGAAAAGGGTGTCCAGCTGCCTTCAATTCCTTGTATTATTGCTTCCACCGGTGGATGAGGGCTCTCAGACACATGCCATAATCTCTCTGGAGATAGTCCCAGGTGATATGGGCCTCACTGACATAGCCCTGTCCCTTTTGTGGCATCTGTACTCCTTCTAGCTAAGGTCCAACAGGTTTCATGGCATGGACATGCTCAGTGGCTTTCACAGAATCGCAGAATTACTGAGGCAGGCAGGGCCCTTGTCCTGGTTTCAGTTAGAACAGTTAATTTTCTTCCTAGTAGCTGGTAGAATGCTGTGTTTTGTCTTAGGATGAGAAGAGTGCTGATAACACCCCGATGTTTTAATTGTTGCAGAGCAGTGCTTATACTAAGCCAAGGACATCTCAGCTTCTTGCTCTGTCCTGCCAACGGGCAGGCTGGGGGTGCAGTAAGAGCTGGGAGGGGACAGACCCAGGACAGGTGACCCAAACTAGCCAAAGGGGTATTCCATACCATCTGACGTCATGCTAAACAATATATAGGGGTGGATAGCCGGGGGGAGGGGGCCGGACTGCTCGGGGTTAGGCTGGGCATCGGTCAGCGGGTGATGAGCAATTGCATTGTGCATCATTTGTTTGTACACATTATTATTAGTAGTACTATTATCATCATTGTTATTATTATTATTATTAATAATTATTATTGTTATTATTATTTTCCTGTCTTATTAAACTGTTTTTATCTCAACTCACGGGCTTCACTTTCCGTTTCTCTCCCCCATCCCAGAGAGGGAGGGGGGAGGGTGAGCGAACGGCTGTGTGGTGTTTAGCTGCTGGCTGGGTTAAACCACGACAGCCCTCTGCAAGTCCCCTGGCCCAACCCCAGCTCCGGCAGGGACACCCAGAGCAGGGTGCCCAGCACCACGTCCAGGTGGCTTTTGAGATCTCCAAGGAGGAGACCCCACAACCTCTCTGGGCAGCCTGTGCTAGTGCTCCATCACCCACACAGCACAGAAATGCTTCCTGATGTTCAGGGGAACCTCTTGTGTGCTACTTTGTGCCCACTGAGACAATCTGTATGGTATTGTGCTATTGCAAAGAATCTGAGCAATCTCAGCTACTAATGAAAGGTGATTCCTGATTTTTGACACACTGTAGGTCAATAAACAGCTTTTCTGATTTCATAAGTGGATGCCAAGACATCAGAAGACCAGGAGTCTTATCATTTAGTGAGTATCAATTCAATGCATATTCAGTTTGGTTTTGGTGAAATCGGGTGAAATGTTCTGCTTTCTATCCTGTGCTTGGATTCTGGTTCAGTTTTTTAGTATGTCCCACTTCTGCTTTCTTCCAGGTTTTCCTGCTCTGGGGGCAGTTGTGATCTTCACCTCTAAGCATTCAGCCTTCTTAGGAACAGCTCTTTTTCAACCAGCATAAAACAAGACATCAGCAATGCAGGGTGTCTGATATGCCTGAGATGTGTCTTGTGAGAGCTAGGACACAGCATACTATAAGATCTCGCTCCTTTAATTATACCGTATTTCATTTCATCCTACGTAATCCTTCACCACTGCCTGCCCCTCTTTTTGAATCCCTTTTTCTGCAATCCTGCTCACCTCTGTCAGACATCTTTTGCCTTTCCTTCATTTTCTGCCTTAATTAACCATGGAGCTGCTGCTCCACATGGGCAGCTGGATGAGCTGCCTGCAAGAGGCACAGCTCACACTGCTCCTCCCTGTCTGGGAACCCAGTGAGGCCTGAGACTAGCAAACCAGGTTTTGTTTCTTCCCCACACCGAGGAATGGGTGGATGGGAGAGAGAAGAGAGAGGGTTTGGTCTCCCTTATAGGCACTGGGGCAGATCTGAAAGCCTGGACCCCAAAGTTGTGCCAGAATCAAAATATAGCTCAGATCTGGGATATAGGTCTGGGCTTAGCTCTTTTTAATATGAAGCCCTCTGAAGTCCTTCCTTCTTACATCATTCCTTGCCATCTATTCCTTCTATTGCAAAAAAGGACAAGTTACACTCCCCAAGTATAAAGGAACTTTTTTATTCAGGGCCATATGAAAGCACATAGGCTGCTAAGCAGGAATATCAGCAGTTATTAAGGAATGAAGTTCTTTCTTCCAGAAGAGGCTAAATAACTGATTTCCTCTGTGAATGCTCTTTCCAGAATTTCCACAGAAGTCACAGTTATTCATTTGTGCCTCAGAAAAGAGCCACACTTCTGAGGAACAGACAATCTCATACAATGTCAACTAAAAGCTGCTTTCACTGTAAGTTGAATACGAATCAAGTAATTTTTGTCTGAAAGAAACTGATGGATAACCTAACCCAGGTGAAGAAAAAAAAATATAAAAAATAGCAAAGTATGTCTGTCTTTGAGCTCTTTAGAAGGTAATCACTCCAACACCCCGTTGTGGCTCTTGCTTGGTAGAAAAGCTCGTTTCAACACCTTCTGCCAACTCTCTTAAAAGTTTGGCTTCTCTTCTGAAGGGATGCAGAAGTGCAGGCAAAAACTTTCTTACTTTGCAACTTCGGGCCCTGTTTGTTTTGGACGGCAGGATTAGTGGGTTTGATTTACCAGCCTGCCTTGGTGCAGGGGCTGCAGGCAGCTGTCCCACGCAGGACAGCATGCAGGGCACAGAAAGACAGGGACGTGCTGGGGCAGAAAGCAGGGCGAGGACCTGTACGAGTCAAATATGCCATAATGCAAAAACTGGGGAGCTTTTAATTAGGGGATCTAAGCCAAGGAGAAAACGGGGAAAACCAGAACTGTGTGCCTGGCTTAAATAAGCCACTTTCTCCCTGTTTTGCTCCGTACTTTCCTCTCTGGCAGAAGATGGAGGCACTCGACAGAAGAGAGCTGCTGCAGCCAGCGACCTAGAGATGCTTTCAGGCCCTGTTTTCTCTCGTTCTTCTCCATAGCAGGAAGTTTTAGGCCAGTACATTTTGTCCTTTTTACGCAGAGGAATTAAGCAGTTCTGCCCCTACCCCTCAAATTGCCTGTGACAGTGCCTGCTAAAGGAAACGTTTTCTGCATCGCTTTCATCTCAGAAAATGTATCCACAAGATATATACACAGCATAAAATAACACTTTAATTTCTGTCCCCGTCTTCTAAGCAATCCGATCTACCAATTCGTTGTATAACCATAAACACAAAATTTAATTATTTCTGAAGGTTTAAATACACTTTATTTCTTTTTTTTTTTTTTTCCTGATTTTACAGACAGAGACAGCTTTTGTGTGAACTGGAACCTTTCCACTCCCTGCAGTCAAGTGGGTTGCCTTCCATTTTAGCTGAGCTCAGCTCTTATATGTTTAGAAAATAATAATGTGATTATGAAAATGATCAATTTTTTTCTCTCTCTCTTTCTTTTTTTTTCCTACTTAAAATCCATTAAGTTGAAGATATTAGAATTTCCTTTGGTTGGTTGGGGTGGGGGGAACAGAAATGTCTGCTTAACTTAACATAAATGAGTCCCTTCAGAAGGGAAAGCTTTGTTTAACCCCTGGCTTTGCATCCAAGGGTGCTCTCAGATTTTCCCACGTGAACGATGTAAAACCTTTGGCTTTCTCGGCGGGCGTCCCCTCAGCCCTTCCTGACAGAGTAAGGGGAAGTTATGCATGGGTGAAATGCTGAAAGCCCTCGAGGCTCTGCCTCCCTGGCTGCAGCAAGGCTCTGCAGGGCCGTGGGAGAGGAACAGAGCATCACAGCCGAGGCAAAGCTTCCTCTCCTGCCATCATCAAGCAAGCCACGATGCCAGATCTTTCTGAGCACAGAGGTATTGGGCTGAGCAGAAAGAAGTGTTAACTGTAGTTGATGTAGAGAACTTGAAATACATTGCTCCTCTTCTTCTAACTCATCAATAGTTTGATCAGCATTTAAATGGAAACCAGACTGTGGTCTCAAGGTAGCACTGGCATCCATCGACCTAACCTCAGATTTTTTTCTCTGCTCTTGCCATCAGCCAGCAGGCACTAAGCATTCCCTTCCTGCTGCTTCCACTAGTGAGGAAACGTTGGCAATAGGAGTTCCCAAATCGTTTTTCCTGGTGGCAACCCTCCTGGTTTCTTCTCTAGCCAACTGCGTCTCCAGCAACCTGGCAGCTCATTTGCTGCTTTTTCAGTCCAGGGCCCCTCATCAGTGGTGGAGCTGCAGCAGCACAAGGAGACATCTGTCCAGGGCAGGCTGCAGAGCCCAGCCACTCTCTTATGCTTTCAGTTAATGAAATAAAACCCCAAATCAAGACACACCACCACGCAACACCGGTTGGAGCAGCATCAGGCCTCCACTGAAAGGCTACATTTCTCTTCACAGTGAAATTCACAGAAAAAGAGGAACCAAAACGGGGCTTGCAGAAAATCTGTGAGACCAGACTGAAACCAGACACATCGACATCACCCAGAAAGTCTTTGGGCAATCAGGTGCCGGTCTCTGCGGGCTCAGAATTCCCCTTCAGCACAACCAGCAAACACTCGCCTGGGAGGGAGAAGTGAAAAGCCAGTGGAGCTGAAATCTGAGCTTCCGCAGGAATTTCTCTGCTTGTGGCTGTGTTCAGGGATGAAAATGGCTGTGAGGCAGGGAGCAGGGTGGCTGGGAGCACTCCCAGAGGCTGTGGTTGGAGTTTGGGTCACCCCGCACGGCATGGCTGCGCTGGACAAAATTGCAGTCTTTTTTCCTCAGCTCATCTTTCCAGAGGCAAGAGGATTTTCTTACCCTGAATAAACACTGAAGTAGCGTTTTCCCTTATAATTCTTCGTCTGAAGACGGCAACTGTCATACTGAAAGCATTTCCTCTAGCAGCGATGGGTATCTGTGCTGGCTGTGGTGCAGACTGGCTCTACTTGCCTGCGACAATTTTCTTTTGGTAGCTCTTTTCTTTAAAGCACTTACAAATCCAGCAGAAGCAAGTAACACCAAGCATAAACCTTAAATCACAATTAACAACAAAAATTAAGAAGTAAAACACTGTTTCTCATGATTGGCATGGGGCTGAAGACATACTTTTGTGCATAGGCCATTTGACGGGCACCACCACGAATGACGCCACACCACGCACCACAAGCCCTCCCACAGAGGGCAGTACTAACACGTCCATTTCTAATAAGGGTTTTCTCATCCACTTTTACTCAGAGAAGGAAGATTTACATGGTTTTTAAAGTATGGTGGGACAGAAAGGAGAGGAAGACTTTGTTCATGGCTCAGGACCCACAACTAAAGATTTCATAATGAATGTGTATTCCTTAGGCACAACATGGAGAACCTGAATAAAACGCATTCATGCAGATCAGCTAAACACCTGTATGACAAATGAGTTTAAACTCACCTGTTTTACAGCACGTCTTTAAGCACAAGTAAACATAAAGACCTTTCCCTCCCTCTGGCTTTCCTGTTTCTACAGCTTTTTTCTTCCTTCCCAAGAAGTGCAGCTCTCCTGCTGCTCTGTACCAGGGCTGGTTATTGTGCCATCAGGGCCAGTGAGTCAGCATCCTTTCCCACAAGATTCAGTACTTGGGATTTTTCAGGGAAACACTGCCAGCTAGCTTGTTATGCCTTTTTTTTTTTTTTTTTCTTTTTTTTTTTTTTTGGAAAACACCTTGCATTTGGAAGATTAGAAAAAAAAAAAAAAACACCACTGAGCAATATGTAGGTGACGGCCAAGGACCCATTATCTCCCCAAGGAACGCCTTACCAAGAAGGTGATGAACTGCTCAGGAGGTGGGGAAATTTCTCCAAGCCTCCTGCCAGGCATCTCTGAACCCTGCCTATTGAACAGAAACTCTCTGGAGCAAGAATTTTAAACTCAATGTTCCCCTGCAAAAGAGGAACACAGGTGACTATAGAAGGATTGTAGGCATTTTTATTCTTATTATTGTAATCCTTTTTATTTACTGCTTAATTAGCCAACTCCCAAAGTACACATTTATTTCTACCATCAAACTTTCCATGGGAATGGCATCTCTGAGGCATGACAGCAAGCCCAGGAAATTGCTGATTAAGTAATTCCAGTGCTGAACAGCTTGGTGATATTTTAGCCTTAAGCAGGGCTAACCAGCCAGCAGGACGGACACTTTTTTGTGTGTCAGATTTATTGTTGCTCCAGTTTTGCCAGAGCATATTATGTCTCTTATAGTACCTGCACCGTGGGAGCAATGACGATCTTTCACAGGACTGTATTTTCCTAGCTTAAGGGTTTTCCTAGTCATTACCCTTCATATAACCCAGGTGCTTTGGTTGCTGTCTTTTTATTTTGCAGTCTGTGGGTGTTCAAGTTTGCCCCATACCCTCTGGGATTGCACTGCAGGATGTTGCAGTCACCACCCTCTCACTGTGGTGTCAGAGGGAGCGGGCAGATTTGTGTGGGAATAGGTGCAATTTCTGCAGTTTCCAAAGCTTCTTGTAAATATAGCGTAGCACAGGGCAATAGCAGGGCACTTCCACCCTCCCCGAGGCACTGATGGAGCCTTTGCGTGGCCAAATATATTTAGTAGGTTCAGTTGTTGAAGGTTCAAGTTCTGGGGCTAACGCTGCTCCCTGCAGCCTCTGTAAATGCTTTGCGGATTTTCTGCATGGCAAAAAGAAGATGGCATGGACTGGAGGAGGGTGAAATGCAGCGTAGCAGCAGAGTGGAGAAGGAATTGCAGTAATAAACTGTGAACATCAAGAAAGCAGGAAGAGCAGTAATAGGAGTGTTGTGTGACCAGGGTGCTTCTAAAGGAACAAGGAGGCTGTGACGTGGACAGTCAGACCTGTTGTGTCCCCCACCAATCACTCTCTTTTAGATGCTTCTTTTTGTGCATGTAGAAATATTCTACAACTAGTTTAACTGAAGAAACCCCCAAGCTAGTGGTAGCTGGTTCTGAATTTGAATTTGCAGTGCCGAACAAGGGGGTTGGTACATCCTCCAGCAGAACTGCTGTGGCTGCACCTCAGCCCCACGGCAGGCCCACGCAGCGCTGCTGGCACTGGGTGCAATGTGCCACAATCCAGTATCACTGCAGGGAGAGATCCGCTGCTTCTACAGAATTTCTGGATTTATTCTGAGGTTATTGCGGTTAAGATAAAAAGAGAGATTTATTTTATTTTTATCTGTGAAAGAAAAGGGCAAATCTGCAGGCTTTATCATTCTTCCAGATTCATGCGGCTGGGTAAAATAAAATAAAATTCAGTCCTGTGCTCCAAAGTCCTAAGTTAGCGATATAAGAGCTCCTCTGTGTGTTGATTAAAACTTCCCAGGCTGCCCTGATCAGGACATGCTGTACATCAGGGTATCATTAATAAAAATTGAATATGTGGTCTAGATTCAGCTTTACTGTCATATTAGGGTTACAAAATTAGCTACAGAATCGACTGTTTACTCTGGCTTATAAATGAATCCAGAACTCCTTGGGTAACAGATATCTTTCCAGTCTCTGAAGAACTGCCCAGGCTCTCTGGGATAAGTCTGCCCAGGCTCTCTGGGATAAGATTTCTGCTTTACATGCTTTTTCTCTGTTGACCTCATGCCAAGGGATGAATGACTTCTGTGGAGTCACTCCAGATCTGTGTGGACACAAACTGCAGGTCAGCCAGGCTCACCACCTCTGGTGGCACACGGGGAACCACTGACGTTGTCCAGGAGGTGCACAATTCGGGGACCGCGTGCCACCCCACGTGCCCATGCTTCCTGATGGCACCCACCAGCTCCATCCTCAGGACTGAAAGCCATGTCCTTGCCACCAGGGCCAGCCACCATGGCCCTCCTGTCCTCTTTTTGGTGGCTGAGCCTCCACACTGGTGGTAGAGCGGTGGGTTACGTAGGGAGGGACATCCTGTAGCCTGCAGATGTTGTTGCTTTCCTCAAGGGCTGGGGAAGACATGGGAGAACATTGTGAGGCCTGGTCCTCATTGTCTATGCTAGCAGGCACTTTTTTGCATGACTGCTTAAAAAAAAAAAAAAAAAAAAGCAATGCACTGCCTGAGCTTTCTTCTATGCCTGTGTAACACAAAAACAGCCCCTGCAAGCACATTTTTCTATGACTATTAAATAGGAACCCAGCCTGTGGCATGGCCCCACCCCAGGTGAAGGCTGGAGGCTGGGGCGTTTTCCCTGTCCCAGGCTGAGGCAGGGCCCCTTCTCAGCAGCCTGCACGAGGCTGGGGAGGAGGGAAGGAAGGCTGACTGCCTCCTCCCTGCCCGACCCTGCTGTTGGGCAAGGAGAGGTGGCATCAGCAGCACCAGGTGTGGCAGGGCCGTGGAGCAACAGCCTGCACCCAAAGAGATGATTTGGGTGCACTGTACCACAAGGGAGAGCCAGGCTATGAGTCTGTGCTTCACAGAGTTGGTTTCAGCACAGAGATCTGCAGGCCTTTCTGTGGGTCTGGGCATCCTTGGGACAAATTTAGGGTGTCTGAACCCTTGTAGGGTACAAAGAGCCTGGGGTCATTGGTGGATCCCCAGTTCTACAGCCTGACATTGAGTTGCCTTGGTGCTACCACTGCTTGCCTGTGATCACCCTTTGTCAGCCCCAAATCACCCTAATACCACCATGGGGTCTTGGCCATTAGCTGTCAAAGTCATCTCTTCCTTTCAACTAAGGTATATTTGGTTTCTGAATGCTTGTTTACTTTTTTGTGATTATTTCAAGAAAGAGAGTCAGCTTTGGAGGCACAGAGGAACTTTCCTGCACGGTTCCTCCAGCTCCTTGAGGTTTCAGCACGTCAGTTGTGTTAGACTTTCAAAACACTTCTCAACAGCAGTAACTGCCCATTCCTTGAATCCCCGTGCTGTCTCCCAGCCCACGCGGCGTAAAACCAAGCTGCTCTTCTCTACCTCCCGGAGACCGGAATAGCCCAGCTTCCCGACGGGTTTCACCTGCTGCCAGCCACTCTCAACTTAGTTTGTTGCAATCCAAAAAACACACCCTTCTTCAAGCACTGACACATCTCCCGAGCGTGGACGCCCTTCCCGAAAATGTGGGTCTATGTTCGTCTTCCCTCACTCTGACCAAGCTTCTGCAAGCCTTGTGGTATTCAGGCACCTTGATCTTTGATGTCTCTGCCTTCAGCACAAGGGCCTGATCCATCTCTTACTGACACCGGGTTTCCATTGCATTGGGTGGGACTACTCGTCCCTTAGGACTCATCATTTCACTCACTTTAGGTGTCATGGACAGAGCTGAGGCGCAATACTAACACCAGCCCATCAATATGCTATCAATAGAAAGAAATCTTGCTTTGTGTGCTGACAAAGTCCTGCACAAGCAGAATGATATGTCTTAGTTGCCAGTCTTAGTTATTTAGAGGTGGATGAAGGGTTCCCTTCTTAGATTAAGAGAAAAAAGAGAAAAGTATTCTCCAGAACTTTCTGTGTTCAGGGATATTGAACCCCGCCCAGCCCTCTTCATATACGAAATATTGCCAAAGCCACAATCTTTCATCATGTGGTTCCTTTTAAATAACTTCCTAGGTACTAAAGGTCAGGATGATTTAAAAAAAAATAACCTGGTAGTATGAAAGAACTTTTTTTAAATGTGAAAAGACAAACAGGAATCCTACGCAAACTTGCCATAAATACAAGGGATGAGGATGAGGATGAGTGGAATAAACTACGTTAATGTTGCATTCACCTGCTATACTTTTTCTCAAGTTTTGTTCAGTTCAAAACATTAATATCAATATAGAATTACACAATTTATTGCAATTCTGAGCCCATTCCAATAGCCCTTGCCCTTAGATTTGTCCTTTGACTCAACAGGCAACAGTCAATTCCACAACAACCATGGCCTTAGGTTTGTTGATATTTTTATCCCTCCTCACTACTGAGCTTATTGCCAGTATTGGTTTTACAACCTAATTAAGGAGAAGGAAAAAAATGTAAAACACTTTTTTTTTTTGTTATATTTCCCTCCCCCCCCCTTTTTTTTTTTTAACTTTTATCTATCTACCTATCTATCTGTCTAGCTAGCTAGCTATGCTTCCCTGCATTGTATCAACAAAGAAATATTTTAGAGGATGGATACTGCCTATATTTCACATTTGACCAAAATTGAATAGTTTCTAGTAGTCTGCAGATTTTTTTTTTTTTTTCTATAAATACTTGCGTATCTCTGAGCCACAGTTTGGAATTATTTCAAGGGTCAAAATTCAGACACATTGAAGGTGATTTACAAGGAAATCTGATGCTGCTGCCTTGGAGATGGCAACATTAACCTATACCAGGACATGTAGGATGGGTGTCTAAGGGTGATGAAGGGTGTTGGTTGAATTGAGTTCATCACCACAACCTTCAAAGCCCTGGTACAAGTTGTTTTTGGTATGTGAGAGTGCAAGTGTGTGTGCTTGTGTGTATGTGGTGTTTGGTTAGACAGATGAGCATCCCTGACCAATTCTTTCAGCCTTAGTTATCCACCTCTCCTAACTTTTTAAATGATATCTAATCAGGTGTTATTTTAAATGTTGAGGCTATAGTAGGCTATATTACTGATTGGTAATTTTACAATGAGAGCATACATGAGGCACAGTCAGGGGCCAGGAATTTATTGTGCTTGGTGATGTGCACAGTGCAAAAAAACAAATGATTAAAGAGCTTAATATCTAGTTTCTTCTCTAATTTCCCTCCTACTCCAAAACCTCTTGTATTTTCTGAGACCCAGGAGACATCCTCACTGCAGGACAGTCTTTTTTATTAAAACAAACAAACAAACAAACAAACAAACAAACAAAGGGTTGTAGAAGATTTTGGAATTGCAAAGTTCTGCTTTAAACCCGGGGTATATTTTTTTTAGCTTCACCACTAGCAGCGGGGCTGACCAAATGGTTGCCTTCATCTGAGTCTGGCCCAAAGCTGAGGTGAAGGCAGGGCACCCTGAGCACAGCATCCCTCTTCATATCACCCCAAGGCCCAGCTCTGGCTGCTGCTGGTTGCCCCCAGCCCTCGGTTCTCCCTCCTTCCCCACCACACACCTCCTCTTTCCTCCTGCAACCTTCCCTGAAAAACAAACCACCCCCCAAACAAACACTTTTTTTCCAAGCAACCCTCCCACTTTCTGATTGCCTCATCTCTCCCTCATTATCCTGGGCCTTGCTTTTGTTTG
The DNA here is from genome assembly GCF_963932015.1 of Anas acuta. Classification (NCBI taxonomy): domain Eukaryota; kingdom Metazoa; phylum Chordata; class Aves; order Anseriformes; family Anatidae; genus Anas; species Anas acuta. Next base: position 144,526,049 of record NC_088980.1, read on the forward strand.
TCTTGGCTATTTTGGGCTGGAGGCTCTTTGGGGAAGGGAATATGGTTTAAGCATTGCCTGCTCACAACATGAAGTGTTCGATTCCTTCCAGCTGAGTGAAGCTGAATTGATAAATGAGGCATAAGCTGGCCGAGAAGCGTCTACCTGACTATGGGCACCTGGTTAGCTGCATCAGCTTTAAAAGGTGTAATTCATTAAACATGTTACTTTATCTTTAGGCAAAAAAATAATAATCCTATTTTAAAAGGCACGGGTTACAGTTTAATGCTAAAGTCTCAAAGGAAACCAGTAAAGTCTATGCTGTACTGAAGCACAGCATATGGTAGCTAAAGTGTAACCTTATTATTTTCTGTGGCTTTGAGCATCTTCTACAGTACCGTTATTCATGAAGGTCCACAGACAAATACAACGTTATTTATAATGAGTTATACAGAATTAGTTGCAATAGGGTAGTTTAAATGTCTTCATCAAAAAGGTAAAAGCAGTATGAAGTACTGAGTGAGAAGCAACTGTGCTTTCCACTGGCATATTAGCTGTTAGATTAAGTCCACTGATTTATTTTTTAACCATAATGCTACTTAATACTATAAGTATCCTGTCAATTACTAAATTCTTATCTTAAATAGATCTAATGTAGGAAGGATTAGGATGGAAACATTTGTAGGAGGTGTGTAGGATTCCTCTTCATTTTGCTGGCAATAGCATGCTTATTTTATTTTTAGTATCTGCAGCATCCCAAACTTCCACACCTGGCAGAATCATAGCAAAATCTGGGCTCTCTTTTCCAATTTGTGAGTCTGTTGTTATCAACTTGCAACCTATTTAATTATATGTTTATATAATGATATAACAGCTTCTGTTGTAAACGTATGAAACTGATTTCAAATGAATTAACACAAACACGGGATTTCTTGTGTTCAGCACCATTTTTCAGCTACACAATGAATTAGATGCTAATATTAGCATGTGAAATATAAAAGGGAGTTTATTGCTGAATAGTTGGACTTTGATACAGAAAGTGGTGTGAGAATTCAGTGAAAAATGGAAACGGGTACTTTAAAGCTGTGTTTGTACTCTCTGTAAGAGAGCACTTTTGATGAGCACCTTTCACATCTACCAGGGTTCTCTTTTTCATTCTTTGCTTAAAATCCTCTCATCTGTAATACAGGAATATTTGTCACTCAGGTCTGATGGCTTTTCCTTCCTTTACACAAGGGAAAGGAATATGTTGCATACGTAAGCTCTGTTCATGTAGTTTGAAGTAAAAAAAGAAAACAGTACGGTCTCTCTCTGCCGCCACCAAAGCCTTTGGCTTGCATTGTGAATGATGAGTAGCCCTTAAACTTATTTGAGCTTTTGATAACAACATTCATATGCTGTTTCCCTTTTCTTCAGTCCTTTTTTTTGCAGCGAGAGCCCATCTCTGTGCAGGTGCCTCATTCTTCTGCTGAGGGCAATGGCAAGCAATTTTTTTTTTTTTTAATGTGACCTTTCTGTGCTCCCTTCCTTTAAACATAGTGGCAAAATGTAAGGCTTTCCAAGCCCGTCAGGGCCTGTGCATCATCTTTCCTCCATAAAATTACAAGCTGTGGTTAGGGCAAAGGTTGAGAGCTCTCCAAGAATGATGCCAGGCCAAGGGTGATGTTGGGCCACATATGTCTATGGAGTTGTAACCGATTGCATAGCGTCTACCCGGGCCCTCTGAATTCGAATACTTTAACATTTTCTCTCTCTCTATATATATTTTTTTTTACACCTGTACAGTGACCAGGAAAAGCTAGTGCTGGTCAATATTTACTTGGCTCACATATTAACTACTAGACCAAGCAGGGAGTTAGCAAAGAGCCAAACCCAAGATAAGCAGCAAAACCCACGTGGAATGTCCCTGTTATTAGTTTCTACTTCTGAGTCAGGAGTAAAACACCAGTCGAAAAGTAAACTGAAAAATTTAATTGTTTTATAAAATAAGATTATGAAATTCTATGTAAAAATCCAGCTTCTTAAATATGGTACATTCACTTCCTCACAGAATATTTAAATATTCAGGTCACGTGCTATATTTTCACCACATTTGAGTTAAAATCGTTGGATAAATTAAAACATCCCTACCCAAAGATACCACAAGTTATACAAATAAAACTAAGTAATAATACTTCTTTAAATACAAAAGGTAAAGATATTAAGAACTTTTAGAGCATGCTACAAAATTTTGCCAGAAAAATATATGGGATCATTTTTGTTTAACTAGAAAATATACAGTGTGCTTTTCATTTCTCTTCCCAAAATTCTGTCTCATACAATTTCCATTTAACTTAATAAATATGTACAACAAAAATGTTTATACCTCAAAGAATATAAATAGCAAATACTGTATTAGAGCCAGGTCCAGCATTCTTTTCTCCTCTAGTGACTATAGTGGGGCTTTTCAACTCTGAATGTGCAAAAATGCTGAATCAGGCTCTTAGTGTTATCAACAGGTTAACAGCTTTTACAAAAGTGATTTAAAAACAAACAAAAACGTACAAACAAACAAGAAAAAAAATTAAAAAAAAAAATCTCCAAGAACACTGCAAAAGACTTAGAGCTATTCCAGTCAGGCATTTCTATAAATAGTAAGACATAATGTAGGGAAACAACGTTCCAGTTTAATTACTGCTGGCAGTAATTAGAGAAGAATTGTCAGTGGAGAATGAAAAATATCTTGAATTAGACGCATCTTACTTTCACTGATTTAATTTGGTTTCCTACCATTTCTAATAAGAGTTTCTGGTATAATCTATACATTGTAAATCTTTGAAGAAACTTAATGACCTTCTTCAGACTTTGTATGGTGGTTTTTGGAAAGTGGTATGTTTTCAAGTGCTTCAGTCCATACATTAAACCTTTGATGGTGTCTTGGTCTCCGTTCTTTATTCTCCACAGATTGAGAAGCTTCAGAACTTGTTCCGTAGGTTGACACAGTTTCATTGTGCGCTCAATATCTTCTTTTCCCACTTTCTTCCCTGGCAAGCTTGCCATCAGTGTGTTGAGATGTTCAAAGGTGAGATTTGGGTGGCCAATATGCCTTAAGACACTACTTTCACAAAGTTCAATATCTATAGAAAGCAAAAAGAAAAGACAGATAAGTATTATGACTGACAATGGTACAACGGCCTGTAAAAATCTTCCAAAATAGTGCAGTGAATATTCCTGCTCCATTTTTTTTTCTTTATGCCAAATTATTCTCTCAGCACTGCTGTTTTTTTAGGATCCAATTCTGAAAAGCACTTAAGAAGTAATTAACTTTGCAAATACAAACAGCCCTAAATTACGTACAAAGTTACTAGCAAGTATTTATTTCCATAAGCTTGCTTAATTTATCTTGTAAACTGTTCTGTGTACATGATAGGACTCCCAATATTTGTTTTCAGTGAATGAAAGTTTTGCTCTTCTTCAGAAATGTCTAGGACGGCTCTGCTAAAACAGTTATTTTCCATTTTGAAGCATTCTAGACATTTCACAATCTGACATAAGCATACATATTTAAAAGGAGAGGCAAAAAATACATTTCTGTAGCTTTTTTCAAAGATATTCCCAGTGGACAAAAGGTCATGCAAATGTGGTGGTTGTTGATGGTGGCTTACATGAAAAGAGTTAGCTTGGCTTTCATAAAAACCTTGGTGTTAACATTGCAGCACTACTTCAACTTTGACACCTGTCTTGGCAGATTCAGCACCAACAAAGCAGTCAATTGGCATAACAAATAGCTACCAGAAGGTAAAAAGAAGGGAACGCATGTCTGCGTATTCCTTATTCCCATGTGTTCCCATTCCGCAAATAGATGTCCTGGTTCAAGCTATCAATCTCCACTTTACAAAAAAAAAAAATCCAGCAAATTGTACTTTCAGTTGCATACATCCTGCTCCCTCTAACCTCAGCAGCCAGCGCTCAGATGCAACTGCAGGAAACGTTTTTCCCCACCTAATCAAAATTCTTCATGCATTGCACAGCCTTAGAGGGGGATCTGGGCTGTGGCACCACATACTCCCAAGTGGCCTACGAGTCTGGGAAGAAGTCAGTCCTCTGGGCTGATGAGGAAAATGTTCTTCCTGCTTCCCTTCAGCTTCACTGTGCTTACTGCATCAATAAATCTTTGTCAAACCCTGTGAGTCCTCAGAGCACAACACCTCACCAGAAGGAATCTGATCCCAAGCAAGTTTTAAAATGCCTTTTAGAAGGTTGCTCACGATACAAGTGCTATCAATATACGGTACCTTGATTAATCTTCTTGGCTATATCCTGTTCCTTGTTTTGCTGCTTCCATAATTTCATAAGCTGGAAGGTCTGCTCTTGCGAACCGTGCCTTTGTTTAATCCGTTCGATATTTTCTGTGCTAAGCTTTGTCCCAGGCAAACTGTCTGCTAGCAAGTTCAGCCAGTTAGGCACAAGGAAAGTAGGAACAGCAAACCTAAACAAAGCCTCCTCGCACAGGGTTACATCTGAAATGAAAAAAAAAGAAAAGAATATGTCAGTTGTTGTAATGTCTGTTTCCCTGCTTGTCTCTGGAGTAAGTGGCGTGCAGCAAGGATGTTAAGCAAAACTGTTTAAAAAACACTAAAACTAAGAAGCGGTCTTTACAGTGCTGTTGCCCACTGGCTACATCCAGTTCTGTAGCAGGCAAATCAGTGGGTATCTTTAGCATAAATGCTGATACTTTCATTATAACAATACTCAGAGGTATGTTTTCAGAGCACTCCTATTTAATGTGATACATAATGTGATACATACCTATTCCACATTTTTGTAGTGATGTATCTGTATTTTCCTGACAGACGTTGTCACGAACTGCATTTCCCTTCAATGCTATCTTGAAACCCAGTGCACTACAGTTTGTGTGCTTTTGGCAGGCTGCTTTGGATGATGTTACATTGGAGAAAAATCCCTCTGGACATCTCTTACATACAGTGTCACTCTCAGGGGTACCTGTGGAAACAGGAAAACAATGCATCCAATTATATATAACCTCAACTGGTAAAATAAATAAATAAATAAACAAATACATATATATTCCCAAAATTGTGATGGCTTCTGTTTTTCACATATCTAGTCTATGAAGGAATCACAGTAATGAAAAAAACACTTCATTATTATTATTTTTTTTAAAACCTGCTTTCAGAGATTAAAGTTCCCGTTAAAGTAACAGAATAAACAGTACTCTCAAATGCACTTGTTATCAATTTTTGTAAGGGTCTTTAAGTCAGTAATTACTTGAGTCTATTCAGATATTACATGATGTCTGACCTTCACACTTCATCCATACAAATACTCTGTAAAATAATTAAATGGCACAAGACATTCCTCTAAATTGAACTTTGTAATAACTGCGCAGAACCTTACTCAAATGAAGTACTTCAGCTCTAGCCAAAAATAACTCAACTAAATATCAACTAAAGACCCTCTGATAAGTACTTCCACTTCTGAAGTATCAAATTATTCAGGAAAATACAATTTCACCAACAGTTTTGAACTTTTTTTCTTGGCTTGAATGTTGGCTCTTTAAAATATTTTTTAAAGCAAAGAAAGCACCGTCTAGTATAGGAAAAATATTTAATACACATTCATTTATTTTTTCATTTAATTCCCACTTATTCAGCCAACATTTAAGCAAGTGCCTCAGGTCTAAGATCTAACACTGCATTATTGAACATGGACTTAAGCACATGCTTAAAATTATTTAGAAATAATTGGAAACTATATTTGAATATGAATGTGCCTCCATCTAGTGTATTTTGGTAGTATTTGCATGTGGATGCTTATTATAATGCTATCAATTAAGTAGATTTTATTTATTTGGGACATTTCCTCAGAGAAGAAGAGTCTTGAGCTTTCAGCTAGCCAGGAAATAAACAATATTTGAGCACACCTGATCTACCACTTCTTTCATCAGACAGTAAGTGAAAACAAAGGGGGATTTTTTAGCTGTTGTGCACCTGGAAATCACAGCTCTTTTGTATTGCCACCCTCCCAAACCCTTTGATTTCTGCAGCCAACAGCAGAGGGGCTGGGGAAGGCCGCATGCACGCCTGCCTTGGTGTTTGCTTCCCCAACAGGCACTGCCGGCGGCTCTGGTCTGTACAAAACTCCAGCCAACATCTGCACCTGAGCAGGCAGCAATTGTTTTTTTTCTGAGAAGTCTGAAGTTTTAGCAACTTTCCCTACTACAGACACGTGTTTCATCGGCGAGGAAGGGGAAGAAAGGAGAGTCCCTGCAAGCGGTACATCAGCCTGTTCAGAGCTTCCCCTGTAACCTCACCAGCTTCTGCTTCACTGCTTATCTGCCCACCCTCGGTCAGGGCACAAACTGCCACAGCCCGTCTGCCGGCTCGCCGCTCCCTGCAGTTTGGCTGGAATCCCCCATTCCCGTGGGGAAGCGGCAGTGTGGCAGGGAGATAAGGCTGCCCTGCAGTGGCCCTGATTCCCAAGCAGGCTGCAACCCAAAGCTCTGCCAGGTACGGGGCCGACTGCGGCAGCAGGGAGCACAACCTGAGTCGCTTACATGCAGAAGTGGGGACGACCAAAGTCGAGCGATCTGCCCAATGTAAGCACTAGCTACCAGCAGTGGGGAAACAGTCGGATTTCATTTCTAATGCTGTATGCTCTGAACGAGGCTCTAAGCCATGCTGTGTGGCAGTGGAAGCATATTTTTCTATGCTCAAGTTTTATTTCATCTGAATTTACGTCAGTACAAAGTTCAACAGTATCGTATAGTAGGAAGACAACATGATCTGTGCCCATTAAATTCTTAGTCAGTGCCTCATCTCCAAAACAGACTGTTGAAACAGGGGGACACAATTATTTTTACAATGTTTTCGCTCCTTGTTTGAGGTCTGCTTAGGTTTAGCTGGTTCATTCTGATGGGCTTTTGGAAACCGACTTTCCAATAAATTACACAATTCAACAATTCATCTGCTTCCAAAGTTTGCTTCATTTTGAACTGAGGAATTCAAATTTATGCAGCATGGTTTCACTGTGCTTGCGGGGTTGCCTGGACAGTTTCTGCTTCTTTCTTTGTCTCCTGGGTGGGCTTTCTGAGAACTTTGTAATTTTTGACTTGCTGCTGAGATACGGCAGCAGCACCTCATTAACCCAAGCCACGAGCTACAGCGATGTAGGTTAATGAAGGTTTATAACATGGAAATGTGGCTGCTGCCAATGGAACTGCATGGAAATGCTTAATGGTGGCAAGAGCAGATGTGGCATCAGGGTAGAGCTCGCTTAACCAATTACTCAGGGAGCAGTGACATTGCTCCCTACATTAAAGATGTTCTCCAGTGTGATGTTTATAACCAGAGAAAGGCCTCCTGAGCTATCACTCAGCACAGCTCTAAAATGTATAACCGGTCCTAGCACTTCTCACTCTGTATGTGTAACTATTAGGGAGCAGTTCTGTAGCTCTGGAGATTGGCTGCCTACAGGTTTGCATATGAGGTGCCTTGATTGTCTGTATTCCCTTCCTCAATGCTCTTCTCCAGGAAGTTATCGGTCTCCAGTACAATGACAGTTTACAATTCTTTCAGGCTGTATTAAATATTGGAGCTAAACTGTGCCGTGACATTTGCCAAATGATAAATAATGTATTTTGTTTGGAGAGAAGAACTTATTGGTTTAACAATTTGTGTTGTCTCAAATGAAGAATACACTCCACTGAAAAGCGCCGCTTCACTCCGTATCCCCACCAGACATTCAGCACAGTGCCAGTCCGCTTGACAAAGAAATGGCTGTTTGTATGATAATAGCAACAGATCCCAAAGAGTTCCACTTAGGACAATGATAATTAATTATTACCACATATTGCTGTGCTGCTAGAGCTATATTAATATTGTTATAATTATGCACTTGGTGTCAAACACTGTGCTCCTGGTGTTTGTCAAGATATATAGTTGCTTGAAACAGCAGATTTCACAATGAAAAACATTATTATTTATCACACACACAAATACTACATTCCAGATAATGTTCCTTTAAAAGAGGCAATCCATCATGTTTCTCATTAGAGTGCAATTTGCTACATTTGCTACTGCCATTAAGTTATATATTACAGTAGGAGCCGGGTATTCCACTGAGAAATCTTCCTTTGGCTATGGTCCAAATGAAGCAGACTAGGAACAGGTTCAATTGCCTTTACAATTTACTGTCCTGCACCTTCATCTGGACAAGCTTGTTTCCCAATCTTGTAAGCACCACGAGCTTTCAACGTGCTGCAGAGCGCTAATTACTTCTCTGCTTATTGAGAAGCGGAACGTACCTGGCTGCGCGACACCGAACCCGGGAGGACACTCCGTGTGCTTTAAGCAAAACTCCAGCTCCAGGTACCTGCCCTCGATGCACTCGCAGACGCGGTCCTGCGTGCTCGTGCACTCCTGCTTGACGTACTGCAGCTCCTTGCAAACGGCACTGCAGTACTGGCATTCATCGTTGCTGTTCCAGTCTTCGGCATAGTACTGATCCGGGCAGGGGGCACACACTGTCGGGCTGGTAGCTGTACAGTGCTGCTTTACGTAGCTCCCGGGAGGGCATTGGTCACACACCACTTGACGAGATGTCCCTGAGTCGTAATGGAGATACTTGTGGGGAGAGACATCCTGGACGGACCACTTGACAGAGATGTCCAAGAGCTAGCCACAGGGAAAGAAAACATTGGTCATGTTGGGGCACCACAGACTCAAAGAAACCTATGCTTTAATGAGTTTGTGAGTCTATCCACATTGCTATTTTCAAAAAATGTTTGTGTTTCCAATTTGTAAATTATCCAGCTTCTGGATTCTCCCATGTCTGCCTCAGAATGGGAAAATTTCAGGGCCTTATCCAGCAAAGCTTCCTGATGTAAGTACTTCTTTGTTCTTTACAGAACTGCCAAACCTATCCTTCTCCCACTTACATTCTTTTATTATCACTGGGCAATCATCTCTGCCCCCAGTACCAGCAAACCCAGCCTCCTAGTTTCACTGGCATCATGCTTGATGTACAGCAAGGCAAGGATTATCCACGCTTGCCTTCTTGAGCATACAAAGTATCTGAGCATACAAATCTGACAAGCATACTGTACCACTGCTACAGACACATTTAAAAAATGATTCCTTACAACGTGTATATTTACCTGCAACAAATGGCTAGAACAATATAGATGGCTTTTTAACACCTTCTATTTAATCGTTCCCTGAAATGCTGCAGCTCTGGGGGTAAAACACGCCAGTCACTGCAAGTATAAAGGGCTGGCTTCAGACAGAGGTAGAGAAAGCTACAGTTAATGAAAGGTGCATTAAGGACTTAAGTGAACAAGCTGGAATAGGAATTTAAAGCATTAGCTTGACCTATCTAAAACCACAGGTAGAGAATGCTTAGTGCTGTCCTAGGACCAGGTCCGGTGCCACCAGATACAACTCCTCTTGTTTTCTCCAAGTCTGCTTAGCTTGTGAGATTTAGGCTTTAATGGTCTGCCCCTCTGCAGAGACAGCCTTGATATCACGTCATTTTGGTCTTGTAACAAAAACTTTGGTTATGTGATTCCACCAAGAAAAGGACTCCCTTGTTTACTTCCCTAAGTACAGCCCCTACTCTGCAGGATTTGCCATGAGCTCAGGCTTCACACTGAGAGCACGGATGTACGTGCTGCCTCCCTTTTAAAACTTGTATGGTTTATAAACGTGAAGTAAACTGGCACTGAGTGAAAAAAATTTTCTATGTATCCATTCAAATTAAAGATCTAGCTTTGAAGGTCTTTGCTGCTATTTTAATCCCAGCTAGCTAATGCAGAGTTGCAAATTCAATTTCAAGAATATATTTTCCTCTTTTCCTATGTAGATGTCCACAAAGTGTAAGCGGAATTAACTCTTCTTATTCACTTAGACTAAATTTTCCTGAAGAGGCTTCACCTAAGAGCCTCACTTTTGCCACAGCATGGCACTTATTACATGAAATTCTTATTAAGGCAGGAAAAGATAATTAAATCATTCACCTGCATTAACACAAGTCAGAGCATTTGCACCAAGTAATATGAGATGCCTACATTAGGAATTCAAAATATTCTTAATTGCATTCTCATGTTGTCTGTGAATCCACTTTTGATATAGCTATGCCTAAACAGGCTGAAGAATGAAATGGAGATAGTATGGATATTCCCCACAACCTCTTCTAGTTACCCTTCACCCTGTTACTTTTCTATTTCTACATGTAGGGAATCCACCTTTTCTTGCGATTTCAATGCACAGTGTCTTCCATTGTAAGAAATTCCTCATTGCTCATTGAGGTTTGCTGATGATGTACAGCTCCATTTTTCTTAAATGACTGGATCTGTTTCATGCAGTCTATTTAACAAGAGGGTGCAGCACATTTTTTGAAAGTGAATGGCTTTCCATTGATGAAAAGTGCACCCACCCTTGGTAAATCTACCACTGTTACGCTAGTTAGTAAGGAAGTCTTGATAATCACATCAATTACTGATGTGCACATTCAGGTTTTATTCAGGAATAGGTTTTGTAACATCCCACAGAGTCCCAGGCTTTCATGGACACATGCACTCCATTCGCAGAACATAACAGACTGCAACATGCGGCACAAATGCCACAAAGACAAGAATAAACCTATATTTCATGCAGATGTCTGCGGAAGCCCAAGACAGTACCACACACAGATGAAAATCTGAAACTGTGAAAATGATTAGGGACAGCAACCCGATATGCTGGTTGTGCCTACGCTGTTCTTGCTCATGCACTGTCAGGTGCCAAACAGTTTGGTGGACCGTTTCAAGGCTGATCAACTTCCCTTGGTAACATGCAGAAGTAAGATTGACAATAATTTGTCTATTTTTCTTACACGACAATTTACTCTGGAAATCATATCTAAGAGGCAAGTGAGAGGTTGAGCTGCAGGGGATGATTCACAGCTTAAAAGAATTCAACTTCTTTAATTGGGGTATGAGAGCATGGGGTTTTGTGGGGAAAAACAGAGGCATTCCCTTCCTGAAGACCCAACTGCTAAGTGAAGCAAGTCAATAACAATTCAACACAGCTGCAGAGAGGAATTGATTCAAATTTTAATTATAGCATCATTCAGAAGAAAAATTATTATACAGCAAAGGTCCAGACTGGGAAGAGCAAAACCATACCTGAACAATATGTGGGTGAGGCTAGGCTAAGCTTTAACTTTGGAACACCAAACAGCTATGAACTATTACTGCCAAGCAGAACACTATTCATCTAAATGAATGTAACCAATAAACATAATAATACGATTAATATATCAGTGTCACTAGAAGGACTATCAGTCTTTGCATGTCATTTTTTTGTGTTGTTAATAGAAAAGCACATCGCACCTGTCTTCCCTTTTTTCCCCAAAACATATAGCTGCAATAATCCATGCCTGAGCCATATGTACTCTGGGTCAAACTCTTACTAAGTAAACAATTATAACTAAAGACCTTTCAGTCAAACTAACGCTATAAATGCAATTAATATCTTGGTATTTTACCAAAACATCTCATACATCATTTTCAACACAGAGCTAGATTACCCACCACTGTTACGGTTTGACTGTTAACATTTGTAACTCATTGCCACAGGACATCCTAAGTGGTAGGGTGAAAATGCAACAGGACATAGTAAAAGAAGAAAATTCACATAAAGGTCAATTAAACACAAACATTGCCTCTTGATCAGGAAATCCCAAACCACAAATTGCTTGAGTCTGGAAGAGTGTTTTGGAACACATCACTATGTTTCTACCTTTCTCTCGAATCTCCTCTATGCATCAAATCCTGCCACAGACAGCAGGGGTGTTTAGGGGATTTTTAGGGCTTCTTCCTAGTCAATTTTTTTCTTAGACTCAGTGCAGCCATCAGTATGTTGTTAAGGACATTTCTAGACTCCAATCCCCAACACCACCCTTCTTCATGAGGCTGCTGTAGGTCTCTTAATATTACTCAGATTAATAGATCTGCAAGATTGTCTTCTATGCAGACAGAAAGCAGACAGCACATGTGACTATTCTGGTTATTAACACACAACCTTAAAATCTGAAGTTATCCTTGAACCAAGTGCCCAAGTAAAACCAGTTTTTCAGAAGATTTGCAAAAAAAGCATTAAAAGGGGTGGAAGGTGATTAAGCAAGATTTTTGACAGTTTTACTGCAGCAACTTGGCGTAAACAGAATGAGGGACTTCTTGTCACAGAATAAACTAGAGGGGAACTTCACTAAACTGTCTTTTCCCCTGGCCTAAGAAACATTGATGAACATCCCCCTAGTTGTGCTTAGATTAGCAAGTTGGGTCACCTGTTACAGCAGATTTGTAGAGCAAAACAGATGGTGCTGAGCACCTGACATCCACATTATGCATGATTTGGCAGGGGTTAATTGGGACTAACTTAAATCTGCTATCATGGACTGAGCATGCTTTAGTGGTTACGGCACATCTGGTGCATCTCTGGAGTCCATCTCTGGATTTAATTTCATCAATCCAGTTTATTTTTGTAAATCCACCTTGTGCGCTCCTAAATCTGCTCTGATGTGCAAACTGAGATGCAGCAAACAAGGATGATCAGGAGAGGCCTTTCAACAGCATGTTCCTGAATCAAATTAAAATGCTAATTAAATGCATTTTATGTCATTCCTGACATTTCTCTTAAGCCATGCCAGGACCAAGTTGGTAGCAAATTCTCAGTCACGTAAAGCCTCTGATTGAGCTAGATGCCTGTACATACAGGTGGGCTAAACTCCTGAATCTCTGCTGTAAGGAATAGCACCGCTGGAGCACATGTAAATACAGTCATCAAAACTTCCTAATCCCGAACTGTTAGTCTTCCTGAGAGCTGCACAGAAAGTGGGATTTCTCCTAAAATCATGCTGTCATTGGCCTGTTTTGCACTTAGTGCAGAAAAAGGCACATTCCAGTTTGAAAGAATTAAGGAACTTGAGGTCTGGCTTCATTTTACCCTTTAACCTTTAAGAAACTGAAGTGGGAGTCTACTTAACCAAAGTTATGGATTTGTCATTCAGTAGATTGCATAAAATTTTGTTCATCCTTGTTTAGGAGAGGTTAATTCAGACCAGAAGAGGTGTCAAGAAAGATGAGAAGGAAATGTAGAGCCTCACCATGAAGAGGCAATAGCTTGACAAGTCAAAACAATGCCTATAGATTCAGTAGAGATAGCACACACATGGAAAGAGAAGAACTTTCTTGATTAAAGAATAATGCTGGCAAATAAACAGGGGATTCTCTCGTCAGAGGAAGTTTGGGAACTGCCTTTTACCGAGAAGCAGGTGCAAGAAACCCAAGTACTTCAAGTATAGCCCTTGACGCATTTCTGAAAGCAAATACGCTGCTCAGATTCCTGGAAGAGCTGGGGAACAGACACAAAAGACATAGACATTCCTCTACAATTTTAAGCCCTAAGCAGGTCCTTTACTTTCCCAAACCAATGGAAGCCAATGATTCTCAGCACCTTGCTCATCTCAACAAAGTAACATTTACTCTGACTCAGAATGCACTCAGTTGTAAAGGGTGATCCTATGGGCAGTGAAATGCAAGGCTCAGCTTAAAAAAAAGAATCCCTGTTTGTTGTTGTTGTTTGTTCTATGAATACAAGAAGCTATCAGTAATAGAATAATTACCAAAACAAAACAAAATCTAGGATCATTAACTACAACCATCAACCTGTCAGGTGAAATTCACCTCTAGAGCCCTGGCCCCAGTTCTGAAAGGACTGAAAACTTCAGTCCTCTTCCATCACCCCGGGACAGTTCCTCTCAAGTTCCTCTCAAGATTAGCCATCTCCATGCAAGGACTTGGGATCAACTGCAAATACTGAAGTATAAACCCAGTGTAAGCCAGTGTCATGCAAGTATATGCTGCGATAACTGAAAGCAGGGTTTGCTGATAAACATACTGAAGCCTTTAGCTTAGTTGATGATAGCAAAATCAGACTAATATTTGTAAATATTCTAACAGTTCAATGTTTGTGTAATTTTACTTAGCATGTTTTATCCAAAAATGAGCTACCCAAGGCTAAAAAGCAATTCTTTGATTCTGTCACTAAACACATTAGGCCTAAAGTAATATTTTTCCATACCATCCTTACGTCAACATACACAGAACAGTCAATCCTCACATAAAAGGCCTGTGCAGTCCATTTCTTTGAGCCCTTAGAAGCTGCTTTTGAAAGAGAAATAATGTGGTAGTAAAATTTCATTTCAGATCTCAGGCATGAAAAAAGTACACGCCCTTTTCTTTCATCTTTAAATGTAAGGCAAAGAGCTGCTTGCCTTTTCTTGTTGAATTAAAATGAACTGGAAGACAAAGCCAATAAAGCAAAAATCTTTCAAGCATCATCCCCTTAAATCACTGCTTTGTGAGAGAAAATAAAGTGGTTTTTCAACATATGAAAATATTATTATATAGTTTGGTTTTGTGGTTTTGGTTTGCAGACCAAAGGAGAATGTTTAATTTGCTGAGAAAGATAAATCTGTTTCAGTTTTGCATTCCACAACTATTCCTAAGCATATTTTCCTGCTTGATAAATGATCATTGACAGCATTTGTCAGATCACTCCTACTGTTTGCATTGGGTTGAAAGTAAAACCTCACAACTCTCCTACTTTGCTTTTCTACACAAAGTATTTGGACAAAGCTAAGGTAGGAGGCCCTCAGTACTGAGGCAGAATGCCTCACTGAAATCACCCACAGACCCCAGAGAAATCCTTGTGGCAAAATATAACACTGAATGGTATTAAAGAGGTCCCCCATACTAATAGCTTGTCAAATCAGAACAGTATTTCTAGATATATCCAGTACAAGACACTGTCATGCTGGATCAGATCCACCATCATCTATTGTAAGTAGCTAGCATAAAATATTTGTCATGTAGGAAGAAATGACATCCATCCATCTGGCCAGCTGGGAAATTTTCAAATCTCAAACAAGAAAAGCTAAAACAGTAATTTCAGCTGGTTTGAGATTTGCTTATAAAGCTGTTCCACCATTCTGCCAACTGTTTCAATGCAATCTACTCAGTTTGGATGTAACAGGAGCTACTTTTGTATAGAAATGCTTTGTAGATTGGTGGCCACTGTTTTGTTTAAGAAATGTAACCAGTGACTCTCTTGACTGCCTGTATTCAAAAAATGTGGGTATCAACCACCATCTTCGGTTCTCCATCTCATCTGTTAATGTGCTACATTAGCAATTCAAATCTTGTAGAGACTTTTGTGAGGCACAGCTAGTTTTCATTCAGAAAGCAATTTAGGGGTCTAAACTATTGTTTTCAATGGAAGGAGAATGACATTCAGCTGAAGAGCAGTTTTGTATCTTCATTTATATGAGTTACATCTTCCCTGAAGCTTGTGGAGGGAGAAAGCAGGAAAGAATAACCAGCTAGTCACCAAAAGCTGTATCTTATCAACAAATCCTGTTTTGGAACATTATCCATCAGAGTGACAGCAAGACGTACAGCTAACCCAAGCCTGGGATGTTAGTACCAGCACTACAGGTTACTGCTGCATTGAACAGAATCACTAACAACTGGTGGGGTAGCTAAAGAAACAGTAAGTCCAACATTGTGGACAAATACCAAAAATATTAAAGAGATACCTTTCTCCAGGAAGACCAGAGTGGTAATTCCACTGGAATGAAAGTTAACTACAAAAGGAGCAAAATTAAAGTTTCAATGAGATTAGAAAAGTGTGTGTAATTTAAATTCTGACAATATTTAAAAAAAAAAATCTTCTGGTAACTTTGGTGTTTTATTTTTAACCAACTTACATGCAGACAGACAAACAGAAAGAAAGAATGAAAGTCAGACAGAAAGATAACTCCTACACTCACAGGCTGCAAAGCCACCACTGCCTACACACTGCAAACCCAGCAGGCAGGCCAGAAAAAGCATGTCACATGTGCCCAAGAGATCCAAAATAGAGAAAGGTCAAGTTTAAGGGTCAAGATAGTTACGTGACAAGTAACGAGATCCAGCTCTGTGGAATTTCTTTCAATTCCGTCCTATTTCATAATGCTTGTCTGTTTGTAAGCAGTTTTAGTGTTCCAACAAACACATGCATGCACTGCCACAGCAGGTCCCCTTTCTGAAACTAGCAAAGAGGCCAAGGCTGGAAGTACACCGTGTCCAAACTGTCCTGTTTAGCTATGGTGACTCCAAACTCTTTTCAAGGTATGTGAGCCAAACACACACAACCCTCAACTGCTGTCGTGCCTCCTACAAATGCTTTTATAAAAACAGAACCTAAAACTGCTCTCTGAGCTGTAGCACATCTGACAGCACTTAAACTTCACAATAACATGAAATAAATTCCTTTTAAATGGAGAAAAAAAAAGAGTTGAATGATGAAGCTCTCTGGTATGTACTCCTGTCACTGTGATATATTTCAGCTCAGAGACTCCACTGCCAGAGGATTATGCTGAACTTCACCAAATGTTATTACTTTGTGAAAGCACATAAACAGGCACATTACACCTAATTAAAACCAAAATGTTGATGTGATTATTTTATGACAACCACAGATAAGAAGGCAAGCTGATAGCAGGCTATTTGCTGAAATTCCCAAATTGACATTTTGTGCTTCCGTATAGAAAAAGAAGGCACATCATAACTTAGATGAAAAAGTTGCCTTGCATTTCAATTTGCCAACCACGAGCCTGACAATTTTTGCTTCCCTTGCCCCATTAATTGCTTTGGTTTGTTTCTCAAAAAGCTCTTTCAGAAAGTTCTCCAGAAAGTAATAAACATGTATTACTCATCGGATCCTGGAAATCTCAGGGCATTTATAAAGAGCTTTCAAAATAACTGGAACTCAAAACTAATGTTCTACCACAAGGTTAATGCCACTGTACTCACCAAAACAAACGAGAAAAAAGTTACTGCACAGACACATATAATACCCTACTTTGAATATTATTCTTAATGTTTTTATTTAAAAATTTTCTTATCCAAAAAATGAATAGTCTCTAAGTAGGTGTTACACAGTATCTGTCTGTATGCAGGTTTTAATTAAACTGACATCATACAAAATTCCATGCAGCTAAACGGATTAAGTGGTATTTTGAAAGATTTACTGCACTGTTAACATCTCTAAATTTGCATCTGGAAGTATCTTTCTGAATCACCATGTAAACAAAAACTTATTAAAGCAGGGGCTTATACCAGTTCTAATAACCCGACTTTTTCTGTAAAAGCTACAGACACAGCTACTAATTCATCATTTTCTTGCACATGAAGCTGAATTTTCTAAGCCAAAATAAGCACCACATGCTTGTGCCTTTTTTTTTTTTTTTTTTTTTTTTTTTTTTCCTTCTGGAGTCCACAGTGGTTTTTCAGGGAAAGAAAGCCAGTATCTGAGACACTGACTCGTGCCACTGTAAGAAAGATTATACAGACAGGCAAGGATGGAGCTTTTGTAAATCAAAAACAAACATTCCAGCCTACTATTTCTAAAATTCATTCCTAGATACAGTGTTTTATGTTAGTCCAGTACAATGAAGCCTTACCAAGGGTGAGAGGAAAATAAAAAAGAAGGCAAAAAGAAACCAAATCATGCCACTACCTTAAGAATGTGAACAAAATCTCTGCTTCCTCCCTGAAGCTGGACGTGTCCATCTCACTCCAAACCTCACCAGGAAAACTCAGTGTGATGAAATGAAAAAGGTTTACCAGGAAATCAAAGAGAATGCAAAAGAAAAGAAAAGAAACAAACCAAAAGCAAAACAAAAACGAAACGAAACAAAACATCTATAAAACAAAATACAAAATAAGAGCCCTAGGTCTTTACAGCCTCATCTCTGAAGCCGTACTGCATCTTAAAGCCTATCTACCTCTCTGAAGGGACTTACCACAAGTGTGCAGCACAGGAACTTGTTCATTGTGGTCGGTGGAAGAAACCTCAGCGAGCTGGGAAATCAGGCAGAGAGTCAGCTAGTGTGCTCCAGCCTCCTAGCAGCCTGCTTACATCCCTCAACATTAAAGACACGATATATATATAGTCCCGGTGTAACAGGAAGCTTTGGCTCAGCTTTGATCACTCATTCCCTACCATGACCAAACTTTTCTCTCTCTCCTTTTTTTTTTTTTTTTTTTAAGGAACCTGTAAAACTTGATGACTTAATGGAACCCTTTGAGTGCTGTTAACCACAGACTGGAAAATGAGGAGGGAGTGTCAGGGGCTGGCCAGGGGAGGGTTTAATTGGGCTCTTGTCTGTCTGTCTGTCTGTCTATCCCCCCCCCCCCCCCCTTTTTTTTTTCTCCCCTACGCAGCTGGCTTGGCAGGGAGACACGTGCCTCCAGGACAACATGTCTCAGCAACCAGGCTTATAGGGCACTTGTTTAAAAAATCACTGCTGGCAGCCGAGCTGTGGGCTCTGTGGCCCCACAGCCAGCTCTCACAGGGGGGCTGGAGCTCACCCAGGGCTGCCATTTCTCGCGGAGCCCGTGGGCCCCTTTCTGCCCAACTCCCCAGGGATTTCCAGGAGAGAGGCTGGCTGGGAAACAAAGGTCGGTGAGGGGGAGGCGAGGGGAAGGAGGAACCCTGCTGGTTTCCCTTCCCCGCTGATGTGGGAATGAAAGAAGCAGCCCCACCGCCTCGGCCAAGTGCTCATGCCGACTGCTGGGCAAGGGGCCCCACACTTCTTCCTTTCTCGTCTTGCCATGTGGTGTTTTTAGTTAGAATTTTTTATTTTATTTTTTTTTTTCTCCTAAAGAAATATGCATCAAACACTGCTGGGTTTGCATCCCTTTACCTTAGCAAGTCCGGAGAACTGCCATAGGGCTTTGCCCCATTAGGCCTGCTCCAGGCTGCTTCCCCATGCTATGGATGAGAGCACAACTTTCCCCTCGAAGGTGTGAAGAAAGTATTTCTTCTCCCAACCTGCAGTTATCCAGAAAGTGATTATCGTCCATATTTCAGACGCTGTGGGATCCTGGGGTAGAAGCCAAACCTAAACGTGCATCCAGTTTTCACAGATGGTTTTCTGTTCTATTTCACAGGCCAGACCAAAACCTCATCTCTGGATATTCCAGCTCTCAAGCGTTTGAAATCTGGGGCCCATGTTGGCTCTGAATTGTGCAGTTTTGCCCCTTTGAGTCATGAGGCTATGCGGGATTGGCAAAAGAATGAGGTGGAAAAAGCTTGCATATTATTTCATAAAAATCCAGCAACACTAAATCAGGAAGCCATAGCGTACAAGAGGGACAGCCCAGCACATTCCTGCTTTACACATCTGCAACTGTTTGAACACCCATCAAGCTTAACCAAAGACTGAAACAGATGCTGGTTACACTCAGCAGCACAATAAAAATTCAAGAACTTGCATTAGGGATGAGTTCTTGGTAAGAGGCAGTATGAAAACTGTCATGGAAATCTGACCACCCAGAGGAGTATTGCTGACATCTGTTGGGCTGCAGTTAGCGCTCAATTGCTACTGCAACTTGAATGGATGCTGTAACTGTTCCTGTAATCTTTTCAGAAGCATTTAGTACTTTAATATCTATTCTTAGATATATTAATGAACATACTGTCTAGACAAAGAGACAGTAGGGCTGTGGACGGGTTCTTTCTCTATATTATCTTTGTGGGGTGGAGGGAAGGACCATTTTTGAACTGGACATTGTTGACCACGTATGGGTAGCTATGCCTGAGTATGTTATTCTTTATATAGGGACCAGCTTAAAGTGTCACCACCACTACACCAGATCCATCATCAGAAGTTATTTAAGTCAAACTAGGTTTATCCCCTCAGAGGGTAAGAGCTAGGACACAGCAATGTATGTCTTCTGAGTGGGAACATCAAGCTCCCGTGTCAATTCCTAACCTTGGGAGGTAGGTGATGCCAGTTGCTCTCAGATACAACAGAAAGAAAAGTACCAAAGCCATAGCAAGCTCCCATGGTTAACTGAACAGTGCAACTGAACTTCAGTGGGATTTATATTGGGCTTTGTCATCTCACTGCTGGTGCTAGCCATAAATACACAACAACTGGCTCTCTAGAGAAATAAAAATGCAGCTCATAAGCCTTTTCTACTACAGGTTAATGTTTATAGAGAATGTTGTTCATATGAGAAATTTCTAGAGATCCAAGATTTTTAGGCCACGAAACAGACCAAAAAACAAAAAAAGGTATTTAAATTGTTTAGTTGAAAGTGTGGCTATGGGTAAGAAGAGTCATCTTCTTCAATAGATCTACTTTTTCTTTGTATTTATGTTTAGAGTTAGATTTGCTGACCTGCATGATAAGACATTTTACTGCCATACACAGTGAAAAAAAGATAAAAAACACAGACTAATGAGAACAAAACAGATCCTCCTGAAGCTCATTCACCTTAATGGATGGGGACCAAGGTGTATCTGTCTCAGTGAGGAGAGCAGGTTTGAACAGATGCAAAGGAGACCATCATCTTACAATGCATGGACATGAAAGTTTCAACTTTCTAATCCCATTGGAGCCTGTGGAGCTGGCTGTGGATGTTAGAAGGAAAATACATAGTTGTACTTAGCATGTTTGATCTGAAAATCACAAATAGACAATAAATACAGAATCCCACAATGCCTTTTTTAGTGTCACTTTCCAGAGAAGAACTATGCTTTAACAAGGTTTAAAGTGCAGTTTGCATGTTTTCGCAAGTGCTTTACAGCGTTGCCACTTTGCCTTTGGGAATTAGTTAAGATGTGCTTTGCAGAAAACAGAATCATAGGACGAGGCAGCAAACCCTGTAATAAACACTTGTCCATGCTACAACCAAGCTGTTCTCAGCAGTGTTTAGAAGAACCACGTTTGTAACTACATGCCATAACAAGGAAAAAATACAACCTGGAATTATTTTTTAAAAGTTATGTTCCTGTAATTATTCATTATCCATAACATAGTTTACAAGATGTAATAGGAAAAGAAACTTAAAAATCAAGATTTCTTCTTTTTACTAGCAAACCCAAGATAGTGAATAGATGCGTTGAGTTGTCTGTTCCATAACACAGGAATATGACTAGTATGTTTTAAAAATAATTGTTTAACAGTGATGCAGTAACAGTTATCTGGTTAAAATAAGTGGTTTATTGCAACTTGTAGCCGTACGTAAAGTTGGAGAAAAATGACCACTTTTATTAGGCAGACTGAAATTTACTGATACTACTCTGCTTTCAATCTGTAATGATGTGCTTTTGGTAGGACATCAGCTTATTGATTCAGTAGTAGACATATTTCCAGACAGGTATTTGTCTTTCCCTGTTTTTTATCCTCACTATTTGTATTGCCATCCTGGATGTTATGATTGTTATAAATCTATTTTTGTTCCCATGCATCATTATAATCACTGGGTCTATAAATGGCTTTGCTCTTTAAGCCAGTCTGCTATCTGGAAAAACTCACAAGTCCAGACCAGTGAGTTGGTGCTGGCAGGTGAACGCTGTGTAGCTGAGTCATCTCAATATATCAGTGTGATGTTTATTGAGCCGAAGCAACAAACAGTGGGAAGACTGTGGCTTCAGGCTCGGGACTCAAAGTTCACCACACATTGCATTTCGAGAACACTCAGAGCTTCGTCATTAACAGATTTCTGTCAAACTAAGGGGGAGAGGGATCTCAAAATGATCAATTGCTTCTGAAAGCAAACGTATTAGTAGCTGCAAGAAGGAAACAATCTGGTATTCCACCATGCTGTTAGAGCAGTCCCTTAGAAATTAATCTCTCTCTTCAAATATTAAGAGCTGATGACCTGAACTATCCTGGGAAAACTTGGAAATGGAGGCTTAGAGAAACCTGATGATCTTCAGACAGTGTACCAGTGCAGGTAGCAGGAAAGAGTGTTTGAAATTTTGCCAAATTAAAAGAAAAAACACTACAGATACTTTCCCATCCACATACTCTCATATAACTCAGGAACCATGGGGAAAAGATTTTGTGCCAACATATACTGAAGGAAGAGAAAAGGTATTTAGCAAGTAATGTTGTCAAAAGAAAACTTATACCTAAGTGGTTAGTTTTGTTTTAACTGCATGGCTTGTTTTATCTTGTAAATGATTTTGCCTTATTTGTTGACACCTTGGTTCCTTTTGTAAATCTGAGCCAGATACTAGGTGCTAATACACCAAAAGGAAAACCTCATTTGTCAAAGCATGTATCCAGAGAAGGAAGATGGAGATTGACATACCGGAACAGATCTTGAGTTGGATTATAGGATTTGAAGGTGGCAATGGAGGAACAGAAAAACTGGTATCACAGAATGCATATATAGTCACCAGTCTTGAACATCTAAATACAAACATGTCCAGCTTCAGAGCAAAGAAGGACATATATTTTTGCCATTCTGGGCTTGCCTGTATGATGAATTAAGCCAGAATGTGATTATGAAGAGTGCTGGTTACCTCTATAGGCACCCTTAGCTAACAGATAACATTATCTGCTCTGTTTTCCATTCCAAGTGGATTCTTACTGTGCCACTTGTCTGGCTTTATGAATGTTTTGGGTTGTATAAGCAACCTGAACCAGGTAGGATCAAACTCCTTACTTTCAGATAGCTGTGGCTGAGAGTATGCTCCGTAACTGTATGGTAACTACCAAACCTCTGCACTGGAAATGTGCATCCCATCTCCTTCGCAGTAACTCCCACCAAGAGGCAGACAATGGTGAGTGTATGAGGTGCTGGAAGGCTGTGAACCGAGAAATGACTGTTTCATTTAGTCATTCCTGCCCTCACCTTTTTGGCCTTGAATTCCTTCCTAACATAATCTCTGTGGCATCAAGAGGCTTCCTTCAATGATTCAGACCCTTCAAGACACTTTGGTCTAGTGCCTTCTGAAAAAATCAGTCGTAGCACCCAACCATTTGATAAGAAGGAATTCATTGTTCCCAGAATCAACATTTCCAGTTAACACCAATACTCCAAAAGAGACAGCACATTCTTTACCGAAAGCTAAGGAAACTGGAACTGAAACAAGACAAGCTTTAGCCAGTAAGACTTTCTGGCTAACAGGTTTTTCTTTTTTGTCTCTACTAATTTGCTTTCTACTCTGTAATTGAAGGTCACTGGTTAAGGAAAATGGTCCCGTTAGCTCATGAGGAGCGGCTGTAATTTCATTGCTTTCAGTCTGACTTCATTGTGTATATTTGGGTGCACCAATTTTCCCTCCTTCTGGTTTTCCACATACACAAGGATGTCAGGCCAGCAATGATGCCATGCTCGGCCTTCAGTGAATTTTGCATGGACATCTGATTTTTTTTACTTCAAACTCTGAAGCTGAATCCCTCAGACACTAGGTTCTTTCAAATGTGAACCAGTTGTCAACTTGTGCAGCAGATTGCTGTCCTCTCCCCCTTCCACCCAGAAAGGTCAGTAAAGGCAGTTGTCTTCTATGAGAAGAAGCTGGCTGCTCCCTGGCCCGGGACCTTGGCTGCTTCTTGCAGCAGTAAACTTCTACAGGATATCAGCAACTCTGAATGCTGAAGCATCTGAAGTACCGATGAGGTAAGAGACTGGAATCTCAAGTGTGGAGTTTTACTGAGGTTTGTCAGAAAAAGCAGCGTGAGGGAGTACAGCCATTTAAGGGAATGAACTAAAATAGGAATACTAGGTATAAAGCTCATGTTTTCCAGCTGCAAATACCAGGCAACCTGTACGTCAGTCTTGTGACGTATGTAGATAACGTTACAAATCCAGTAATTCAGACACAGTGTTCCATTTGCCCGTATTTATAAAATGGCCTTCCAGTGCCATGTTCCTTTGAACTCCAACAGCCTCTCCTTTTCCTGCCGAATCGAGCTAAAGCTTCCTGTCCACACCTTTGAGAAATACATGGTCCTTTCCCTTTATAATTATATTCTGGCTTCTTTTCATGTGGCTTCCATTTCCTTCACTATGCCACTGAGGCCAGCCTCAGCTTGTCCATTTTCTCGCAGCCATCTCTATCTTCATCAGTGCTCTCACATCATCCCCCTTGATTGAAGTTTGAAGACTCTTTCTAGTCTATCCACCCTCTCTGGGAGCAAGCCACTGCCTATGAGAGATGATATCTGAAGGGCAGGCCAAGATAGTATAAACAAAGATTATTTTTTTTTAAATGTCTGTAATATATGTGTGTATACATATTACAAAAATTGAATGCACTTCTCTGCCTACTACATGCTGCACTCTTAAAAAAAGTTTCAAAATTTCTTAAGAAAGTATGCTGTCATCCTCTGACTTTGTGCAGCACACCACCCACAAAAAGCCCTACTTATGACTACACACAGAAACAATCACAATAAAGAGAAAAGATCAGTAACAAAGACCCAGTGTTTCTTCCCCAGAATGCCTATCAGAATTAATTTGAAATTCATCCTACTATGTCCTCACTGCAGCTTCTGGCTTCAAGGGAAGTGCAGTGGTGTAAGCCAAGAAAAAAGGAGGGACCTTCGTGAAGTAACACAAAAGGAATATGCAATTTGTGGAAGATGGCAAAAGTCACTCGGAAAGCTTGCCATGTCCCTGCAGAAATAGCACACACTCATATAGTAAAGCACCTTTTAGGTACTTTTGCTTGTGGCCAAACTTCAAGCATAATAAAGCTTTTGTCCTTTTCTTGGCAAGGAAGTTTCAAAACCAGAAAATGCAGGAGGGAGAAAATGGAAGGAATTTCAGCCTCCTCAGGAGATGCATTCCAGCCAGCGTGGATGGCGTGGATGGCGCTACATCCTCCCTGCATGCTCCAGCACATTCCTTTGCTGCCTCTGACCGGACATTTTCTTTTGTTTAGATCAGTGCCTTGCAAAATAATTTTTACCTCTGAGACAATATGGGGTGCATTGAACAGCCCTTGTCTCCCAGCACCAAAATTTCCCAGGATTTAACATTTGTATCACATGCTGCACTTTACTCAGTGTGTTAGCAGAACTATTAATTATTGTTATTAATTTCTGTTATTCAGTGCTGCAAAGTGAGCTAAATTAAGCTTTGATGGAAGCGAAATTAACTGTCAACTTCATGCATATTTAATGCCCGTCACCATATGCACAGCAGGGTGGTACCTGGAGAGCAACAGCACTGATTCCAGCATGCCAGCCAACGGGGACCAGGGCTTCAGACAAGGGTGCCTAAAGAGATTGACCAGAGACAAATGACTGTTGGCCACAAGGAAATGCTGTTGATTTAAAGATTTCGCATCTACCACACTGTGCCTCAGTTATTACCACCTGTATGTGAATTTTAACCATTGGACATCTCTGTGTGTATGTGTGCGTGCAGGATGTACTTCTTCCTTCAATTCACCTTCATTCACTTCTCTAAGAAGTTCTAAGCTTCTCTCTTAAGCTCTTTTCCTAAGCTTGTCTGCTCCTAGTGCTTGTGGGGTTTTGCCTTTGGTGCTACCTGCTCCCCCTCAACTTCCTAGCCTCCACTCTTCTTTTTTCATAGGGATCTTCATGTACCCTCATATTTCTAAAGATACAAGGATTCTGCTATCCGAGTAGGGAAATACAGCTTTGTATTGTGAGACAGCCTCACATATTACCACATCCTTTTGAATGAGCACTCAAGAATGTCCCTAAGAAGAGAAACGTTTAGGAAGCAACCCACAGGCGATGGTGGTGGGCCATGGACCATGTTTGTCTCAGTGAGCAATAGATCAAAGGCTCCTTCCTCAAAGCTGCAAGTAAGAAGCAGATTTTTTAAAAACTATTTTATTTTGTTTTATTTTCATCAGGAGAACTTGTTTGATAAAGCCAAGTATTGCAGGTGATCCTGCCCACTGGATCTTTCATAGGATTTTGTTCTATGTGTTCTGCAGTTGTGAGCTCAACTCTGGGAGCCAGGAACATGTCTGCTTTGCTGGGTCTGCTCTTGGGCTGGCTTTGAGGCAAGAAAGAGCCCTGAGAACTGAAAAAAAGAAAAGAGGGAAGGTGGATGTTCAACCTATTAAAAAGGATTAACACAGCAGAGATGAGCAGACTTCTTCCTGTGTATCAGTAGATAATGCAAAGAAAGAATAATAATTTTAAAGTGCCCTTATAACTAAAGAATTCAATGCTGCTTCTTTAAATTGTTGATGTGGGCTGCACAAGGAAAGCTAACAGTCCTCTGATTTGTTGTGAGAACTTGTCCCTAAAATGTAAAAGCATTTCTTATCAGAGAAAGCCTTTCCCTTCTCTGCCTCTGCCATCTTTTTCACATTGCTATAAAAAGGCTAACAGTGAATGTCAATGAAAATGAAGGCAATGTGGAAATACATAGAAACTGCTGCTCTGTTTTTTTTTTTTTTTTTTCCCCATGAATTCTTTTAAATAATTTTGATCTGCATCCAGAGCAGTTGATGGAGGCACAAAACAGTGCATGTGGAACAGCAGGCAAGAGTGTGGAGTGAATACTAATGCACTCGAGCACCCTCCCCCAAGCTCTCTAAGCCTGAAAAATCCTTCTGCAGCATAACTACCAGTTCCTGTAGGGCTGGCTTATATCCTCATGGAGAAAAGTCCTTTAGCATTTAATAGAAAATGATTATCTTTTCATACACTTTTTGAGCTGTTTGAATTTAATGCAAAATTATATCCTTGCCATATAGTAGTTAAAGAAAAAAAAAAAAAAGAAAAGAAATGAAAAAAAAAGAAAAAAAAAAAACACTATCAGGAATAAATTCTGAAGGGTTTTTAGGGTGGATTTTGCAGAAGAATAATATGTTTTTGTAGGACCTGCCTGAATACCTCTTGTTAAATACAATGGGATTTTTTTTTCACAATGGTAGCATCTAAAGCTAAATAGATTTTTACAGGTAAATTTACCAAGGCAAATTTTGGCTTTTTCATTCAAGAGGAGAACAGAAAGGGCCCACCTGTGAAAAACAGAAAAAAAATGAGAAAATATAAAACTGACTTGTTTTTCCCCCAAAGATAATATCAGTTCTGGAAGCCCAAACACATACGTTGCTTAAACACATTCTACACCAAGTGCCACAGAGGGCCTTTCTCTATTTTTCTGATCTCAAAGGCCTAATTGCGGTGTGACCTGCAAACCAGAGATGCCAGCTGAAGCCGCTGAGGCACACAGGGCATAATTTAGGGCCAACCTGGTATCAGAGCGTTTCATTTCAGTAAACCATTATGTCTGTGAAAAGGATCATATGATGTGTGGCCTTTGATAGCAGAAGGCTGCAATCAGTGACATCCCCTTTCTGCTCCCTCACCCCCATATTTCTCTGAAATGCAGTTTCATTTTTCCACCCATTCCACACATTAAATGACTTTGTATGTTCAACAAGTATGAAAATATGCTCAGGTAGCAACATAAAAGGACAGATGTAAAATTTCAGCGTAAACACACATTGGGTACCTCTCTTCTGCTTAGACTTTAGCAACTCTGAGGACAAAGTGGCCACTGTTCCTGCTCACAAGCAGAGTTTGAAGTTGCAGAGGGATGAAAAGCATCACAGTTCCATAACTAAATGCAGCAACTTTACTATTTATAAGCCTTGCATGTGGGTGGCTTGGGCTGTTTGCAAATGTTTGCTGCACTGAATGGTCAGCCTCGTGCCTACAGTGCCTGGAACTGCCTGGGGACTGGGAGCATGGATTTAAAAGGAGAAGGAAGAAACTGAACATTACTTCCCCAAGGCCACTTCTCCACAAAAGGACGGGTGGCACAATGTACAATTGAAAGAGCTGACTTCAGTTCTCTGCTTTGGCACCAGCTCTCTGCACACTCCAAGCAAGACGTTTAAAGAGATGTCCAAGTTATTTTGGCTCAGCAAGCAGAGATGGGATCCGAGCATCCTGAAAGATCAAGCCTGACATTAATTTTTGCCTTTTTTTCCCCCTTTTTATTCTATTTGGGTAAAAAGCCATAAACTAGGATTACTAACAGATTAATACCTCAAATTGGGATGTAGTTGGATTCGGCAGTGAGAAGAGCTATATAATTACCTTGGGTAGGTAACTAAGAAGTTGTGCTGACAGGCCTTGGCATTTAGTGCGCTGACTGTGACAATGGAAAGATTTATTCAAAACTACTGCGTCAATTAGAGTCTGTATTTTATTTCACTGCAATATGCTCCTTGGTGTTTTGCTTTGTAGCTTATTTAGCAGAATGAGCTCCCTGTGAATATATCAGCTGACTGTTAAAATTAGTCAAATCCATGGCCTTCCACAACTGCCGAGAAAGCAGAAAGGCCATGCAGACAGAAGGATGGTGAAGGAGATTCATCAGCCAGCCTGGCAACAGCAAAAGCAGACAGTGCTGGTTAGGACAAGAGGAAATGGCCTCAAGTTGTGCCAGGGGAGGTTTAGGTTGGAAATGAGGAGACATTTCTTCTCAGAAAGAGCAGCCAGGCACTGGGACGGGTTGCCCAGGGAGGTGGTTGAGTCACCATCCCTGGGGGTGTTCAAGGAAAGGTTGGACGTGGTGCTTGGGGACATGGTTTGGTGGGTGACATTTCTGGTAGGGGGATGGTTGGACCAGATGATCTTGGACAGCTTTTCCACCCTTAATGATTCTGTGAATCTGTGATCTCCTCTCCCTGCTACTGGGTAGGGGCTGCATTCAGCCTGAGGGCAGAGAGAATCCGGCTGCTTGAAGCACAACCCAGGTCAAGGACCTCTGTGCACTTCTCAGTGGATTTCCACTGCCCAAGGTTGGAGATCTGTTTTTCTTCTCTCCATGGATCTCCACATCTTCAAGCAACCCTGCTACATTTCCCTCATTCTTCCTCATCAACCTTACCCCATCTTCCATCCAAAAAGAAAGGAGCATGAAGCTATCCTGTTGCTTGCTGCTACGACTTTTTTTGTTTTCCTTGTGTATGATCATTTCTTTTGGGGCCTGTCTTGGCTATTTCCATTTTATACTTTGGGTTTACACTACTCACAACAGGGCTGTGGCCTCTTGAATATCACCTGAATAAATAGGATGGCCAAGCATGGTTCACCAGCATCCCACACACCAGTGAAGAGTGGCAGGCTCTGTCTCAGGCAACAAATCAAAACTTCGGTGAGATTCAGGTAATGTGCGGGTCCCACACACACCATCTAGTTTCATTGTATGAAAAGCCCTTGTTCCTGAGATATGTAAGGACATGCTTAATGCTAAGTGTGTGAGTAGGCCCTCTGATTTGGATAGTACCTTTCTAAACCAAGACTTCAGTATTAAATTGAACAGCAGACAAAAAAACTCTTAAAACCCAGTGGAAAAAGTGCTAATTCAAACCCTATGTAAAATGTGGGCTAACCTGAACCAGCTACATTATTTCTCAAAAAAATATACAGCTGTCTGGGCAGAGCTCATTTGTTATTGAATTCATTTTTATACTGCAAGTTACGGGAAATTAAATAATACCTCACATTTTTCTTTGTTATGGTAGCAATGTGAAAATATTTCAGACTAACAGATGCTAACACCCTTTAGTAGTTTTGAAAATGTAACTGGCAAATTAACATTCCTTATGATGGTTCCAATTAAAAATAACGGATAGGCATAACTTCTTTCTCCCCGAAACAATGGGAAAACATTTTAAGTAATGCCATATCAATGAAAGAAAATGAAAACTAAACGTAAAAATAGATGGATTTCTCATCAAATAACCTTGTCTTTTACTGTCATCCCTCCTGGAGATCTTTTGCTTTCTCACATGCTGGATGGTTGCTTTGGGCATGTAAGTCTTTCTGAATTGTGTATGTTTGCCCACCATTGCATTTGTCCCAATGACTTTTCTGTGAAACCACGGTTGTCTCCCTACGGGTATTCACAGTGAAAACTTTGTGCATCATTTTAAGGGTGTTGAAATAACTGAAACACAGTGAATAAGAGACATACAGGAATTTCCCTCAGCAGCGGCAGATGAAGTAAACAAACAAGAAAAAACAATTTCATCACAAACCCATGGAGGTCAGAGTTGGGTTACCATGTCAAGCAGTATAGAAAGAAGAGCTTGGTTTCCATGCTCATTAAGTGCTCCTCTCTGCTGAAACTGCAAGCAGGAATGCTAATTAGCACTTGCCACTGTACATTGGACTGACACTCTGAGATGTCTAAATATTCATCTGGCTAAAAATCTGCTGTTCCTTGTGACCTAACTTGTTTCTGAAGCACTGATTTGGAGGCAAACAATTCTGTTTCCCCTTTTCAAAATCTCTCTCCTTCTGAAGTTGTTCTAATTTGGCAAAAAATGCACATTTGCAAAAAAAAAAAAAAAAAAAAAAAAGTGCTTTAAAAAAAACCAATCATTTATTCCTGCAATAATGTACTGCATGTTGCTCAAAGGATCAGATAACAGATGTAAAATTTTGCACTGAAACTGCCATATTGGCTTTGTAAGACTAGAAAGAACAGCCAGATTAATGGACTTCAGATCCAGAGGGATCATCTTGCTTAGCAAATCTGATGGCTTGGGTAAAACAGACAGTACATAGAGAAGATCACAAGGAAATACATCCCATTTTGATTGTAAAATTAATCCTTGAAATCTTAAGTTGTTCTATTGATTAATTACTAACAGTGTAAAAAATGTGTGGCTTATTTTGTCTGCATATACAAAGCGTCAACTGCAGTTGACGCAGAACACCACCCTGCTACCTCAGTATTGAACCCAGCAGCTTTTGTCCACTTTTTCCAGAGAGACATCTAGTCTGTATTCAGAGACATCAAGAAATGGAGAATACACCAGTATTCTTGGTATTTTGTTCCAATGGTTAACCACCACCAAAATTATTTCCTGACTGCTTATTTTCAGTATCTCCTGATTTAAATTATGCAGACAGTTCTTCCTGATGTCATTTTGAACAACTAAAGCCTCCATCCAACACCTATTTAAATCAAGGGAAACATTCCTATTGATTACAAAGGATATCGAACCAAGCTCTGAATTATATATAATACATCTCTGTGGTTTATGAGATGAATGCTAAGGAAAGTATCTCAAATTTCCAGCAGAAAGACAGTATGAATGATAGAGAGAATGCTGCCCTCTCATGGTTTTATGGATGAATGTGTTCTCATAATATATTAAAAACACACAAAAAAATAATATTTATTAGGCAGCTACATGCTGATCTGCTCTCTTTTATGTATTGCACTGAACGGCAAGCATGTAACAGGCAGAACTCCTGTCATAATAAATGATAAAAAAGCACTGAAACCACAGCCCGTTAATGGTGGTGTTGGAGGTAATAAAGCACAAGAAGAAAGAGTGATACAAGAGACAAGTCTAGGATTACTGTTTTCCAGACTTCTTTGTAAGCTGAAGCTGGCTGGAATACAGCTGGATACTCATTTTGTTCCCAATGCCTGAAACCAAGAAACCTCCCATGTTCCCAGGATGAAGACCCATCTGTTCTCCAGGTGAACTGTTTCAACACACTGTGCTTTCCCTACTGGAGAAGTCCTAGATGCCACTGCACAGGAGGTACAGGGAGAGCTCTTCTAGTTTAAGAGCATGTCAGTTCAGGAGCCCGCACCTAAATTACTGGAATATTTTTCCCCTTCAAATAAGTAATCTTCTGTACATGCATAAAGGAACAGTCATATGTATAAAGTCACTGCAAGCAAACCCGGGCATCCAACGTGTCTTTGGTAGCTGTTGAACAGTATTCAACATTTCCAGCATACCCAACATACCCAATGCATGCAAGATCCAGGGTGGCTACAGAACTAACCACAAGACCAGGGCTGCCGCTGACCTTCCCTGCCCTCCGTGTGCACTCACTACCCAGTTGATAATTTGACCTTTATTGTTTCCATGACCAGTTGAAATTTCACAATGAAAAACATGACATCAAAGGAGAAGCCCCCGTGCAGTGATCTCCCTGGAAAAGGATTTCTGCAGCACATTCAAAGAAGCCCTCTATTTTTTGGTAAGAACCATGTATAATAGAGTATAACCTCAAACCATGAATTCAGTCATGTCCCACATACTGCAGAATCCTGCACATGTGCAAAACCATGAAAGAAACCACATCAAGATGTGTAGACCATTGAATACTTTACGAAAACATCACCCACATTTATCTATCACTTCCTTACTAGAAATAACCAAATTCTGTCTTGACTAACTACTAAGCTATGTAGAAATGGAAAAAAATGCGTAAAATAACTACTTTAGAAGTAAACAGTTCATACGCCAGAGTAGACCGTTAGGTGATGTAGCTTTATCTTCTGCATAACACAAGTCATTGGATTTCATCTAATTACTGCCAATAAGTTGTGTTTGACTATAACAGGAAAGCACTGGTGTGAAAATTTCAAGAATTTCAAGAATTTGGATCTTCCTATAGCAACTTGTGAAGGTTAAATCTCTCTCATTCTTAAGTGTTTGAGTGTTTTTTCTTCACTTCTCACTGGAGGTTATCTGTCTGTCTTTCTGTCACCATTTCATGGCCTTATTGACAAGAGATATCTCTGAATTTTACAGATGGATTACCCCAACAGGTGTTAGTCAAAGGAAGCTTTCCAAAAAATAATGGCTTTGTCTCCACAATGGGAATCAAGACATTTTACTGTAAAATAAGATTCTGTTCTAATGTAGGGAGGTAAACTCAATAAGTTATTGCACTGAAAGAGGAACTTCACCCTCAACACATTGCTAATGATATGACATTCATTTTCTCAAGACAGGACTGAGAAGTTTTCAGTCTGGTTAGACTTGAAAGCAAGGCTAAAAAATGTTTAAGATACCAAACATAAATATACAACATATTTCAAAGTACTTTATTTTGCAATAGGTTGTAACCCTGTAAAGGACTGAATGGCAGAAGAGTAATTCTGGTTTCCAGTTGGCCTCAGGGAGGAAAACCTTCTACCTCTTTTCTCAGTCAACAAGGTGTTTCACTCTGAGCTCAGACTGGGTTTTACTACTCTTCAGTGTCCTACTGAGACTGAGAGTCCAGGCTGCCCCAGATCTCTGTCTTTCCCTGGTGCTAATGTTGTACATTAGGCTAAGCAATTTTAAAATGTCAAAATAAAGGTAGAGTAAAAATAAATGGTAAATATTTTTTCTCCTCCACTAACAGTTTTGTGGGCTTCAGGAGTCAACACATACAAAATCATATTCAAAAGGCCATTTAAAGATATATCCCTGTGTCCCTTCCCAAAGCAATGGCATCAGAAAAAAAATAAATCTGTATAGACTAAAAAAGCATGCTATATTGACCAAGAGAGTGTAAATACCTGTTTGATGCATGTCTACACAAGAATATTCACACTGGCTATGCAAGCTTACCTCTTTAATCCTTCTCAAAAGACCCAAATGTAATAGGTGTCTGGTAAAGCTATCAGGTAAGGACTGCTTTGGGGAAGATCACAGACATCAAATTTCCGTTCTGTGAAGATATCTGATGGTGGCAAACAGAAAGAGATACACCTGTAGAAAATGTACAGATCCAAAGGGAAATCTTCACAGATTTTCATCTTCTCTGATCCATATAATGGTGTATGAAGCTAGTGACTCATTCAGACACAGCTTACTAACAAGGCTATCTTGTTACCCATGTACTCTGGGTTGAAATTATAAATGTTTTCTTAATAGAGGGTTACACTGAAATATGACCAGTTTGCATTTTTCATACTACATTGGAAATACATATAAGCAATGATGCAAGTTACATTATGTTTGCCAGAAACTACCCTGGCATTTTGATTCACCCAATCTGCTGGTAAATGTTCTTTCTTCCTCTCCGCAGATATGCTAAATGCAGCATGGCACATTTTATGTATCTGGGCTTGGAAAGCATTTAATTCTGCATCATGCATCTTCAGCATCTGAACCAGAAATATACCTTGCCAAATATCTTTATTTATGCCAGTGACTAAACCTAATGTTATGGGGAGCAACTTCAGAAGACCGTGCTATCTTCGTGAACGATATGCAAGCTCTGCAGTCTGAAGCTCTAAAGAAGTGGCTTACGGGCAATATTACAGACTCTCCAACTATATCATTACATGCAGCCAGGGAAGACTACAACCACTGAAACCCAAGCTGACAGGGAAAACAAATGATGTTGCTCCACAACACTCTTCTAGTCAGTATCGTCCCAGGCTATTTGGTTCTGTTGCTCTAGAATATGCAGAGCTTCCCTGAAAGGAGTTGACAGGAGGATGCCATAGAGCTATCCACAACTGTATGGTAACATAAACTTTGAGCTAAAAGGAACAAACCATGGGAAATGTCATATCTTTGGGTGCACTGATCCCCACTTTTGCCTCAGTTGACCACAGCAAAGTGTCTGGGAGCACATGGTAGAGACTGCATGCCAGTGGTACTAGACTCAGGTGTTCTCACCTATTTTAGAGTTGCTGCTCTCTTCTCTGTGGAAATCTATTTACTAGACTTTCAGAAACAAAAATAGCCATAGAGCTAAAACACCTCCCAAGCTGTGAGATGCTACAAAATAGAGGCTCACTGTCTCCTTTACATATGTTTTGTATTATTTGTGCCTTGGGCTTATTTTTTACCCATACCTCATCCTTCCTTATTAGTATGGATAAAGGAAGTGATGATTACAGAGATTACAAGATTTTTATTCAGAATCCCTCAAGGGGCCTTTTGAGCATTTTTGTAGCTATTTATCTACTCAAAACAGAAATGGACAAATAAAAGAGAGAGGAAGGAAGCATGCTAAGAAAGGACTGAAAGAAATGGATCACAGTCTAGAGAAGAGACACAGGGGAGAATTCTTCAAATAAGGTGAAAAGTAGCTGCAAAACTAGTTGTTCTCTATCCAAATTGAGCACAGAAGAAGAATAAATCAAGTTAAATGACAGCAATGGAGGTACAGGCTGAACTGTAGAAAATACTTTATGCTTGAAAGACAGTTAAATACTAGAAGAGATTGTGTGGAGAAGCTGTCATTAGGACATGTCACTCTCATTAGGATTGTATAAGGATAGGTTAGATAAACTTTTCTTAGCTAAAGTTGATTTTATATGCTGGCAGCAGGAGGTATCCACTGTCTGTTCAGGGTCCTTCCTAGGCAGCAGCCACAATCCCGAAAAAAACTCTGTCAACATCAACTCCTCATGAGCTGACACTGGAATCACAAGAGCAGCAGTAGGTGTAAAAGCCACAGGAAAGGAGCAGGCAACATTTCCGAAAGGTTTAGGGAGAGGCTGTCCAAGCACACCTGAAGACTTTGAGCCTATTATACCCAGCACCACTGCCCTGGGAGAGAGGGTTAGCTGATGTGGAAGGATGAAATCATGTGGTTAAAGGACATTTACTATTGGATGTTTACACCAGCAGACAGGAAACCAGATTAACAAACTCTTGGCAGAGTTACCAGTGGAGAATTTTTTATCATTCCTATAGATGGATTGCTGTTTTCTCTCAGAAAGCCTGCGTACTTATTCCTCCAAACACAGTTCCACTGATCTGCCACAAATTCTTGTGCTTGGAGGCAAGGATGGGTTTTGTGTTAGGGGCACAACAGGTGGACACAAATTCTGCAAGAGTACATGAGCTGGGGATGTTGGTTTCGATAGGAGATCCACCCAGGAGCTATTTAAACCTGTCCCTTGTTTTTGGCAGTAACATAGGAAAGAAGGCTCACACACTGAAAATCACTTTCTCCTAATACTGGCCAGAGGCCTTTTTCAGGAAACAGAGAAGAAAATTCTCTCCCAGAAGAGCTTCTTGTCCTGTCTCCCTGTTAGTGCTTGCTTTTCTCACCTCCCTGTTTGTACTTACCTACAAGAGATAAGGAGGCACAGAACAGGTTTGAAATGCTTGATTAGATACGGGGAGTAACAGAGCTCAGATTTTGAAGGAGCTCCAAATGCAGGGCTGATTTGGAGTCTGTCCTCTACAAGAAAGTGGAGAAGGTATTCATGCCAACTGGGCGAAGAAGCATAAGGGAATACACATATGGCCTCATCTTTATAAAATTAATTAGTTTAAAGCCTCCAACTAGCTTTGCAATGGCAGGGGAGCATCTTCTAAGAGACCCTTTGTTTAGCAGAGGGCATGGTAGCCAAGAGAAGCCCAGATGCACATCTGGAACATTAATCCTTCCCTTGACCACACCAATCCCTTCTGGGGAACCAGGAAGCAAGTTCAAGGGTGGTTGAGGCTCTAAAATACTACACAGTGCTTTCCTCTAGGCACAGCAAATCCTCTGCCTGTCCAGGCGCAGAATCAGGTGCTGTATTTCCCAGCAGTCATGTAGCATCTGTCCCTCTTAGCACCCAGTCAATTTTTCTAGTTGGCCTTTTCTTTTTTTCTGAGCACTTTAGAGTGCGGCTCAGCCTCTTGCTGCAGTTAGAGGTCCTTTCCAACCATTTCTAGGATTTATCTGATGTGCGCTATGGCCATGCTGTAGGCTCTGCTCCAAATCGTGTTTCAAGGAGCATTTGTTTTAGTCATTTCTGGGTTAGGCTGTACCTCCCAGCACAGCCTCGTCCAGACACTTGCTCTCCCAACACAAAAGAGACTCGCTGTGCCAAGACACTGTCTTCTCCACCCCTTCTCTGCTGGGTGAACTCACTGTCCCCAAATCATTTAATCTTCCTACTTGGCTGTAGGATAGCAGCTGTCTCTTCCAATGAAACTAAAGCCACTGGCAAGCAAACCTTCATTCCTGGGAGTAACACCAAGAACAGTCCATCCTCCCGTTTCTTGATCTTTTGGAGCTGTTTCTACCCAAGAGTTGCAGAGGGGACATGGAAGGAAACAGTCTTCAGTCACAGGAAATTTAGGGGGCAGGCTTGAGGAGAGGCTAAGTAACTCAAGGGGAAAATGATAAAATAAAATAAAATAAAATAAAATAAAATAAAATAAAATAAAATAAAATAAAATAAAATAAAATAAAATAAAATAAAATAAAATAAAATAAAATAAAATAAAATAAAATAAAATAAAATAAAACCGGATGTTCAGTGCCAGAATCTGAGTGTCATGTAGTGTCAAGTACAGAAAAATCCTAGCATGTGTGCGGTTGTTTTGTGAGTATAATAAAACTAAAATGGATTCAGTCCGATCTGTAAAATCCTGTCACAGCATGTTATTGCTAATTCTTGAAGATTAAAGCAGCCTTTGGCTCTCCCTCAGTTGCCCAGTATATATTGCAGGCTGCCAGAAAATAAACAAGCAGTATTAATTGCCCTCTGTGGTGGTGTTTTTTTCCAAGAGTGGTTGGCAGTATCACTGTAGCCATTGCAAGTTCTCGCCAATGGCCACAACTAAGAAGTGGATGGGTAATTGTGTACCCTATTTTTCTGGTTTCCTACATATGCCACACCACAGCGTGGCACCCCAGTGAAATTGGTATTATGGTACTATGAGTGGACCATATCAAATATTTCTCTTTGGGCATTCATCATCTACAAGAAAAGTATTGAATGTTGTACAACAAGGTTGGACTTCACCAGTAACTGGCAGGGATTTAAATTCATTAAACAGTGGAATTTGCACTGGAATCACGACAGCCTTCTACTTTCCTGGGCAGTTTTGCCTAATGACAGGGTTTTCCAGTAAAGAAACTCAATGGGCCTTCAATCTTTCTAGTTGAAGTCTCTCTTAATTTTGAAACATCTGAGAGCTACATTCCTTGGAACTGGAGAGAAAAATAAATAAAAACGATGCATTTAACTCCATTTTAAAAGCTGGATTCCTCCTTCCCCTCTCCATTCCCCCCCCCCCCCCCCCTTTTTTTTATTAAATCAGCTCAGATACAAGTTCTCAGCTTTCCCAATTTTCTCCTTAATATATTTCTTATGGGAAAATCATAAGTGTGGTCTTGGATTCAGACTTACTTATGCTTCTGCTCTTTCCAATACCCAAGGGAAACAACACATTTCCAAAGTTCCTTCAAAATTTATATTTCAGAGGTAGTAGCTTGTATG
The DNA here is from genome assembly GCF_963932015.1 of Anas acuta. Classification (NCBI taxonomy): domain Eukaryota; kingdom Metazoa; phylum Chordata; class Aves; order Anseriformes; family Anatidae; genus Anas; species Anas acuta. Next base: position 144,563,859 of record NC_088980.1, read on the forward strand.
TGAGATCATTTCACATGCCTAGCCTTCTCACTTTGAGGCTATTCATGTAAGTTGTAATAAAGAAAACATATTTTGCAAACTGGCCCAACAGTTGTTATAATTGTTCATGCTGTGGTTAATACTTTACGTGTGTTTTCTCTGATCTTTAGGTAAAGTGACAAGAGAATGCATCAGGTAGTGTGGAATATTGACATAATTTTCAGATGACAGAAGAAGGGAGGCTTGCAAATGAGATCTGACAGCTCTGAGAAGTTTTGTGGGTAGAAGTGAGAATACAATATGGATCAGGGTATTGAATTTCCATTGCATTTTATTTAAAACATAAGGAAGAAAAAAGAAACCGCTGCGATACATAATCGGTTATTCATTGTGGACTACAGCTCATGCAAAAACACAAAAACACCACTTTGGAAAAGATTTTTAAAAGGTGCAGCATTTCTCTGATGTAACCAATAAGCTAGAGTAAATAACTTGGGGTGTATAATACAATCAGGAAACCAGTGTTGAGTCCAGTGAGGATGAAAAATATTATGTTATTATATTTCACTTTTGAGATACCTATATATTCTGGAAAAAAAGGTTAATTGGGCTGTGGGGATTTGAGCCTAGTGATATTTAATAGCTGCCTGAGGGAGACAAGAGGGGGACAGACAATGCAGATCTGATCAGTTCATTTCCTGGTCTTCAGCCTCTGGTTTTCGCCTCTCCACTATGGTGGTTTCTCATCATTACCACTGGAGCTCAGATCTGAGCTGAGGGAATTTTTGGAATTCAGCGTTCATGAGTTCCATACACATTCTCTTTGCTTTCCAGTAATATGTCCTTTTCCTGGTTCATGGCTTGAGATCAGTGGCCTAAGCTGAGATGGGAAGAGAGAAGGGTGGCATTCCAGCCTCGGCGGGAGTCGCAGCCCCCAGCTCCCTCTGTATTCCTCATACAGCTGAGTGCATTTGGCCTTTGGAGGAGATGACGAACATCCAGCCCCACAGATACCACCAGGACCGCAGAGGCACAGCTTTGCTCAGCCGTACCCTGCTTCTGTGCAGTGCGGCCCCGCTGGCCGAGGTCGGAGCATGGCTGCCCGTCTGGAGCACTGCTTGGGAAGATTATCCATCACAGGAGTTACATCGAGACTTTCACAGCAGGAACTATAAGCTTTTGTTGTTTATAATGAGCACACTGCAGGAGGACAGCCACGGACATCCTTGCGGCTGGAGTTTTCTCCAGTACGAGAAATTAATCTCCTAAATCAGGGGAAATGGTTTCTGGTTACTGGTAGTTCAGTTCACAAGCTCACATGAGCTTTTAAGAGAGTTACCTAAAATGTTCTGCTGTGAACAATCAGGTTCTCATACCCGTGTTCACCCTTTCCCTTTCCTCTCTAATTTCTGTGGTTAAACCATTGCTTACAAGAGCAGGCACCAGAAGTTATGTTACAAGTACTCTCTTGTCTATGTTGTTTGTCATTAATGCAGTCAATAGGTATTGGCAGATCCTCAGATGCTCCCAAACTCCCTTTCTGTTAGAAGAACTCTCACAGCATTTTCCACTTTTCCTCCCAGTGGTACAATGGCTATATTAAGGGACCAGGACTAAAAGGTTTGTTGCTGCAACATCTCAATGTGATTTTGTGGAAGTTACGGAGGTGCTAAGTCACCACATAACTAATTTCTTGCTACTGGCAAGAAACAAACAAACAAACAAACAACTCCAAACCTTACTCCTACCACATTTTAGGTGCAAAATTTAGGAAATTTTTAGGAAAAAAATACAAACTTTAGGAAATTAGGCAAAGGAGGACTTTATGCAGGTTCTTATCAGGTCAGGAAAAACTTCTGGTTAGCCTGGTTGGAATGAAGTTAAAGAAATAAAAGTAAAACACATCTGTGGTAAATTTTTAAAGGGTTGAAGTGTAATACATTTATTCTAAAATCATAAACATATACACAGGCTCACATACACTCTGTCTAGCAAGAAATTATTACGGTTTAAAAAGTAAAGCCTTTGATATAAACCCAAATCTCTTGTAGCAAATGGGAGAAGAATTTTTGTGTTCAGCAAAGGAAATACTTTGTGCATTTTTCCTTAATGGAAGCAGCACAAAGAACAATTCGTACCGACCTGCAGTTTTGTGGTGTCTCAACGTTGTTTTAAACACTTTGGAGAGTCCAACTTTACACTGGTAAAGAATTTATTTTTTCAATCATTTAGCTGACACACAGTGTGGTCTCATTTAAAGGATGCAGAGCAGTCAGAGCAGTCAAAGAGCAACTGCCTTTAAGACATGAATAGGCACAGTAACCCCTTGAAAAGGCCTCAGCTCTTGTTTATCAAAATAGAGAATATTTCTTACTCACTTACATGAACTCTGGGTCTCAGAAGTCCTGTGGCTAGTTTTGTATTTTTTAATATCTAAGCATGTATTCGGTAAAAATAAAACTCTTTGCAGAGAAGAATTGAGGATGCCCCATCCCTGGCAGTGTGTTAAGGCCAGGTTGGATGGGGCTTTGGGCAACCTGGTCTGTTGGAGGTGTACCTGCCCATGGCAAGGGGGATGGAACTGCGTGATCTTTAAGGACCCTTCCAAGCCAACCCATTCTGTAATGACTCAACAGCAATTCTAAGAGGAACTCCTTCAACACTTAAAATGCAACAAAATGCTTGATTTTGACTCCATATGATCCAGGAAAACTGTTTTTAATCCATACATGCACCCATAGCTGGCGGGGCACCTCCAGTTATTACTTCTGCTCACAAGAACTATCGCCTTGGCTGAGATGAGCATTCGGAAGCCCTTTTCCTGCATAAGGCTGTTCAGGATTCATAAAATATGAAACTGCAGCCATAAATCACTGGACCCTTCAGGTATGCTCACAACACGAGAAGAATGCACTGAGACCTGTGGTCACAGCCACCTTCTTTTAAAGACAGCAGGAAGAAGCGAGCTATGCAGTAACCCAGTTGTTACAGTACTACCCAAGTAGGAGAGTTGGCTTGGGGACCTGCTTAAGGATGATAGGGCCCGAATCCATGGATCTTGCTTCACAGTATACAGCCTAACCATCAAGTCATAGGACACTGAGTAAGCAGTACCCTGTCCCTTCCTGTTGGGCCCCCTTCTAGGGGTGCTCTGCAACCCTAATTGGAGATCCATGAGCCTAGAGAGACAGCAATGAGGAGACCCACAGCTGGCAATACAGCACTTAGGGAACTCTGCTTCTGAAGCAGCGCTCAGCTTTCAGGTGTTCAGTATCAAAACACTCAAACTTTTCTGTCATTTGACCCTTTACCCCCATGAAAGAGAGTGAATCTTTGGTAGTGCTGCTTCTTTGTAATATAGACCAAAGTCTGCACAGAGTGAAGCTCGATCGAAGTGAAGAGCCTTTGCAAAGTTTTAAATGAAACATTGGTTAGGCTAACAAAATACCCTTTATCCCCCCCAAAGTTGTCTTTCCCACAAAAAGGTTTGCATTTCCCTTTACTTTTGGGGGGTGTTCTTAAAAAGGCTTAGCAGAAGGCTGTAGACCACCTACATGATTTTCCTGCTCAGAGGAATTTTAAACTAGCCACAGATCTAAATCATCATGAATTAAGACTTTAAACATATAAAATTAATGGGTGCATTGTTCATTTACCGCACAACAAAGCCAAGCATTCCTCCCTGTTATTGCTATCTTATTATTGGGAAAATGCCCAATAATGCTCATTCTTACAACTCAGCAGGTTCTTTTAAGCCAAAAGAGTGTTTCAATGAGAGATGAGCTGGCAAATTCACTTTTAAGTTTTTATTAAGTAATTTCATGTGACCTTGGCAATAAAATACTTGTTAAATAATTTCATGTGACTGTGATGATCAGTGCAGAAGTAAGATTTGCAGACCGTGGACTGCTAGAAATTGCTGGACCTACTGTTGAAACAAAGAAGCTTATTCTTCTAGGGAAAAAAAAAAATAGAGAGAGAGAAAGAAAGAAAGAAATAAAAAGGATACTATGCCATCCCTCTGGTTTTGCAATAAACTTTTCCATTTGTGCTGTGCTGTTTGTGTCTTCTACACTGGTTAAATTCAACAGACAACAACAACAACATTTCAAACAGTGTTTTAATTTGGTTTAAATCAGTTGAACTAGATAGTATGAACGGATGAAAAAGAAGTGTAGAATGCTGGAGAATTAACTCCTTCGGGAAGAAGACAAGAAGCAGAAATTGCCAGTAGAAGTACTGCAGTTGCAGGCTTGAAGGAGGATTACAGAGACACAGAGAACAAATGGAGAGCTCATTAGAGACTGACTGCAGTGGGTCAGATAGGCTGGTTGGGTATTTCCATCTCCATCTCCTAAACTTTAGTCATTCTGGGTACCAGAAGAGACTTTTTTGAACCTGTGGGTAATTTGCTAAAGGATCAGCAAGCTGAGCTAAATTAGCAGATCCTCGTAGGAAGTCAACAAACAAATCCCCATTACATCTGCTCAGCCACTGAATCACTGATATGAATGACGCTCACAAAGAAGTGACATCTTTTCTTCTACACAGCTTTGACTATAATAATTATGACCACCTAATTTGACTTCGCGTTAGTAGTTTCTCATTGTGTCCATGTTTGTGGCCACACACACATTGCTACATTCAGCAAGGCAGTAGCGTCAGAGAAATTCTTTCTTGGGGCTGTTTCAAAGGCTGGAGTAGTGAGGAACTGCTTTGCACTATCTATGCAGAATTTGGCTTGGGATCTTGGTAGTAAGAAATATCATAAACCCACAATATATTTTGGGTGAACTGTAAGTAAGAAATTTGCATTTTGGCATCTAGTTTATTTACTTTAGTGGTCATACAGGAAAGGGTATAGATAGAGGAACTAACTCATTCCTCAGTCAGTCTTCCCTAACATAAGTTGTTGTTTCTCAGCTTATGTATAAAGTAAGCTTTCAGGCTAGAACTGCTATGCTTTGTTTCAGTTTCACCCTGCTGCACTTCTCAAAGCCAAGCTAGGGACTGTAGAAAGTCCAGCAATAGCTCTCCTCCAGCAGTGGGAATAAGAGAAGCCTTGGCGCTGAAACATCCATCAAAACAGAAGTCAGTGATGACAAACATAAAGGGATCCATTATCTGCTTTCCTGTATATATTACAGACCTTGGACCTCCCTGGTTTTCAAGATCAGAGAGACTGAAATGTGTGGCAGGATATGAGGCTGAAAGTACTACTCAAATTCTCCATGTAGGACTGAGGTAGGACTGAGGCTGTACCAAATTTTCTGCCAGCTTCCTGGGCAGGTGTGCTTTTCACCCTGGCTAAGGGACATAACATTTGCTTAACTCCTGACAATTGTGGAATGCATTGCTAACCTCACCACAGCCTGCCGCAAATGCGAGTGGCAAACTACTACGGCATGACAAACCTTCCTCCGTGTCTAGCTTAGGGCCTTCCTCTCCTTCCAGCCACATGCAGCCTGGCAATCATTCAGTCCCTTACTGTCCCTCACCTGCTTTTTGTGAAAACAATATAATTTCCATTACTGGCATCCAAAACCCAAGGTTATAAATATAAAAATCAGACGGCTATTCCCTCTTTCTTTATGGGATTTTCCAAGATTGTCTTGGATATATTTAGTATTCATGTGTAATGAGTCAGAGTGTCCACCTGTGGTCTCCATAAACCGATTTTGTAAATAGCATTGACTGATGTGACTCAAAAAAAAAAAAAAAAAAAAGGCAAGTTTCTGTTTTCCAGTTTTAGTCTGAATTCAAACACTGTTTGCAGTTCCAAGAACTCTGTGGGTTTCATGCTCTGGGTCAGTGGGTGGGGAATACTGGAAAAGGCACACTCCATCCTGTCCCCTTGTTCCGGTGGGCTGTAGGTCTGCAAAATGATGACTTTATTTTATAGTACAGCAGGCCACCTTTTCATTTAGAAACTGTTTAATATGCAACCTGCAGATGAGGCTCTGGCATTCACACTTTCCTGTGTTTGTTCCTCACTTGGAGGTTGCTATTGAAAAACTGAACTTTGCTTCAGTACAAATCAATGTACAAAAAGAGCTGTGGTCTGGTTTTTATAGGTGCTGAAAGCATGAAAGGATTAAGTCTCACTGACTTTTCAGTAACACTTTGAAGAATACAGAACAACTTGACGTTGGTATTATGTTATCTAAGCTCAATTTAGCTTTGTGCCAATGGTGGTGGCCACAATTTGAAGTGACATCTGGACTGGCATCATCTGTGCGTGGTGTGAAGCCCCTCAGGGCTGTAGCATGTGTCCTTGGTCTTTGGACATATGACCTGTGGGGCTGAAATGCTCCCGTGCAAATTGAGAGGGAACACACACTCCTTTTTGTGCACAGAAGTTTGGGAAAAGAACAGCAGTAAAGAAGAGGAGGCAGCTTGTGTCCTGTTAATAACTAATGAGCTGTGTTAACTGAAGTTTAAATTAGCCCCTCTGGCAATATGGATCGATATCTTCAGTTAAAAGCACCATCATGCATAATGTAGGGATAATAGTGTAGATTTAGGTTTGTAGTTAACTATAAAGGGTAACTGAAGTCAGCTCCGCAACAGTGGAAATCCTCAGCTCCAGAAAAACACACCTGAAATGGGAACTCATGTTCCATTTTAAAATTTGGCATTTCTCAAGACATTCTTAAGCCTTCAGTTCTTGCCTTAAGATCTGGTTTCATCTGCATCCTGTGTAATCTTTGCATGAAAGGATTATCTAGACATCTATCCCATAGTTGTGAAATGATAGCTTGGCAGCTTAGATGAAGGTGTTAAAAGGATCTGTATAAATGCACAGGTATCTACATTAGGAGTCTGTAAATGTTTATAAATAACCAAGGAAATAAAGTAAGAGGATATATTTGCTGAGTGCTTAAATATTCTGTTGACTTTAGTGGGAGTTTTGGCAAAAGCTAATGGCAGGCTGGCCCCTTACTAAATAGAGCTGAGTGAAACAATTTCTGATTAAGGCTATATCAACTGTGTTTATGTTCGGGTTTAAATGAAGTGTGCTGTGTTTGGGGCTTAGAAAGGTCCTGGCAGAGCTTTTGAACCTGCTCTTAATTGCAAGCTTAATAACAGTGCTTAGTTTTCTTTCACCAAACTTTTATGAAATTTACCGTTTGCTTACTTTCATTATGAAAGTCAAGAAATGTGAAACCTTGCAGGATTTTTACATTAATGCTTCAGAAACACTTGAATTTGGAGCTCAAAGCAAGCTTCAAGGCTTGCAAAACCACCTAGCTTGGAATGTATAATACACTAAAAGGCAATAGTCTGCATAAATTTTTGCCAGCTGAAACCACCAAACACCACATAGATCGATTAGGACATGATTCTGCCAGGTGCCAACATGTCTTGTGACTCAGTGCGTACTCACAGCTCTTTGAAACCTACAGAACCAACTCAAAAGACACTCAGTACTTACCAAGATCAGATTTCTAACAAATCAGTAAAAGAGTGTTTTCTGCTATATGTTTTGATTCAAAGAAGAAACTCAAAAAACAAAACAAAAAAAAAAAAAAACCACTCTCAGGCAGTAAAATTAATAAAATCACTGAGGAACCATCATTTCTTCTATCATAATGAATGCAAAGCAAGCAGCTGAGCTACCAGATAACACAAGGCATATTAATTTGGAATTACAGAAGCATTTGATAGCAAGGCAATGGCTAAAGTTTTATCAGCTTTTCCATTATAAGCCACCATAAAAATCTACTGAAAACAGATAGTTAGTGTATGGTTTCTGAGCCTCAGAGGCATTCTAAAATTTGCATTGGTAAAGTAGTTACCATGAAAAGAAATCAGTTATTGTTATGGCATTCCTTATAAACATTCAACTTAAGTTTAGGAGAATTAAGTTTATTTGGGATTTTATTACCTATCAAACTTTGGTCCTTAACATTAATTATGATGCTTATTATTCCATAACTGTAACAAGAGCTTCCTTATTTTAAAAATAACCTGTAAAGGAGAGGAGTTGCTGTGCATTCTTTATGAGTACGTGCTGAGTGTTCCTGATGCAGATACATGCAGCTGACAATTAGCATACACTAGAAATACAGTCTAATAACAGACACAAGCCAGATATGTTTTCTGTGTAGGAATGGAATCTTTTGCCTATTGTACTTTGTGCCCTTTGGTGCAAAGATCGTTTTTATTTACTGTCATAGCACGAGTCTTCAGTGTTCCTCAGGCTAGCAGCACCCCTATTTTGATCTGGACCCCAGTAGGTAGGCACTTTCTAAATATGAAGGGCAGTTCGTTTTTTGTTTCAACAGTGCCACAGGCTAAAATGGAATGACACAGGAAGAGCAACTCAGCACTCACTGAAATCTAGCCAAGTCCCCTTGGGTATCAAGCAAAAGCAGTCACCCCTAGAAACACAGCAGCTATTGCAACATGCCAGCAGTGTGACACAGACTAAGGGGAAGGAATAACCATGGGCAATTAGAGCAACCAGGACATTATGGTGATTACCCAGTTTGCACTACAGCCAAAAACCAGGATAGATGCTGCTATTCTTGTGACAAGTGTCATCCAATGCTTCACGGCACGGAGCGGTTAGGACTCAGAGCCTCGGTGCTGGGGCTTACTGCAGGAGAGCACCCAGCAGGGAAGCTGGGTGTTGTTGCACGACTGACTCAGGGCGAAGAATGTCAGTGGCTGAATCACAAGTGCCACTTCCTATGGCACTTTGTTTTTCTTTCCAGGATTCCTCTGACTGCCTGATACCAGTCAGATTATAGGATCTTTGGAAAGCTGAATATATCGAAAGTCTTGGACCAATTTCGCGCTTGGTGCAATGCAGTCAGTCAACGTTGTTGGCTTTGTCTCTGGGTTGAAGCTGAACCATTAACTTCCTCTAGTCCATATAGAGGTAGGAATGGTAGATCTAAATATAAAATATCCCCTTGTTTTTCTTAAGCATTGACTAGCCTTCTGGTTCCATAGTCATTTAAGGAGCAGTCACTGTTTCCATTACAAATTCTTCTTTCGGGGATTTATCATTGCAATAAAAACATATTCTTACGGCAGAAATAAACTTCCTGCACAAATGCTCTGGTGAAGGAAGATGGGTTTAATTGTCAAAAATCGCTGCACCAGAGCAGGACACAAGGAAAAGGACTATTGACTTGATCTGAAAAGAATGTCAAATGCTTGTTTTTAAGCACACAGGTAATTTCATTGAGTTCCAGAGGTTTGTTTACCCTTTTAATAAAAAAGCACAAGCACCAGAGTAATTAATAGTTGATAAAACAATTAATAAATAAATGAATTATACTTGTTTACACCAATAGACCATACATTGCCTAGCATTAATGCAAATAAGAGCTACATCTGCCCATTAAAGGAACAAAGACCACGATCCTAATACTATAAACAAATAGTGCCATCTCAGTTGTGTCAGGAATTTCAGGTGCTTTGTACCCTCAGCTCTTCTTCAATATAACTACAAGAAAGCCAAGCTGCTAAGAGAATTGTCTTCTACCCTCTAATGGAGACAGGCTTGATAATATGTTAAGTCTTATGTATCTTCTTTCTACCTGCTCATAATATCTATCTTATACAGATATCATAGGAAAAATTAATATATATTACAGTTATTGGAAGTGGACTACTCTGTGACTGAATGGTGTTTCTGTAGATAACCAATTGTTCTTTTGAGACTAGAACTCTAATCTAGCCTTTCAGCAGCAGAAATTGGTCCTTTTTGTTATGAGCATTAACACACTCAGAAAATTGTATCTGTTTTGTCAAAAGTATTTCCCTACACAAGCCTACAAATGGATCCGCATCTGCATGAAACCGTGATGCAGGTAGAGGATGACTTAAAAAAAAGGCTGAAACTACTGATGCACTGAGCTACTTACTGGCACAAATTTTAGTGTGCATATAGTATGTTAAAGGAAGAACAGAAACACTTACTAAGGAAATAGTTGCAATCCTAACCATATGTCTAAAAGATGTATCAAAATATTAATTTTGTCTACAGTAGCTGCAAAAATTGTGTGAGATTCTACATTTAGGCATAACAGATGCACAGAATTACCTCCAGATGACACTAAGAGACGGGGTACAAAACAACTAGTGACAGAATATTTCCTGTTTTTTTTCTTTTTAACATAACTATAGACCTTGCAAAAAGTAGAAAGAGAGAAAATTTGATAGAAAAAATGATAGAAAAGTGAAGAGAAGCCAATGAAGAAAGAAAGATTGGTAGGCATCTTGAACCTATCTGTAGAGTTTATGCCTCTTAATTAAATTCGCTACTGCAGTTACCACAAACCCACATCAAATATTCAAAGAAACTGCCATGCCCAACATATTTAGTGAGCTGTAGGCCAAAAGCATGTGTCTGTGGAAATCAAAGAAAGAGGTTTTTGACAAGCAAGCCTACCAACATTTTATTTTTTCTTCTCCCATTGAATTGAGCTGTAGGTACTGATAAACAACAGCAGTTGTATCCAAAACAATTATGCTTTCAACAGTATCCATTAAAAACACATTTTGACAATGATTATTTTTTTTTTTTCTGCGGTGCGGTCCATTGTATCTGTAGCAATATCAGAATAAGAACACTTCTAGTTTATTAAAATACTATAGCACACTCTATTATATTTACTTCCTGAGTGAAATGCAGTGAAGAGACTGCAAAAGATCTGTTCTTCTCAGCCTTGCTGCTAATGTTGTATCTATCACTTCTGGGGCTTCAGTTTCATTCCATAAATAATTTTTAAAGGGACTCATTTTTAGTGCAAAATCGCTGTGTAATGTGGCAAAACTGTTACATAATACAGGATGCTGAAACTTACTTTTTGTTTTCTTCCCAAAAAGAGATGTTCTAGTTCTTCATATACTGGAATGGCAGTCATCTGTGGCAGTACAGTTTCCTCCAACTCAGTCCCTAACCAGACTGCTCTACAAGTTCAATTTTAGCAGGCTTTGATCAAGTTTAGGGAGACCTTACTGAAACAATCTTTTTCATATGTTTGGCCTGCAAGGCTAGAATTACCAAAAAAAGTCAGCTGTATTAGTGACTAGCAAATAACTTGGAATAAATTTACAAAAGATCCCATAGTATCGTCACATATAGGGACAGAAAAAGCTAACAACAAACCCAACAGTGCTGCAAATTACAGAGGTAGCTCCACAGGTAAAACTGGTGGAGACAGGGTATGAACAATCAGGCTGGGCACTGGATGCTTTTAAATCCAGATGCTGTATTGGGACTGAATCGGAGTCTACTCATATTTTTAATTTAACATATAAGATTGAGAGGCTGGAAAAGCATCAAGCAGAAAAGAAAAAGCACAGCCCTTATTGAAAATATTTTTTAAAAAATACCACAGGGGTCTTTATTTTAAAGGAAGATTTCTGCAGAAATTTACCTTGGAGCCAAATTACCCTTTCTGGATCACATGCTTCTCTCCATGGATTGCAAGTGGAAGAATATGCACGTCTGGGGGAAAGATATGAGGAATGGATTTTAATTTTGTTAACTTAGACCTTCTTGACATGGAATTTATCTCAACCTGCTCTTGTTTCTTATTGGACTCCCAGTCCGCTGGGTAGTCCACAGAAAGGTGTTCAGGGAAGTAAGAATCACCTGAGGAATTTTGATAGGAGTTCTCCATAACAGAAAAAGACACCTTAATACCTAATCATTTTTTATTTTTTTTTTCCAGCTCATTTCCTTTTAGCCAAGGGAAAACTGAAACTAACAGTAAAAGAGATAATAAAGCTGACAAGGAAGTGCTGTGTGTTCAAGGTTGAACACATCAACCCATCCTTGACAGTCTGTGAAATCAGCCAGCTGTGATACTGGACTGACTATTAAAAGGTTTTATTTCCCTAAATTACGTAGAATAAAAATGTCACAGGCTTCCCACCTGCACTTCCTGAGGGGATTTCACTTCAGAGCAAGCTCCACTGTAAATGCTGGCTTAGTAATAAGTCATGCGGAGGCTTTGTGCATGTGGTGCCTATTACAGAGACTGGAAGCAGCGCTACGTCTCCTGCAGTGGTATATGTTTCTACAAGAATGGAAACTACCTACTTTTAACTAGTACCAAGCATGCTTGCTGAAGGGACTAAGGCCCACTTCGTAAGCTGCTTTGAAACATAAGGCAAGAATCTGGGTCAAGCCTCGGCCCTTTTACACAGCAAATGCACAACAGCCTACGTGCTTTGTAGGTTTTGCACCCAGTGTCAGGACTGGATGTATACCCAAGATAACAGAGTGTTGCACTCATTTGGCTGAAACAAATTTGAAGTAACAAAAAACCAGCTGAGGATACTCTGGTGAACAAAACCACTCCTAACAGTTTTCCTCTTGCAAGTGTTATGCTGTTTCTTTAATACTTAAATATATCACAATGGTGCTTAGTCCCATTTAGTCTGGCAATGTTGTCAAGTGCCATGCTGTTTCAGACAGAAAAATATTTTATAGTCATATCTTCTCAAAACTCGAGTCACTTTTAACCAGCGGTTTATAGTTACAAACAACAGGAACTCACATGCCTTTGGGCACTTGCAGCAAAAAGCTTTTACTGAAAAGGGGTGAAGACACTCAGTTGCAACAAAGCACTGCTGATGCAGAAAACTTTGTCATATTTAGTCAGTGTGTTACGATGGACAAGAGCCATTTGGGAAGGGCTCTGTCTTAACAATTCAGCTGCATCTCTTCACCTCCACTGGCACCGCAATACAAAAAAAGTCAGCCAAGGATTCTTTGTAGAAAAAGAAAATAAATTAGGGATGAAAAGTTGTAAGGTAGTGTTATTATCAGATTCATCTTAGGGATAGACATTCACATGAAGGAAAAATCATAGGAAAGGAAGAGTCTGCCATAAAAGACTATTTGGTATATAAGTAAAACAAGGAATGTCTGGTTCTGCAACAGGTCAGTGACAAGAGATAAAGCAAGATGTAGGTTTGCCATGACTCAGCTCAGCAGTCTGGTGCAAAACCCAATAATAATAATAATAATAATAATAATAATAATAATAATAATAATAATAATAATAATAATAATAATAATAATAATAATAATAATAATAATAATAATAATAATAATAATAATAATTTTTATTATTGTTGTTACTGTTATTGTTATTGTTATTATTATTATTATTATTTTTATTTTAAAACATCTGTAAAATTTGGTCTTAATTTTGGCTGAGGTTGTTCTCTAAAACTTCTTCATAAGCTGTTTTGGGGCTGGAGGGTTTCTCTTCCTATTGATTTTAAAATACCTGCCAGTTTTCTTACAATTTAGCTCCAGTGTTAAGCGCAAGGCTGAATTTCCACTTACAACCCACACACTATTTACTTTCCTCATTCACATGCCTTGGAATTTATTACCAGCCTTTGATTTAGTTACTTGAAACGCGGCAGGTACATATGAATGGATGAAGTGATCCATTAAGTGCAGTAATGCTGTATTCATAACCTGCAACGAATTCACACTGCTGATACTTTCAGATTATTGAATTACATGGGAGTTTTTTTATATTATTTATTAGTTATATATATATATATATTAAAAAAAAAAAAGCGTTGATAGTTTGCAACACTTGCAAAATCAAACTTTCAGAAGTTAGGAAATCACACATTTGCATTTGCCCAAACAGCCTTAATTTTGACACATTTTGTTCAAGCTAGGGATGAAATGGAGAAGTTGCAGAATGAAAGATACTTGGGAAACCCCACGTTTCATGCTTCCTAATTTTGAAGTGTTGATTTTGTAACGAGACTGAACTTCAGATGAATCAGGGCCCTTGGGAAGAAAGAGTCCATGAGGAAGATAATAGAAGATCATACCAGAACACACAAACATGAGGCCAAATTTAGGCTGGCCAGACAGATAAATATCTGGCGCTTCCCAAACTCAGAGGAGTTGATTTTCCACTTTAAAATAAGGAAGTGTGACTTTCAAGTGTGCATTGCTAGCTTACATTTCAAAGAAAGCCTACTCTGTTCCCATGCAGCCATATCAATGGGATCAAAGTGCTGATGACTTGTATTTGCTACACCGAGGCCAACTGCTGGAGGAAGCAGATAAGCAGTCTTGGCTACCAGCCACACACACTGTATTGCCAGTGGAGAGAACTGGTTGAAGAGGGCTCCTGGAGGGGGGAAAAGGAGGGGTCTTTTCCCATCCTTCCCCCAGAGAGCTGCTGCAGCATCCCAGTAGCCTGTTGGTTCATCACCTGTCCTGCTGTGCTGGCTGCAGGACACGCCAGTGTTGGGTTGTGGTGCTAGGAAGCTTCCCTCAGCTCTGTGGGATCTCTGGAAAGTGTAGGATTTCTGGAAAAACAATTTTGCAAGACAAAATAATGCATATTTTTTTCTACATTAAGAGCTTGCTCCTTTTCCTCCTGCCACATACGTATGTGCACACCCTTCACATAACTGTATTTCAAAGTCCTGCTGGAAGTAAAAAAGATGTTAGAACTTCTCAGGATGAAGTAACAAGAACTTTTGTATACTGAAATGAGTCAGGACTCCTAGACATCCAGATAGGCCAGCTGCCACCCCTAAGACTAAAGAGATGTTAAAGCCAACTTCAGTGCACCAGATTCAAGGAAAATTTCATCCTGTGTTTCCTCCTTTCCTCCAGTGAATACCCATGTATGGGGTGCCCATTGCTGGTCCAGGTTATCCCAGTAAAAGTGTTACCACTGACGTCAGGGTGACAGGAACCTGAAGCAACTTTTACCAGTTTCCCTGAATGAATTAGAATTTTAAATGTGCAAGGCAAGTGCTGAACATCTGCCACAGCTATTACAGGAAGAAAGAAAAAAAAAAAAAGAATAATGCCATCGTAATAGCACATTTCTCTCTCAAGAAGCTTTGATGTCAGGAAACAAAATACCCAAGTGCAACTTCTTCATCTTTGGGGGTTGCCAGAAGAAGGTCTTTTTTGCCTCACAGACCACCACAAAGTTGAGACATGGAGAACAAGAGATTGTCCGCATGACTCTTCTGTGAAAGTTCTGGATTTTCCAAATGGCAGTTTACAGTTACATGTTTATTCTTTTTTTCCAGTCAGCGAGTATTACAAAAATAAAGGACAGAAAAACAGAGGTTATGCTAATATTTCCCAAGTGACTATCAACAGCATGCAGTTTCAGTAAATTTTCTCAAGAAGCTAAGGAGGACACAGTCCGTAGACAGACAGTTGTGGAATTATGTAGACGATAATCCTTTGTAAAATTCTTATCTATAAAGCCATACCAACAATTGTTTTTAAGTGGTTCTTTGAATTATTGGTAATATTCAGGGTGTTCTCTGACAGACACCAACAGTAGAGGTAGTTAGGAATTTTCAGCAGAGCTGAAAAGCCGTTAGGTGAGGTACATCTACCACTGTTAAAACATTTTTGCAGCTGATGAAACTACCAAATTTCTAATCTTCTGCCAAACACATTCAATAGTTGATGACTGACATTTAGACATTTTTTCCTTTTTTATCAGATTTTCTGTCTTCAGAAAAAAAATAAAAAATCAAATTAGTTAAATTCTGTGTAATTGACTAAATACTGAGAATGATGGCCTGTTGTACAGCTGTCCAGTACGATTCACTGCATAATGCAAAAGGTATTCTTCAAGTGGTGGAATAAATTATACCTTGCTTCCTCGTTGGGATGTTGATAGTAGATAAGCTGTTCATAAACATTAAATGTAACAACCCTTATTTGTGATTTCTTTTTTCTGCAAACCTCAGAAACTTCTGAACCAAACTTAATGCAGATCAATGAGCCATGCCAAAATGAAAACACTCATGGACACAAAATCATATTGTTGGACTAAAGCACAGAGTTGTCTTCAGTAGAAATATTTCTGCAAAAATCTCACTATCTTTATTATATAATTTGTTATTTGAATTCGGCCTGTTTTTTTTTGTTTGTTTGTTTGTTTGTTTGTTTTTTCTGTTTTCCAATGTAAGTGAACAACAATCATTTGGAACGGAAGGATCTTTGGTATGTCCATTCTTAAATTCTTCTATATAAACCATTTCCCACTGTCAGTTTATGTCATTCTGTTGTAGTGAACCTGGTGAAGAGGTGGAATGGGCTCTAGGTATTTACACACTTCGATTTTCCATGCTATATAGTTCACGGGTGATTTGGTCCAAAGCTCAGAGAAGTTAATGTGAGTTTTTCTATTTCTCTATTGCAGAACTTTAGCTCTTCATTATCTTTCTGAATGTTCACCTTTAAATCTCCTTCCTTGGAGTTTTACATTTTCATTTGAAGACCCACTGGAGAAGCTCATTCCAGGTCTGTAGCTGTCCTGTTTTTAATCTTTACCTAATGTCCTCCTTTCCACAGAAAGGCAGCTTGGAATATTCTCTGCTGCTCCCATTTCTTTTCCAATTGTACCATGGATCCTTCTCAAAACCCATGTCACATTACTGTCCAGTGTAACAAAGCAGGGACTAGGAGCTACCTGGCTTTGTTACTCTGATGCATGGTGGAATTTATGTTTCTACCACATATACATACAAAGTCAAATGCTTTACAGAAATCTATTAGAATCAATGCTCCACTCTCCAAAGCTATGAGATACCATAGGCAAAGAAAAAAAAAAAAAAAACAAAACAAAACAAAACTTTGTTTTGGACCTGAACTTTTCTTGGGAGTAACTACATAAGCAATATTGTGGCACTGAGCTTAAACTCTTTAGCTTTGCTGGACCCAAACTGACTCGCACAGAATCATCTTCGCTCTCTCTGGAACCACTGCACTGGTTGAACTTCAGACCAAATCATCTTCCCATGCATGGTGGGAAGAGATGACTCAAACAAACTGGTTGTCTCATCTAAAAGGATATTCGGGCAAAATAGTTTGTTGCAAATAGTTGAGCTCAGTTTTTCCTGACAAAGACTTTAAGGAACATCAAAAGGGAGCAATAAAGTTCACTAAGAACTTTCAGACCTCTCAGCCACCTCACTTCCAGACAACATCTCAGCCACCTCCCCCCATGAAAGGTAATACTAAATCCACCAACTTAGTTTAGGAGTTTGTCAAGAACACTATATACAGCAATAAGCTAAAAACATTGGACCTCAGGACTGTTATCTAACATGAAGAAGTAAACCAAGAAGCAAGCATTGGTGTGTGCCAAAAAAGTTTTCTGGTGAGAACTGCAATATTTATGGGTAAAAGTTGTTGATGTGATACACTGCCATAAACCAGTTTTAGGATACAAGGTGTAGAACTGTTTGGCATTTGGGCCTAAAATTGATAGACAGTTAGGAATACTTGAAATGAAAACTTGTTTATTTAAACAGACATACATATTAAATATGCTCAAATAAATATATGTTTTGGAAGATGTAGCAGGTTATAAAATTAGGTCAGCTAGCCACTGGAACAGGTTAGCTGGTGCATTTTCACTGACTGGAAATAGTTAAATAGAAATTATACATCTTTATAGATGAAACTTCCCATCACCACCAGCAGCTATGAGCAGGAATCATTCAGTGACATTCCAAGGCTTCTGTTACGTAGGAGGCCAGCCGGGATCATCATAATGATCCCTTCTTGTTTTAAAAGCTCTGAATACTATATGCAATCCCTGTAATTAATCTAGCTCCATAGGCTTCTATTTACAAGGCAGTTATTTTGGCTGTCTGTATCAGGAGAAATAACTAGTTGCAGCCAGTCAGGGTTTATTGAAAGTAGGGAACTACTATTTGGAGCAAAGTCTGTTTCTAAAAAGCTTGCTGTATAAGTCTATGCTCTCTGGAAACACCGAAGTTGATCTCTATGACACATCCTATTTGCCGAAAGTTTACGGTAGATTGACTCATGCAGTTTTATGTTGTGCTCTGTTTAAAATACTATTTTTTTTTGGTTGAGTGGTAGCTGTTTCAGTGGTTACCTTTTGGTTTGATGGTTTGTTTTTATAGGGCAGAGAAAGTTTACCCAAATTACGAGCAGTTGCCAGTACTGCCTGAAGAAAAATGTCATCCTGACATTGATTTCTTGGGGGAATGAATCATGCAGCTATATAACTTTTAGCAGTGCTGTCTGTCTAGATTTGTGATCTTTTTTCTTTCTTTTAGCACAAAGTTTGTCACTTGAAACAATGCGTGATGTCTCGTCTTAAGAATATTTATAGTTTAGCCTATGTTTACTAACAGTTCTGTTCTGTGTCACTTGTGTCTGGCATATGCATCATCAGTAGTTCCATTTCGGTATAGAAACCCATAATTTCACTTTATATTTTGTCCATATGCATCATTTTTGTGGCTATCTTTTATCCACGATGGAGCATTACAAGGAGGCCTTCTTAATGATAGAAACCATAATGTGTCCCCAATATAGCACAGCATAGATAATTGTAGACAGGAGTTTAGGGGTATTTTTGGCTTTGACAATTAATGACTGCCTGCATGAAAATTTTAATGCATTGCATCACATAAAAAAACACCAAGAAAAAAAAAAAAAAACAATGGCACATTCCTTCAGAGAGTTCCCTTGAGCTCAGTTAATCCAAACAAAATCAAAATGGCCAGATCTTTAAATCAGCACAAACAGAAAACCTAAGTAATGAATACAGCTTTATGGAGTTCTTCAGGCCAGATCTTGCTTACTTGAAGTGCTCCACTTAGGAAGAAAAGGCTGAGGATTCCCAGGAGCAGCAAAATCACAGTAGCAGATGTTTCTAGTCTGGTTCTAACCCTACATAATTAGAATAACAGACATATCATAACTTCTCATTTTCTCATCTGTGTTTTCTTTTTAAGATTGCTTGAGTCCTTTGTTTCCATGCTCTGTTACTGTGCATCCTTGTTATTTATTAAGTGCTGTATGATGCAAATATTTGGAGATATGAAGCCATTGTGTCTTTGCTGTCATGTTTTTTAGGGACTCTAGTCAAAAAAAACCTCAACTATTGCCTCCTTGGAAGGAGGCTCAGAATTTAGGTTTTGTCTCCATCACCCTTACCACCAGGAGGACCAGAGAGACACTCACTGAACGTGGTCTGTATGTATGGCAGGGCATGGCATGACAGTGGGTATGGTGATTGCATGAGATGGAGTCAGCACCGAGTGGCACCGAGGCACTGTCATCCACACACAGGGGAAGACTCAGAGTTACTGACTCATTCCCCACCACAGATCCTCCTGAAGGGAAGGCACGTGCTGTCTGTGAATGACTTCTGTCAATTACTGCTAAGAGGCAGTAATTCATTTCCAGATCAATCAAGTCTAGAATTTAAAAATAAAAATAAAATGTTATTGCAGAAAAGAGGCCAGTTCCAGCTGGGGAACTGGCAGAAGCAGCATCCAGCAGGATGCCAGTCTAAATCCATTTGCAGCGCTCATGTGCACCCTGGTGAAATTGGCTTCCCACTTGTGTGAGCAGGCACGGCGCCATCCTGCTGCATGGGTACTGGGGCGGGTAGCCAAGCAATCATGCGCACGCATTGACTGTGGGCAAGCAGGGCACGAAGCCAATCCCAGGAATGTGGAGGCAACAGCATGGCCGGAGTCTCTGCACGGATTCAAGAGCTAATGGACCGTGTCAGCAGCATGAAGCTGGAGTCACCTCGGGGAGCAGTTGCGCAGCCTCCTCCACTGCCTGAAGTAATTTTTATCACCCAGGGATCAGGTCATAAATTGCACAAGAAACAAAGAGGGAGGAGAGGAAGAAGAGCAATTGGAGATTTCTTAATGGTGGACTTCATGATCAAGCTCTACTTACCTTTTGCATAGTCCTTGATCTTTTGTTAAGGTCATTATTCTTTGAGAAAACAAAACAAAACAAAACAAACAAACAAAAAAACATATCTGATGTGATGCAGCAGGGTGGATGCTTGCCTGGCAAATATCTCAAATCTCTTCTGTGTTATAAAGACAGGGAGCAGATAATATCAGAGGCAGCTTCTTACCATTAACTCAGCTCTTCACAAGTTCAGATTTTATCTGAATTGCTTTTGGCTGGTTATAACCCAAGGGTGAGACCTCTTCACCACAGCACTGGACAAAAAAAAACCCTGCCGGGATGCACTGGTTCCCCTCAGCACGTACTACTCTGACCAAGCTGCAAGCACCTTGTAGATAGTGTGGCAATTTCCTGTCCCTTAGACTGAAAGTGACCATGAATCCTATAATAAAGTTGGAAACTCCAAAACACTTGGAGAAATGACAATGCCACATAATGTTTTACTGATACTGTCCTTGGAACTGATTTAATGTTACTTCTAAACTCATAAATTCCTTTGAAGACTGTCATAAAAGCCCACATATTAAACAAAGCCACGCACCAAATTTTGTTGATGAGAAATAGTGTGCTGATTTATGAGCCTTTCTTCTATATCTATATTGCTATAGCCAGAGAACAGACAGATTAAAAAGCAAAGCACCCAAGCATGTGTCACTTTCTGTGTGGGGATGAGACAAACGCAAACTTGAAGTTTGGGAGAATCCTGCCTTGGGGAAAAATGCTGAAAACTCAGTGGTTCACAACAGTTCCCATCAGCAGCAAAATAATTGCTCTTCAGAAATCTTTCTATAAGCCCTGTAGCTTGAATTTATCCTTTCCAGGGACGGCTGAGCAGTAGTTGCAAGTGACGTGAATTACTCCAAATGGTAGAAGTCACAGCAGCCCTTTTATCCAGTCCATGCTGGTGCTGAACCTTATATGTTGAACTAGTTTTAAACTAAAACCCACTCAAAATCACTCATATTGTATACTTACAGGTATCTACGCTTCAGAGACATGAATGTGAAGTGGGGACTGGAATGCAGTCTTCTGGTTCACAAACCAGAAGTCAGAAGCTTCAGAGGTACTGGCAATAACCAGAACTGAGCAGAAAAATGTCTTCTTATTTTAATCTTTCTTCTTTACCCGGAACTTGGAGCTGTAAAAAGTCTAATTCATTATCGGGTTTAAAAATAAACAAACAAAAGAAAAACAAATAAAACGGTTTTCAGAGTATGGACTGGGTGAAAGTTTTTTTCCTTTGCCTTTGTTAAGATGTCAAGCAGAAAATATGCCACCACCATCACCTCCCTCCCCTTCACTAGCAAACAGTGTCGCAGTCAAGACAATTAACTAGGAAGGTGGGAGAACAAAGTTCAAAACTTTCTTTTTCTTGCCAGAAACACACCCACGCGGACATGAAACCAACTTTACGATACGTGTTACACAATACTGTGCGTCCCCAAACAGCAAGGAAGCAATAGAGGAGGTAAGGGAGAGTTCATCGAGTGGGGCAGGCACATGTTTCAGACACATTTGGCAGCAGGGTTCAGGCAGTGGCCAGGACCAGGGGCTCTGAGAGCAGCAAGTCAGCCCCTTTGGAGCAGTAAGCAGTCACTGTTACTATTGATGGTGGTCAGGAGGCCACCAAAAAAAAAAAAAAAAAAGCCAGGAATGCCTGTTTCAGGCTGTGCCTGTATTATTACATACCTATGGGCAAAGAGGGAGGTGTTCCAACTTCCTCTGGTCTCCTGTGGATTCTTTCTTTTTTATTGTGTCTCCTCTCTAGCTTCCTTGCAACTTTGCCTTCCCATTTTACCAGATGAGCTCATGAATCCTCCAGGGCAGGTAGCTGCTCCCTGGTTTCGTTTCGTTTTTTTTTTCTTTCTTTCTTTTTTTTTTTTTTTTTTTTTTGCAAGGTGCTGAATAAAGTGCTAAAAGCTGTTAGGTTCTGGCTGTGATTGGAAAATATGTGGCAGAATTCAAACTGAAGAAGAAAAAAAAAAAAAAAGAGAGAGAAATTAAATACTCTGTAATTCTATATTATCTATAAATATGCGTGTTCTATCAGAAGTTCAGATGAATAATGCAAGCCACCACAGATGAATGCTAGGGGCAGGAGACTAAGATCCCATGGGAATGATGTGCTTGTACTTTGAAGTTTTTTCAATGTTATTCTAGATAAGCAGGTTTCATATAAAATCTACACATCACCTAGGTACAATTTACACGTTCACGTGATTTATCCTGGGCACCAGCTTAGTGTCTGCCATCTCTGGTGAATGTCTCATACCTACCAGCCAGCTTTCTCTGCAGCACCCTGCACAGTTCACCACTGTAGGGAAGGGTTGATAGAGAGCTGGCAAGCAAAGCTCAGGTTTGCACTAGTGCAAAGGTTCTCTAAAAAGGTTAAAAAGCAGGATCAACCTGCTTTATTTTGCCATGGTGGGGAATATGCCTGTTGTCTTGGGGTAACTCATGCACAACTTCACTGCTAATCACCACTAGAAACTTAGAAAGCAAACACAAAAGATTAGATACCTGTTTGACTTCAGTTCACAAAGGTGCGTTTAGGTCTGTTTCTAAATATATTTTAATTAACCATGCAATCCTCTGTTTAATTGCTTACATTAATTATTTTTTCTTAGAGAGGAACCTCAAACCTGCATGGGAAGGTCATAGGAGGGCAGGGCAGAAGTGTGATTCCAAGCAGATCACCACATTTGGTTCCTTTTTCTCAGCCCCAAATACCAATCCTACAAAGATTGGTATTCTGTATCATCCTACACTGGGGATGTCTGAAATCCAGGGCCAGGGCTGAGCTCCATGACTCAAGACATTGTGTGATCTCTAAGAGCAGAGTGAAAGAGAACCCTAAAAGACAGAAATGCCTGAGATAAGACTGTAAAAAGCTAAGGCTGCTTAAATGCCCATAATCTCTCGTGTGTAAACAAATAGTTAAATTTCTGTCAGGGAGCAGCATGTTCAGTTTTCTGAAGAAGCCATATTTCCCAGAAGGAATTACATAAATATTTATGAAAATAAAGCAGGAAATATTTTCCCAGGGTAGGACACTGTTCAGCACTACATCAGGTCAGCAGAAGCTGGGGTTTATTTTGTCAGTCTTCCCCTGGAACTGAATCATTGCCCTCTTGTTTGCAGAAATCTGTTCTGACACAGGAAGAGGCTGCACTTAGATAAACAGAATTACAAACCACACGGAGTATTTCACTTTCTATCACATCTGTGAACGCATATCTGAGCGCCTTACTATTTTGAACAGCTTCTCTGAGTGATTGCATGGAAAATAACAATAGGTATCTGTCTCAGGCTTCTCGGGAAATCTGATGCCATGTGAGTAAAGTCAAAGGCATCTTCAGTAGAATTAAAAGCCAGCAGACTGACTGTCAGAGAAACCTTCACAAAGAAAGTGTTTATGACTTGTTCACTATGAGCCAGTAAATTCTAGTAAAGTGCAAAAGCTAGAAACATGAAGTTGCATTGCAGTGCTACCTGAGTGAGCAGAAGTCACACGCAATTGAGGTAGGTTTAACAAACAGGGTACAGTGTCTGTTCAGTAGGACATCTCATAAAGAGTCCAGTAGCTCTCTCAATTTATGGTCTGCAGCCCAAGCTCCTTCTGAGATCTCAGTACTGACCTGCCGCCCTTCTGCTCCCTGAGCACCAGCTCTCTCCGTATCCCTCCAGCCTCACAGCACACACTTCCAGCTGGAATCTGGTCACTTTTTCTGTTTAAGGGCTAAAAGAAGAATCTAGGAGGGGATAAAAGGGTGAAAGGAGAGGTAGGAATAACCCCAAAAGGGGTTGTCAGCTCTAAAGCTGACCTAAGTTACTCCATATCTGCCATCCCCGAGTCAGACCCGGGAACATTCAAGATCATCTCTCAAGGTACCAAACTCAACAGAGTCAAACTCTGTAGGGAAGCCAAGGAGATCACAGCTGAGAGGGGAACATCTATTCCTACACTGCTGGGCTGCCCCTTAAGTATTTAAGAAAAAAAATCCTAATATCATTAGAGTCCTATGAATGCTGTTTACTGAATGTAGAAACAAGGAGATTTTGGAGATTGTTTGTCCTTGTTCAGTTCTTTTTTTGGCAGCTATTTGGGGCATATTAAGGTCTAGTCATTGCTTATATCTTACTCAGAGAAATAACACTGGTGGAGCCTTGTGTTTACAGGCTTGAGCAGACAGTGCATGGTGTCAAAACCAAAAATGACATTTTACAAAACACCCTTAGGTTTACTTTCCTGCCTCCACTTGGCAAACCACACAGTACCACTTTCCCTCTTCCATTCTCTCTAAGCTTTGCCATGATGATTGATGTATCCATTATGACATCCTGATACACTCCAAATTGTCGTGATCTGTTATACCATGAGAATAGAAAGCCGTGTAGGAACCCAAAGCAAAGAAATGCTTTCCCTTCTTTCTTTTTCTTTTACTTCAGATGCCCCCAGGTTTATTCCGTATAGTGAGGTACAGGAAACAAAAGTTCTCCGTAATACTAAATTTGGTTTAGAAAGGATGCCAGGAGATTCTCAGCATCACTGTCTGAATCAGTCCATGGTAATGGACAGGATGTGTTAACCTGGAGTTCACCCACAGAGTCTGGGAATCTATGAATAATTTAAATTGGCTGTAGAACTGGCCACCTTCTGATGAGCACCATTTTAGGATGTTGTCTGTACTCCTTATCATTTATGACTTACTCCTTGTCATTTAACTACTAACGTGTGCATAACCAAGTGAAGGTAATACCAATGACCAAGGAAGTGCCTGGGCTCTGAGTAGGATTAATACTACAGGAAGGTTACCTGACTACTGCTCAGCTCAAAGCAACAGAATATTTCAGGATTTTCCTTTTTTGCCTTCTGGTGGTTTCCTTGTAGAACATTCACGCCTTAGGAAATGTTTGTTTTATGTCTTTTATGTCTGGACAACACTGCTTAGCTTGTTTTTCTCCCTTGCCTACAGACATTTCTCTAAGCCCGATTCAATAAGAATTAACATGCACAATAGGCAATGTGCCTCATTAAATCTCCATCAGCAGTGAAGTTGCTTGAGGATTTTTCAATGAACCTGGTTTGATAAATACTGATTCACCAAAACCCAAAATTTTTGTTCTACTATTTCTGTTGTGATGGATTTCCTGTTAAGGAAGATTTTCTAGCCCCAGGATGGGATTTCTGGTCGAACATACAAGAAGACGTAACTGATTAACAAAAAGCCCTGTAATAACAAGATAACCTTAAGGCTGCATTGCAAACGCTGGTTTGAGTTAGGCAGAGAAAGCATTTGAATCTGGATCTCTTACATTTTAAGTAAGTGGCGTCATTACCAAGCTCTTGGATATATTAAGCTCTGTTTCTCACTGTGTGTTTAGGGGTTTTGTGACTTTTATTGGAGGAAAAAAATTGTAGGGTTTTGATTTCATTTCTAATGTGGAATGAGAACATTTGAAAATGATCGTAATAGCAGTATTCAAAAACATTGTCTGCTTTGTCCCAGTCAGTAACTTAACTGGTTAAACAAATGGATTCCTGTCTCACTTACACTTACCCCCTTTTATCACTGATAAATAACAAAGAATTCACTGCAAGTCTCTGAGTATATTGGAGCAGATAGCATCATTCACGTCACTTTGGCAACATTTCCCCAAATGCCTCCTCCAAAGCTAAGTACACTAACTTCCCACTCCTACGCTCTCTATTCTTGCTCTTACATTGACCTTCTGCTCACAAAATGGAAAGTGAAGAGAAGAAAAAGATAAATAAAACAGATTTACAGTGTACAAGTCGGAGGCACAGTGCCCAACGCAAATCACAGAGGAACAAGTTTATTCCTGGTACAACTGTATCCATCTCTAATCCCAGCTTTCGCTTTCCTCCCCCTCTAGCTGTGGTGTATCTGTTATCAAGGCCACATTTGAAGGTGTTAGTTAGATAACATTCTTTAGCACTGAGACCACTGTTTATTTCTGAAAAGTACTGCATACAGTTTAACAAAAAAGAACAGTGTTTTGAAAAATGGGGCAGTCTGTGACCAGGCTAGAAAGAAAGAGGGAGAGGAGTCTCCTGACCCCTCTTGGGGCTTTGGCCAACAGTTTATCCCATATGAAAGCTTGAAATCAAAGCCTTTCTGCAATACCTTTAAGAAAAGGCATCCACTTTTACATCCCTGCTGCTACTTTTTCTGTCTACTGGAAGACTAAAACATTGTGATGCTAAGGAACTGATACTCTTAAATAACAAGGAGAGCACCTCAAAAGCTATTATTATAGGAAACATATTTTTTGAAAATAGAAAGCAAATGTGCCCTCACTCAATAGGCAGTTCAACAGAGTTGCTCAGCTTTTTGAGTAGCTGTCTCCTTTGTTGTGTAAGAAGCCAGAAGTTAGCGAAATTCCTGGAAAGATTATAAATACCCATCTCCCCTCTCTTTACTGCCAGGCTTCCTAGAATAATCTGCCGTCCCTGGTTACTGTGTTCTCCATAAGAGAAAGCCAAAGGTTTTTCTAGGAATGGAAAAAGCATATGGATGGATAGCTGTCACTGTTCCTTCCAAGAGGATGTATAGCGGTGCTGCATGCTACCTTGGGGCCTGTGCTGTATCACTGTCCTGATATATCGTCTCTGCCTGCTAGAAAGTAGAGGAAAAAGATGGTATGAAAGGATGTTCTGCAGTCATTTAACCTCGTGCTACTTCGGCTTTAATCCTGAAGTTTGTCCTTCTGTGCTGTGCCTACTAAAATAATTTGGGCATGGAGTAACCATTGTGGAAAAATCTGTAAGCACAAAACCATCATTTGTGGGTTTCTGGCTCAAGCAACCATTGGTAAAATCAGCTTTTCGTCCTCCACTATGGGGGCTTTTGGTAGATGGCATCCAAAAGGAAATCACACCAGTGACTTCCACCCACAGCAGACTGGCAGCTAGTCCCTTGTCACAAAAGGTCTCCTTGGAGAAAAGCTCTTGTGGTAGTCTCTACACATTACAAGGAGTCTGAGTTACTCTTCCAGAACAGAACCAGCCACAAGTATCCTATAACTAATTAGTACTCACTTGGATACAATACCACAGTCTTTTGTCTCTTGAGTAAGTGAAAAGCTGGGCATGAAGAATCAGCAGGGAAAGGAAAAAAAAAAAAAATGACAAAAGAGATTATCCCCATATATTGAAGAAATTTTCCATGGCAAAAGCAGCTAAACATCTCACAGATAAGAGATAAATTGGAATAAACAGCTGTCAGTGTTAAATAAATATCCTGGATAATGTGCAGGACAGAAATAACTACAGCATCGTCAAACTCCTTTCTTCACTTTATTTAGCTGTTCGTGCATGTAGCTCCCAATCTTTGCACTGCTTCAGTTAGCGGAGCATTTATTTTTGAATCAGCTGCATTTGTTAAGACTGTAACAACGAAAGGCATTTCCTGAGAAGCTACAAGGATGAGCTGCAAGAAAGAACAACAGCTAAGGAAATGCGGGACCCTAGTAGTGCTTTTCATCTTCCAAGTTCAGATTTTTGGTTTTGATGTTGACAATCGACCTACAACAGATATCTGCTCGACACACACAATTTTACCTGGACCAAAAGGTGAGGAATATGAGGTTACTAATGCTGAGATCAGTACTGATAAAGGCTGATTTTTTTAAAATAGATGTGAAACGCTTGTGGCACAGGCTGGGGATGAAAGATCTAAATTACTGCAGACTGTACAAATGTCTAGAAAAGTGAAACTGTAGTGGGGGAAAGTGATGAAGCAAGGAGATTTGAATTTGCTTTTCTTTAGTTTCAGGAATTGTCTTGCATATTCTCATATAAATTAAAGTTGTCCTTTTGCACCTTTCTGCAGCCACATAAATCTTCTCTTACTTCTTGCATTCATCACATAGCCGGTACAGGTAGCAGCCATAAATTGAGGAACTTAGTCTGAAAGTAAGCACCTATTTTGAACTGTTGATGGTTCACTTTGCATATAGGTAGAGAGAGAAATGCAATGTTTAAAATGATTGTATTGACATCATTGCCAAATGCTTACCTGTAAACAGAGCTCTGCTGCATTCATCAGACCTGATACAGAAGCTCCTGTTGAATTAAACAGCACCTTCACTGCAGACCTCAACAAGAATTAGATCAGCTCTGGCATGTGCAGTTCTTTTGTCTTCAAAATTCTTTGCAAATATCTGAAACCAAATTTTCTGCATTAACTTACTTTTTGGGTAACATAACTAATGTCAATGGAATTGCCCAGAGGGTACCTCAGCCAAAAATTAGGACCGTGACATACAAATCTATCTTGCAATGAGAGACCTAAAATCTATATTCCACACCATGGCTACTGAAGTTCGAACTATTGCTTTCTTTTTAGTAATTCATTGTATTTTTCTATAGGCTACGGATTGAGAGGAAAAAAAATTGCAACTGATTTAAATTTTAAGCAGAAAAAAGATTATCAAGTCTAAAGCATTGCTCCAGACTCATTTGTTTTTATGATGGATTATTCAAATGCATGTTGCTTAAAGGACCATTTTTAATCAGCAAATTAATTTCTTTATGATTACAAACCAAGCTTAAACTTTTGCTGCCGCAGCATAAATGTAGAGAGATGTAATGATTCCCAGGGGAGCTAGTGGGAGTTTGTTTAGTTAGTACATGAATAATGGCAGGCTGGAGAACAAAGTTTGACAGAATTGTGTTTAACAAGTCATGAGGCTAATGAGGTGGTCTTGTGACAACGTGAGAGTAGTTGGGACTCCAGGTGGTTTCTGTGGTCTAGCTGGGACAGGGAGCACTTAAAGGTTAGATATCATGATTCTTTGCAAGTGCGGTACTGAGAAAGTCAGTATATATCCATTTCCAGTCCTACTGCCCCCTGGCTGGTGCTGCAATGGAGGAGCCAAACGTGTTGGCAGGGTCCTCACTACTACTGTAAAATTAGATTACCATAGCCAAGATCCATGATTGGTAAAAGGAGTGTAAATGAGCTCCAAGTTACTGGCTCAAATCCATTGCAGGTCATCAAATACGTTTTGCAGTTTACATGATACGATCCTATAGCCTGATTTCAGGTCCTACCAGATCTGAGCTCATCCAGGGCAGTTATAAGCTGAAGAGCTGGGCAACTAAAGACAGAGCTGGCTGGGTGTGTGAACTACTCTGCTACTCCTCAGGCATCTCTTGCAGTTAGTGATGAAGTTTGCTGGCCTAATATGGCAGAAGCCAGTCTGTCCTGCTGCCAGTTTTCCTCTATCCATCTTTTGTCTAAAGACTCAGAGCACACGGTCCCCAGCCTAGGACCACACAACAGCTACAGGCAACACTTTGCTGCCCAGACTTTAACCCTGACAATGGACAAGGCTCAGACTTCCATTGCTGTAAGGTTTATTTTCTGTGCTACATTTGTTGTGCCCTTTTGTCAAACATTCTCCCAGATACAGGTTTTGACCCACTCTGCACAAGTTCCTCCCCCTCACCTCCCATTTGCTCGGTGGTGTCACAGCTATGGTGGTGTCACAAGTCAGAGGTCAGAGGTGCTGGGCTCCCACAGTATCTTCCCACCACCACAAGCCAGATTCCTGTTGTGGCAACTTCATCCCTCCATCCAGACATTAATGGGATACATTGAGGATCTTACGGGACCAAGCACCGAGATGTGCAAGGAATTCAAAGATATTAAATAGTTTTGCAAAGCTGTGGTGGCACAAACTTCCTTGTGGGATAGATCCACTCTGTGGGCCGCAAGTGGGATCGGCCTTGGTACTACACAGCAGCAATGCTGCTCTTCCCATCACACGGCACCACGGAGAGGAGGCTAAGGGAAGAGAGAGGATGAACCCTTACGTTCCTGCACTGTTGAAGGCTGCAGTACTCACTTCATCATTTAGGCACTCATAGTTAATACAGGAGCAAGCACTTGACCTTCCTGCATGTTCACTCCAAAGATCACCTGTTCAGAGTCATTGGTGTCATTGCTTGTACCAACTACTCGTAACTTTTCCAGATAATTTGTGTAAGCCAAGCTCTTCCCCTTCAAAAATATAGCCTTGTTTATGCTCTGACCTGAGAGGTCACAAGAGAGGTATGATAGAAGTGATGGGATGAAAAGAAAGGGTAATTCCAGGCTGATCATCAGGGAAGTCTTCGAACCAGTTGTGACAGACCCAGCAGTCTCCCAAAGTGTGTCAGCAGAACCACAGAACACGAAGAGCTAGAAAATACTCTGGAAGGACACAATCTCATAGGAACAGGAAAAAGACAGCAGACATCCTGTAAGTCTTTTGCACTTTCAGTTGCTATGATGAAAGTCTGCCCGAGTTAAACTGTTCAGCATTTAGAAATGAATAGGGGTTTCAGCCTGACCCCTGGTGGTTATTTGTGATCCAAACCAGGCTCTCTGCAGTCCCCTCCATCTATCTGCTGCTTTTCCATTCCTGATGCAAGAAAATGAAGGTTGAGGTCTATTTTTAAAGAATTATGCAAAGAAATTTTGCAAATTTTCACAAATGTAAAAGAGAAAAGCAAAAGCTGGCCCTCCTCTCCCAGTTTCCCTTTCTACGCAGTGCTCAGGTCACTTCTCAAAAAGAGGGGAATTTTTTAATGAACCCTGGTGCAATGGCTGTCTTGTCCTGGCTCCTTGAGAAAGCTTTTTAGGTACATGGCAAATTGTCTTGTATAGAAGTTAAAAATAGAAATCTGAGAAGCATTTTCTGTGACCCGTATTGAAATACTGAAAAAGAAGCAAATTCATGCTTTGGACCCATATATGTGTCCAGCATTTGTAACTAGTGATTTTTGGTGTTTGACATGAGACATTTAAGAAGAAATTGGATTTAGCTGGGCTGATTTGGTGAAGTACTTCTGAAAATTTAGTTTAGGTAATGCTTATCCACAGCTGGCTAACTAGGACAGTAAAATCCAAATTCTGTACTCCATTAACTTCTTGGGTACAAACAGAACCAGATCTAGCATAAATAATGCAATGAATTTCCCAGGGTAGCCAAGTGCTTTGACTAGAAACATTAGTTATGGCCCCATTGCTTACTTTCAACCCTTCCAGGCCTGGAAATAGGCTGGGGGATGCTGATCCCGAGAGAGGAACCAGAAACTATGGGAAGGCAGCAGCAAACACTGTGAGAGGAAAAGCACCAGCTGTCAATCCATGCTCCAGCCTGAGTAAATCAATAAGCAACAACATGAGGGCAGAAATAAACTGAGAGCCCAAAACTTTGACTACTAAACTCCTAACAAAAGCTTGAGCAGGGGGAGAAGAATAAGGCTAGCATTGCAGAAGTGCAGAGCAAGGCTCGAGCTGATTTCACGTGAATTTGGGGGAGTGTCTGAGCATTGACTCCAGATTTTGCTGTCTTGCTATCTTGCTATCAGGTCCCAGATCACTTCCTTTGAAATCCAGACACAGGAACTTCAAAGGCCTTGAATCAGGCCCAGGTTGAGAAACTGGAATGAGATGAAATCTGAAGAGTATTGGGAGTTTCCCATAGCAATTCAGATGGAAAGCATTTCCTTACTATTATTGCTGACAAATGATGTTTATAAACTCTATGACTTTGGCTGGCTCCTCAAAATAGCATTTACTGTGGTCTCCAGTATAGCTGTCCATCTCTCAGCTTTAATTGCGCTTACGCAATTCCACTCCTGGAAAATCTAAAACTCTCTCAGAAACCAGATATGCTGCTATCCACATTTTCTTCCGAAAATATAAAGTGCCTTACCACATCCTATAGACTGTTCAAACCTACAACTAAGCTTCCCTCTTAGCACCTCACATTTGATCTGAAGAGCCCTTTATAATTAACACATAATTCTATTTTGTCATGAATTTTAGCCTTTATGTATTTTAGCACATGTTAAGTTTCTGATGTTTATCAGCCTGAGTTATAAAGCATATATGTGGGCACTTAAATACAAATTCAGAAGATATCAGGTCTGTATTTCTTACTCATGTTGGTTTGATTCCTCACCCAAACCACCGTAACCCATGGGTCTTTGAGATCTGATCATAATGGCAGAGGATCAGGTGGAGAAGCTTAAATTGGGACAGATCAAGTGAAAGATGAATCAGAAACAATTTAAATTATTTCTGTGTTATTAAAGACTCAATATACGTCCCATCCGTGCACAGAGGCCCACACTTCCAAGTAATCCAGATAAGTGGAGCTTCACAGAACCGAGTGAGGGTCTGAGTGTGGCTCGTGCAATGCAGTAGAAGTGGGTATTTCTAGTGAAGTCAATATTTCCTTATAAGTGGAAAGCAGAAAAGTGAGCAGACAATCCAATTTATTCCTGAAGATTCTTTCCATTTCACCAGGGAAGGTGACTGGGGCCCTGCTGTCTAACTTGGAGCTGGGTAAAGAAAAGAGTACCCAAGAAATTGTGAGCAAAACACTTCTATTCTCATAATGCAACCTGTGGAGCCTTGCATGTTCCCTGTAAGGCACTTGGAAGAGTGGCTATGGGCGAAGTTACACACTACAGCTGAACTGATCTGTCGGGTTTTTTCTCCAAAAGGGGAGGCCCAATATCTTTTTCTTCCACCATTCAGACTTCATGGTCCTACCTTCACCTTGCGCTGGCTCAGCTGTATATTCATCAGAGTCCTCCAGCTTATTAAAAATGTGCACTTTTATTTGCCTTATTGGTATTTCCCTCTTCATTCCAATAATTCATTAAACACAGGGTCAGAAGAGTGCTCAAAATCACCCAAACTGGGACAGAATACACAAGTCAGTGCTGAGGTCAGACAGGAGGAGGAAAGACAGGGAAGGGCACATCACGTCAGATCGATTCCAGCCAGATTATATCATTTTACTCCAGGGCAGGACAAGAAATCATGTCCTCACTAATCGCATGCAGCTTGGAAACAAGAACCCCCTCAGCTACGGGAAATTTGCTAAGTGTCTAAAAGACAACGAAAGTGAAATTAGAGGAAATCTTCAGTCTTTCCATTGACGTAACTGTGACATGCTTGTACAATGGAAAGACAAACTGTTTTGGTGTTGGTTATTTATTTATTTATTTGTTTCTTGGAGTCTGCGACTCCCTCTGGTGACCAAACCTCTCAACAGAGAGAGTACCCGTCCAAGTGCTGCAAAGGCTCATCAGTAGGCTGCAGTACATGGTGTGTCCTTTTTTCTGTTCAGACTATCTGATGTAGGAGGAGAACTGTGCTTTAGCCCACCAAAGGCAGAGCTTCTATCAGCTGAAATGGGGGGCATGCCCAGGGATCGTGGAGGAAGGTACCCGGGGCTGTGAAGCATGCTGAGCCTGCAGGCTCAGGGAGCTGAACCTGGGACTGTTGGGAGGGCTCTACTGAGAATAGGCTTTGTCCTTCTTTTTCTTCAGAGGAAGCATTTAATTGATTCACTGTAAAGGAGAGGCTTAAGAAACATTAACATTTATGGAGTATTTTTGGTCAGGAGACAGGAATTGCAGCTGACCTGAGGCCACAGCTTGTCAGAACACCTGGAGACATGTCTCAGTAAAACCCTGCGTGGAGCCAGGGTGTCTCAGCAGAGCTGTGAGTGAAGAGGCTGGTTACTAAGTGTTCCTGGAGAAAAACATGCCCAAACCCTGTTAGGAGACCCCTCCCAGCTTTAGACCCCACACAGCCTGCAGATTTGCTCTCGCCCAGATTAGGGCTGCATCTCCAGATAAGCGTGGCCTCTGCAATCCCTGGGGATTACAGCCTGATTCTCCAAGATCCGGGGTCAGCCCCTGATCGCGAGGCTTGGGGAGCCACTAAACATATGTGAACAATTTAACCTGAAAACTTCCTCCGCTCATGAATACAAACCAGATAAACTGCCAACAAAAGGCTGAGGAAGGAAATATAAATCACCCGAAGGTCAGTAAATTCTTGCTAATTGCATTCTTACCAAATGTAACCTCTCAACATTGCATTGTTCAGTGAAACTTCTAAAGAGGCAGAGATCCTTTCAACTGCCTAAAAATCCTGCTGATTATTAGACCTTCAGCATTTCCCTGAGCTTGTTTATAGGAGAAGAAAGGACTGGGCTTTCTCTCGCTCAATTACAGTTACAGTTTTCTAATGGCTGCAGAAGCCATTTACTGCTTATCATTTCCTCTTTTGTTCTGTCTTGCACAGTCCCAAGCTGGAAGAGTCTAGCAACTTATTGTTTCATGTATTAACTTAAATATTCTAATAATTTAAATCTGTCACACAGAAGAAGTGAATCAGCTTGCAGGAATATGAACAGGTAGAGAAATGGCTATGCTTCAGCTACTGGCTTCCAGTGCTTCATCCACAACCATATCAGGCATATGAGGTCACGATCAGATTTTATTTATTTCTGTAAGACAATTCATGTAGTATAAAGCACAGTGGTACAAAAATTCAAAAACTCACTCCAGAGCACAACCAGAAGTTAGATTTCCCTTTCTGTCAGACTACGAAAGAAGTGGCTGGTACAGGGGGATGCCCCATCTATATGAGGTCCCAGAAGAAAAGGAGAGATGTTTATTATAAATTAGACAGAAAGCCAACTCATCTCCTGTCCAAAACAACCTTTCACACTCCCTCCTACCTCGTTGCAAATCACGGTAACACCACGAGGGGGGAGCATAACTCAAGAGTTCACATTGCTTGCCAAAATTTATGATCACTGCACGCAACAGCTAAAGGCAGGCACAATGGATTTATAATTATAACACCATTTTTCCAAGCACTGGGATCAATCCAGTATTATATTAACAATGAAAGGGTACAACTAATTACTGCTGTTGGCTTCTACCCTTGCTTTGCCTATCCATTCTCAGATGTGATACTGGGAGAAAAGCAGGATTTCCCTTCTTCTCTTGCAGATAGGCAAATTAGCATTATTTTCATTTT
Source organism: Anas acuta (assembly GCF_963932015.1). Taxonomy (NCBI): domain Eukaryota; kingdom Metazoa; phylum Chordata; class Aves; order Anseriformes; family Anatidae; genus Anas; species Anas acuta. The sequence goes on from NC_088980.1 coordinate 144,598,458, forward strand.
CCCAGGTAATGGAACTAAGGCAGGAAATGGTAGGCTGCTTTATGCCAAGATGAAACAGGTGATAGATCTTCCTTCCCTGTCCTTTAGGTTTTTAGATGGTTTGAGCATTAACTGGGACTATACAGGAGATGTTAGCAATAAAAGTTGAGACACCTCCTAATTCCTCAAAATCTCCAGAACAAACTTTCCCATACCTTTTATTTTTTTCACCTGTCGGCTCTGAGCCATGAGTCTAATGCCCCATACACTAGCTTCATCTCTGGCAGCCCCACCTGTCCAAAGTCTCAGAAAAACCCACTGCATCTTTTAGTGGCTCTAAATGTTGTAACTGAGATTGGAAGAAAATACCTCTGGGGAGTAATCACAGCTTCTCTGCTGGTCTATTGACTTTCTTTCCAGGGTTCTATTTCTAAGATTAAGTGCCTAAGCAATGCTTTGAGAACAGCAGCCTCGCTAGAGCCTTAACCCAACAGAGCGGTCCACAAGACGCAGAGAAGGTGACTGGGTGGTGAGGGTGACAGGTAGTCCCCTGCGTAGGGAGGTCAGCAGGAATCTCATCTGCTCTCCTGCATGACACAGCCCAAAGCAACTCCCTCAGCTGTTTCTACACCAAACCCAGCATTACAGCTTCTCTTGCACATGGAAATTCATTGCACAGGTAAAGGCTGGAAGTGAAGAGGCTCCTAAGTCTCCCTTCCCTGCTGGACAGCGTGGCCCATTTGTTAAATAACCCCATGCTACATTTCTAGTCAGAACTCATACAGCTTTTCCAGACTTTTAATCGCACCCTGATTCCTTTCTGTTATCACACATTTCCTCTCCTGCATGGGTTTGCAGACCGTGAACACATCAGCTCTTAACCTTTTCCTTGAATTTCATTTTACAAGCTCTTTGCCAACCTCTGGGAATCTTTTCTGAATTTCTGCCCTACTGCGAAGTGATTCTTACAGTTTTCTGAAGAGTTTCACAGGTGGGTTTAGAAAGGACAATTGCTTCATTTCTCAGTCATAAATGATGTTAGCACTCAGGTCAACAGCAAAATTAAACTGCAAATTCTCTGGCTCTGCTGTCTGATGACCCCCAGACAAGTACCCAGTACAAGCAGGCATCCTTCTATCAGCTTGAGGCTAAGACCCAAAGCTTTATCAGGATTTTAAGAAGCTTGGCTTTTGGAAATACATACTGACTTATCAAGTAACTTTGAAGAACCAGTGAGAATAAAAAGATGTTTAAAACTTCTACTTCTGGCTGGTTACAGTCTTTTCCTTTCCTATTTTGTCCTGAGGCAGCTGGAATTAAAAACAAAGTGCCTGAGTGAACCAGCACATATGTCAGGTTTTTGCTTGTCTCTCCCTCTAACAAATGCTTCTTCCCTCCAACTCAGACTGAATTTCAGCCCTTTATCATTCTCAGTTTGGATCACTGATGACCATCCCCAAGAGTATCCTGACTGATGGGGTGAGTCTTCCCCTCACAAGGGAGCCCCAGCACTACAGATTTTGTGGCACACACTCACATGCCAGAGGACCCCCTGCTACATTTTTATGTTGCAGTTAATGTGCCCCATTTCTCATCTCTCATCACCCCATGAGACACTCCATGATATGCTATGTCTTGGCTATAAGTAGCAGAAGGTAAATAATGAGTGGGTAGCTTTTTTCACAAAACAGTGAGGACACCCAAAGAAACAGTCGATCTGAAAGCAACCATGGGAAGCTACTTCCCAGCACATTAAATCATTGACCTCTTTGCTACAGGATATTGTAGGAACCAAAAATCTAACTGCGTTTAAAAGGCTTGAGACTAATCCATGCAGGGTAGAATAAGAAGTGGCTCTCACAAGTTGCCTGGATGCGGTCCTTGGGTCAGGTGAGCCCTCCAACCATTGCTCATGGGGAGCAGTCACCTTCAGCACACCCTGAACACTTTCTGCCAGGGCTGGAGACACCATCCTTGGTGAGATGGGTTACCGGTCGTGTCATGTAATGCTGTTCTTCTGTCCTTCTCTCTGTCCTTCTTCTTGTCTTGCAGACAATGGGACAATGGTAGGGAACAGGCAAGGGATTTTGGAAGGCTGTCTGTATTCAGTGCTGGTCTTTTGCTGCAGGAGGGTGCAGGTGTCTCCCAAGCAGTTGTAAAAAATAGAAAAAAAAAAAAAAAAAAAAAGTGGAAAGATCTCCTCAGGTTTTGGATCAAAATTAATAAATAGAAAAAATAATCTGCTGTACCTCTGGTTTTCTGTTTTGCTGCATAATCTCAAATGAAATTCTGTGCAACTTCTTTCCTGAGGAAAGAGATAACACTTCTTTCCCATTACTAATCGCTGTCTTGCTCTTTCAGATGGTAAGCCGCTCAGTGAGAGGCTGTCTCTTACTATACTTATGGGCAGTAACCTGTGTAATAGGACCTTGATCTCATTTGGGGAAATCTCTGCACTACTCTAATGAATGCAATGAATTTACTTCCTCCAGATACTCTGGGAATGACTAATTCAAAATAAAGTATTGGAGTAATTGCAGAAGACATTTGTTATGTTAACACATGCCACCTGTCAAAAACTGAAGGCAAGACTTCTGCCACACTAAGTGCTAAGGTCTATGCTAAGATCTATTGCAACACATTTATAATCCTCTTGTTTCTATAACATCTGCATACCTTGAACTCAGAGTCACTAGGAACAATTAATAAATTCCATTGTCTCCCTTGGCATTTCTCCCTGGTGTGCTCAGGTTTTTCAATATTTATCTATTGAATAAATTCAATTCACTTATTTATCTGCTTTGTAACTAATAGCATTTAAAGGATAAGAATTAGAGTTGGTGTATAATCCTTATGTTGGAACAGATTCCCCCAAAGGTAAAATTTTTAGCTTTTCCTAACGGTCAGATTCATCGGCTTTTCTTTGGAAATTTATCCCATGGCTACTGTGCCCTCAATGTGAAATAAAAAGAAATCAGTAGGAAAAAAATTGACAGTGAACTTTACTTTCTGAGAATGTATACCTGTTCTTACTGCACTGAGTTAAATGTCCCATGATGGTTTATTTTATGTTTCTGGAAGGGGATGAAGGTGAAAAAGGAGATAGAGGAGAAGTGGGCAAACAAGGAAAAGTTGGACCAAAAGGACCTAAAGGTATTTATGTCGGTTTGTTGGCTATTACTGGTATATGACTATCAACATACACAACTGTACTGGTGCATATGATCAGTGTTGTTTAATGCTTTTCATTCCTCTCACCCCAGTGGATTTCACAATGCCTGTCAAATATTAATCAGGGAACCTAACAATGCTCTGAGAGTTTGGTGCAATTCATGCCAATAGATACTGAAGCTACACCTGGCAATAAATCCAAAGTAAATTTCATGTAATAAATCAGCACATTTACTGCTGATCTCCCAAGTGACAACCATAAGTGTGGTACAGAAGACTGAAAACTACCTAAATCATACGTACAACCAGAAGGATTACTGTTCTCTTACTGAAATGATCCTTTAGGTGTAACTGAATTTTGAGAGTTACTTCCTGGCAATACATCAGGATGCTCAACAAAATTCAGTCTCAGCTGTCCCCATTCTGCAGAAAACCAAACTGAGAAACAAAGTCCCTCTGAGCAAGCAGCATCAGGGCTGAGAACGAGGAGCCAAAGGAGTGTCAGGACTCACATTAAACACGTCCCACACCTTCACAGCGAGCTCAGCAGAGCACGCTGAGGCTCCAGACGTGATAGCGTCAGCCTTGTTTGCATACCCTAACTCAAAAGCTTAATGTATCATTAAAGTTTAATGATAATGCAATCCATGTTCTTTCTTCCTTGACAGTGGTCTAATATTTTAAGTCTAATCAGAAAAGTGTCTAGCTTTATAGAATCTTTACAAACATCCTGTTATTACTGTTGTAATGAAAACCTTCTTCATTTTTAAATGAACTCATATGCTTGTGCTTCTTACCTTAAAAAGATGGGGTAAGATTCAAGCAGACCAGGTAACAAACCAATTAAGAAGTGACTTAGTGATGTTAACTTCAGTGTGCAAAGTGAGACTTCTAGAAATTAGAACTTAAACAATCAATCAGTCAAAAATGCACCCATTATTTCAGTGCTCCAACGACTGAGAAAACACACACAGCACAACCAGTAGTTCCCTATTTGCAATCCTGCTTCGATGGAGGATTCCCAGTAAAGCCTGAGTACTTCACCTCCCAAACGAACCCAAGGCTTTTGTCTGGGGTAGAGAAAAAATCAACAGAGAAACACTTCCTAAGCAACATGCTGGTGGCCTAGGTTGGCTGTGAAGTTAAATCAATACTCACTAGGAGTTTTAGCTTGTATTTTCTGTACAAAAATATGATGTTTGTGAGCAGCTGAACAGGCAGTTTTGCTAAGGTGCCTTGCAGTGCCTTGCAGGTATCCCACAGCAGCAACAATCTGAACCTGTGCTGCCTGCAGGGAGCCACTGTGGGCCTTGTTTAAAGGCTGGTTTCTGGCATTGGAGTCACTTTGCTGTTCCCTGACAGAAGAGAGGAGCTACCTGTAACCCTGCGGCTCACAGAAACACCTCAGCAGCCCAGGCTGGTACAAGCAAGCTTCATTTATAAAACTTTCTAAATAAAAGTTAAACCATAAAGCTTGTAATCTGTTCACCTGTATACTCACATGAGCCCACTTGTGTCCATGCCTTACATTTGGATGGGCCACACATGGGGAAAACAGCAGCAGTAAAGGGCATCTTGGGGAAGAAAGGACAGGAACCATCCATACCTTTTTCATCCTATTTCTTCTCTCAGGAAACAAAGGAACTGTGGGGGATGTTGGTGACCAGGGAATGCTTGGGAAAATCGGTCCTATTGGTGGAAAGGGTAAGTCCTGGTCTGGGAACTTTCTTGTTTCCTTTTTTTTTTTTTTTTTTTTTTTTTTTCCCCTCAAGGTAGATATGTGTTTTGTGTGAGTTCCAGGTATGGAGGTACTTTAAATACCTGCTGTGACCAGTGGTCTCCAGAGAAAACTGTGCATAAAGATCAGTGATGAGAGCTAACTGAAATAGTTTTCTTTCCCATGTGCAATATATCACTTACATGGCTAAAAATAATTTGCTATGTGAGTCAAGAAACCAGTCCTTTGAGATGATAAAAGAGAAAGGGAGAAAATCTGCCCCTTGTGAAGGAAGTAGCAAGATCTTCCGAGATCTTGGAAAGAGATAGCCGAACCAGTGCCTCTGCTTTAGATGCTGAAGGGCCTGAGTCAATACTCTGCTGGTGCTCAGGAGGCCACGCCTGGTGATCCACATTAGTGTGCGAGGTGTCACCAAGTGATGCCCAGGACAGCCAGGTAAGGGGAGGATTTTTAGAGTTTTAAGAGAGCACTTACATAACGCAGGACAACCACTCCTTGCAAATCAAGGCAGACTCCAAATCTACTTGGAAAATCATTTCATGAAATTATCGGCCTGGAAAGAGTCTCAGGCTTTTCTTTTAGAGCTACTTAAGAAGAAATATTGCTTCTGCCACGAGGAGACCTGCCTCAAAAGCTCAGCAGGGATCCACTATCCTAAGGGGAACTCTGTGGTCTCTAAACCAAAGCATCAGCCCAGACAGGCGGGTGAGTGGGTGGAACAAGCTCTCCTGGGAGCTTCTCAAGCCAATGCTTTTTAATAAACCCTTGATGGCCCCTAGCCAGCCGCACTATCAGAGAAGAACAAAAGAATTTCGCCTGAGGGATTAATTTTCAAAAGTACCTAGACAACTGAAGACGCAGATAGCTATCTCCTAAGATGTCTCCAAGCACCAAAGGAGACTAGAATTTAAGAATCCAAAAACTGTTTATCTGAAAGTAAACCAATGCTCTCAGCCTTTAAATCAAGCTGTCAACCTGACTGTATAATGTATTGCTCCCTTCTAGGTGGATTTTTTTCTCTTTTCCTTTTTGTATTTGCAGAAGCAAAGGCCACTAAGTCACTGTTTAGACTGACCATTAAACGTTCAAGTTCTTAAGGAAACAACCCTGAAATTTCAGTATATTAGTGTGCAGGCTGTCAAGCGATGTTAATTAAAATGCCAGCCAGCTCCTGATTTCTGTTTAAAAATAATAACAATAATACAACCGTATAAAATAAAAAGCATATGAAAACATGGCTATCAACAAGGTAGAGCAAGTATTAACATTATTTGGCCTCTGGAGGTTTTAATTTTTAAAAGAAGAGCTGACACTAATTTTGGATATAGTCCATCTGCTTTTGATCTGGACAGCCAAGAGTTTTGACAGCTGTCAAATTACAGCTGAGATTACTTAAAAAAGAAAACAAAAACAAACATGCTGGTCACCTGCCTTTATTAGCATAGCATTTGGAGAAGCAATTTCATTTTATAACAATCATTTTTGTGAATCACAGTACAAGGGGAAGGCAGCTGGAGGAAAATAAATCCTGTTTCCACGAACTACAACTGAAATGACACACTGTTCCTTACTGACCTCACTTCATGCAGGTGCTAATTGCTGCCTGCAAACATAATCTGCTGCACACATGAATTCGGTGGCTTAGCGACCATCAGCCCCATCTGGTCCCTCGTCCTGACATGAAGCTACCGACCCCAGGAAAGGGCTGTGTCCTGCAAGGCAATGAGAGAGGCCAGGTCTCACCTCCCTCAGGTTTTCTGAGTGCTTTCAGCCTCTTGGGATCTAAACTCTGGGCAGTTTATATTTAAAGCAGTACCAGGAACCAGCAGCACTCAGGATGCCTGTGTTATCGGTAAGTTAGCTATTAAAGAGTCCTCCTTATTTTCATTCACCAGAATTAATCACGGCTTGTTTGACTTGGCACATCTGCCAGTACAGTACATCTACCAGTAGGGTACATCTGCCAGTACAGTACATCGGGGCTTCCTATCAGAAGCACACCACTAATGTATTATTAAACAGGGTTCTCAAACACGCTCCCCTGACATATGTACTGTCTGAGATCTGAAAATGTATTTTCCTTTTTATTCAGGTGACAAAGGAGCCAAAGGCTTAATTGGGGTGTCTGGAAAAAAGGGAAAAGCAGGTATGCTGTTCATCCTTCTCTGAAGAATGGTTGAGTTTTCTGGGTCTCTGTTTTCGGGGTTGGTTTGTCTGGAAAAACTTGAGAATGGGTGAAACAAACAGCAAAAGGCTGAAAAAGTTATGTTTAGCAAAATGAGGATTGGGCAGGGACATGACTGATGGCTATGAATATAAAAACATTCACAACACAGGGAGAAGTTAGCTAAAATAATAAAGAATGGTTGATAAGATAAAAACTAATATGTAAACAGGCCAGGAATATTTTTATACTGGAAACTAGAATAAAGTTTTGGAATACCAAAGGAATGAAGTCCTTTAATAGTTTCCTAATCGGATCACAAAGACAAAAATATATGTGATTGTAGACAGAGCACAATCTGTTGTCAGATCAAATGTGCAAATGTGTTCAAATCAAATAAGCAAATGTGTTGCTTACAAGAGAATTTGGATTTGATGACCCAGAAGGTTCTTCTCTGTCCTAATAACCTTGAATGTTTTCCCACCTTGAATGTTCAGATGTGTTCATTTATAAGACATTTCATAGGCAGCATCAGTCTGGCTCTTTATGGGAAACCATCAGCAAATTGTTTTCTTCCCGACAATTAGAGAGGAATAAACAAAACGTACACTAAGCCAGAATTCAGTTTACCAACAGAAAATATAACTGAGACTTCAGTGCTTGACAGACTGATTATTTGAGTTGGTACCAACTATTTCTGCTGTACCACAACTGTATGCAGCAGTTCAGTATCATGGTCCTTCCACCGAGGTATTTCCAGCACCACACAATACTCTTTCACTGAGAAAACAGTGATGCTGTTTCTGTCAGAAGTCTAGGGAATCAGTGCTGTTTATGGATACAGAGGTGCCAAAGGACACCTTCAGCATTCAGATGTGACATTGTGTGATCAACATTTGAAGCCAGTTCTCGGTAGCCTGATGGAATTGATGATGAGAGGGGCAGGGGATGTGTAAATCCTACACTGATATGGGTGGAAGGAAGATGGCAAACTGTTCCATCCCCATGTTTAAAAGGCTCCAGAAGGTTTGAAGGTGGGCTGTGGCTGACCCTACACACACACGTATACACACACAAGTATTTCTGAACAGATAAATCCTCTGTCCTTTGCATTGCAATAGGCACGGTCTGTGACTGTGGAAGATACCGCAGAGTTGTTGGACAACTGAATATCAACGTTGCTCGGCTTAACACATCCATCAAGTTTGTAAAGAATGGTAAGGGTTGTTATATTGTGTATTTGCTGTGATTTATTTGGCTCTCATAACTTTTGTCACTGCCATTCTTCTACCACTGTTCTGTGGCAGCACCCAGGCAAAGACAGAGAGCTCACTGTGTGATGCAATGCCGTAACATACAGAAAGTAGGCAGTCTTGCACCTGTAAGGATACAAGCAGCTGATGAATAAAAGCAAATACAATACAGCAATGATCAATAGCACAACTGAAAGAATCACAAAAAGAACCAGGCACCGCTTGCTAACTGCCTCTGCACTGTCAGCCTGCTCATCCTCAGGCTCAGTGGCCACTCAGGCAATGAAAGGAAAAAAGTTTGTGCAGACCTGGTCCAAAGAGCCAGGAAAGGCACTAGGAACCTCTTGATCTTGCTGCTGCTGTGCAGGAGGGCTGCATTCATGGTACTCTCCTCATGCCTTCCCTCACTGCAAGTGTCATTGTCCTGTAATAAGGGAGACACCAGCACCCTAAAACCATGGGTTATAAAAAGTCACATTTGCAGGCAGTGCTGCCAGCGGAACAGTGAAAAATGTCCCTACTAAAAGGAAGAAAAAGCATTTCCCAGCATGGCAGAGATTTTGAGAAGGCTCCACAACCTCTTCTAGGCCTCAGTTGATATCTGTAAATTAAAATGTGTCTGAGACTGTTCTATGGCCAACTGGCACAGCTCTCATCTATATTACTAAATCCTACAAAACTGAATGGCCATACCAGGAGTGGTCCTCTGCTAAACTGCACCTGCGGTAACTCTGGAGTTGTGTGGGAAAGTGTTATTTGCCCCAGGCCAAAGCTCTGGCCATTTCCAACAGCAAGATCAACTGCCAGTTAGCCAGGAATGCTTCTTGGCACTGCTTTATTCAACAGGATACGTGTTGCCTAAGAAATTTACCTTTTAAAGCTGCTGAGCAGCCACAGTTTCCTTCCTAGTCAATGCCCCTTGGTGGCTACAGCAGCTGTGAATATCAAGCTGTATTTAAAATGGATTGTTTTAGCAGTAACATTGACTTTCTTCTGCATGGAAAGGGCCCAGAAGCTATCCATACCCCTGTGTTCCTATCCCACGGCACTCTTTCACGATCTATAACATACAATATGGCAATATGGCAATGACAGGGGTGTCAATAAAGCAACACGGGTGATTCAGAGTTAGACACTGCTATTTGTCCATTTAGCATGCCTCGATTTGGTAAAATTTACTCTAAGGACGTCTGGTTCTAAAGTGTCACAGGAGACAAATGCCAGTCAGGACTGAAGAGCCCTCATCCTAGTGCATGCATGGTGCTTGTCACTCCTACTAGTAGTCTCTGGTCATGTCCTCATTGTTCATCATAAATTCAGTGGGGGGAATACTTTTCTTCTCTCCCTTTCATTATTTCTGGTGTAAAAAAACATCAACTTGAAGTACCTTTGATAGCTGCTGAAATGCCATGAATGATTTTTATTTTTTTTTTGCCTTTAGTTATAGCAGGCATCAGGGAGACAGATGAGAAATTCTACTACATCGTCAAAGAAGAGAAGAATTACAGAGAAGCCCTGATGCACTGCAGGGACAGAGGAGGAACACTTGCCATGCCTAAGGATGAGGCAACCAACGCGCTGCTTGCTGACTACATTTCCACGAGCGGTCTCTTCCGAGCCTTCATTGGGATGAACGACATGGAAAAAGAAGGGCAGTTTGTGTACGCAGACAGCAGCCCGCTGCAGAACTACAGTAACTGGAAGGACGGGGAGCCTCACGACTCCACTGGCAGCCAGGACTGTGTGGAAATGCTCAGCACGGGAGAGTGGAATGACTCTGAGTGCCAAGTCACCATTTACTTCATCTGTGAATTCCTCAAGAAGAGAAAATAAATGTGCTACAAAAGATATCTGGCACCTTCTGTACATGCTGTAACCCCTCCTCATTTGTCCACTGTAGGAAAAGCAGACAAAGAGGGATAAGTCTCCCTCCAGCCTTCACTTCACCAGGTTAAAAAGTAACTACTGCTAGATGGCAGTGACCAAGTCAGCTCAGGTCTCCACCAACTGTGAATTTTTATTAAATTTTAAGTGTAATTTGGGGTGTTTGGGCAAATTTAGAGCACACAGAGGCGAACATGATCTCACTAATGCAGGGGAGGACTCACTTATCTCTGCTTCCCACTCTGTCACCCATCCCGTTGGGCTGAGGTGTGAAGAACCAACTTACCAATGGCACTTTTGTCTGCAAGTCTGTGCAGCTTGTATGTGACCTGAGAATAGATGGAGATGGGGCAGGCCTAGCCTGATGAGCCCCAAAAGCTGTGCAAGGATCTAGAAAAGTTTGGCATAAATAAAACAATATAAAGGAAGCAAAACCATTGCTGTAGGCAGCAAACAAGCACAAATAGTTACTTTTGTACCAATGTGCACTGCTGGTTTAACAAGTGACTGTGGGAACATATTATACCCTCCCTCAGTAGCCAGCAAGGTTTGATGTCTAATGCTAAAATTACATGTGCCTTTGTGACAAAGGAAGCAGCTATAAAACATGCTTTATCCTCCAAGAACCCAGATTCGGGTCTGGTTGAGCAACCTTAGTTGTGGGTTGACTTAGCGTGGGACTCTCCACAAATGATGAGCAGTAAGTGCAGGTTTTGACGTCACAGCTGGCTCCTCAGTTGTCCATGTCAGTATGCCAATAATAGATCAGATTTTCATATCTTTGCTAATACCAAAGAATCACTTTCCTTCATATAGTGGAAGAGCCGTGCGCATGTGGGTCCTTCTATAGCATTTCCAGGACTGTTTTTAAGTCTAGGATGCTCCTGGGTCACAGCACCCATTTTGCTTTCAGAATTGAGCCTGTTTGTTCTTAGTCTTTCCTCGGGCTGCTTAAAAGTCTCTTCTTTCCTAATAGCAGGAGATGTCAGGGCCTCTGCAAGGTCTATTGATTTTCTTTCCCACTTGAGACTGAAAAGATGAGAGTGCTACCTGGAGGCTGAGGACAATGCTGGGCACCACTCACAGTGCAGAAGCATGCCCTGCAGGTCACTCTTGCCACCAGTTACACATAGTGTTCTTCTGGGTGTATGAATACCTGAACGTGAAGGCAGTTCCATCAGGTAGGAGTGCAGCAGGTCAGCTCTAAGGCTCCCTCCTACTGGTGCATACAGCACTGCAAAGGCCAGTAGACAACAGTCATACTTAGCCAAGCTGGTCTTCAGCAGGAAAATCCTCCAAACCATTCACCTAGCTGGTAGTTTGGCTGCAAACTCATCTCAGAGCAGTAACCAACACAGGAGCTACTTGTTCCTCCAGAAAACCATTTATGGCTACCAGCAGTAAATTACCTGTGCTGCTACACACCCTCCGGAGAACTATTCAGCCCCTTGAATGCAGGGGTGGGACCACATTTCTTCTCATTGCTCCCCTGCTATGCCATAGGTTCACTTTGCACAATGCACCTCATCCTGAATTGTTCCCTTCCTGAGAACTGACATCCCCAGCACCCAGCAGAATTACACTTTTTAGGATCTATAGTAATAAACTCACTAAGCTAAATTATTTGGCGTTTAGAATCATTAATGGATAATGATAAAGAATTAGTGGCTAATTCAAGGCCAAGTTTCTTGAAAAAGTAATGCCTTTTTTTCAGTCCAAGTCAAGGGCTGCTAGACTTACTTGTGTTATGTCAGTTCTTACAAGTCAAGAAGAAATGGCTTACTAACATCCCTGTGGGTAGGCACAATCACACTGGTACCCACCTCCCCAGCCCACATCTTCACCTCTGAGCCAAAAAGTCACCAAAACATGCTTGCCAGACTGGGGGAACAAAATTCAGAACTGCCTGGCCATACTGGGATCACTGGCTGACAAAAAACAGAGGTGTCCTTAATGCTGACAGCCATCATTAACAGGCCATTCTCTTGTTCTTTAGGAGAAAACTCAGAGCTGGGAGAAGGTAAGGAGCAGAAACACTTTGCTGAAGGGTCAAGCTCTGCCTGGGATTTGACCAGGCAGTCTGATCACATATAAAATCAGTCTCCTTCATGTACAAAAGCAAGGAGCACCTGTCTAGATTGAAATATGGTCAAAGCAACGAAGTAAGTTGGACTCCATCTACCCTGTTAGCAGACAGTGAATTACAAGTAACCCAGGAGCATGCTAGATGTGTGGGGAGGAAGGACTGTTGCACGGCTGAGGGAAGCAAGTGAGGAACTTGTGTTGGGTTTCTGCAATGGAAAGGCTGGAACTGCCTGCTGCATCCTTCACCTCACCTACCACACCAGATTCACCCCTTCTTAAATAGAAAAAAATAAACAAAACCAGTCCCCTTAACCACTCTGCATTCACTGGGCAAATAGACCTGGGGTGTCTGCTTCTTTGCTAACTACAGAAGAGGGACAGCCCAGGAAAGCAGCACAGATGTGTAAACTAGCCAGGCATAAGCAAGGTCAGGTGCTCACATAACCCATTCCTGCAGCACTGGGTCTCAGTTAATAAATTTTGCCAAGAAGTCTAGCTCATAGGCCAAGCCAAATAAGACACTGTACCACACAGGAAACCTGGCAAGTAAGTCCGTACAGCTCTGCACCATGCAGACACAAGTTTGAGCTAGCACTTACTCAAGGCTTGTAGCTGTGTTTTGCAGGAAAAACATGCCTGTTATAATTACGAATTTGGGCTAGATCACAGGTTTCACTGCTAGCCAATGGAAATTCACTGTGGTAGGTAAAGTACCTTAGGTTTCTACATGAAGTGGATGGAGACGGGAGCACAGGAAATGGTGTCAGACTACTCATGATTTACGGTGTGTTGGAGCAGGGTACCTAAACCATTTACTCTAACCCCAGTATTTTTCCCATGTTTTTCTTTTCCTTATACCCAGCCTGAACCTTTCTTGTTTCAATTTATGCCCACTGTTATTTGTCCTCCCACCAGATACCACTGTATAGAGCCTGGCTGCATCTTCTTGAACACCCCCCTGTAGGTCCTGGCAGGCAGCTATCAGGTTCACTTAAAGCTACTTCTCCAAAATGAGCAAGTCTGGCTTCCTTAGCTCCTCCTCACCATCCTGGGGGCCCTCATCTGAACTTGCTCCAATTTTTTCATGTCTTTCCTGTTCTGGAGGTGGCTTAAAAGGACAGAGTGTCCAGATGTGCTCTAACAAGTGCTGAATGGGAGGATAATCCCTTCCTCAGTCTCCTGGTGGTGCTCCTGCTATCACAGCCCAGGGTGCTGTGAGCCTTCCTTGCTGCCAGGGCACACTGTCCCATGGGCAGTGCTGTCTACCAGGGCTCCCGAGGGCCTTCTCAGCAAAGCCCCAGCATCTAACAGTGCAGGAGACTCTGTCTCCCCAAAAGAAGAAAACTTTGCATTTGCCCTTGCTGAATTTCCTAAGGTTCCTGCCAGCCCTCCACTCCCTCTGGGTCCCCTTTGCAAGTGTATTGACTGAATATCATTGGAGACACAGTGTCAAAAGCCTCCCTAAAGCTAAGATAAATGACAGCCACTGCTCTCCACTGCTTATCCACAAATCTGGTCATTTTATCACAGAGAGCTACCAGGCTGGTCAGGTGTGATTTACCTTTAGTAAAGTCATTGTGTTCCCAGTCAGCCTCTCCTCATTGATATGCCCAGAAATGTGCTTCAGGAGGACTCCCTCTGTTAAGTTCCATGGGGACCAATGTGATACTGACCGGTCTATAGCCCCCTGGATTATTTTTTGGTGTTTTTGAAGATGGCTGCAACATTTGCCTATTCCAGTCATTAGGAACCTTCCATGTTTACCATAACCTTTCCAAAGTGACAAAGTGGCCTTGAAATCAGTTCCCTCAGCAACTTGGCTGTGATCTGTCTGGTCCCATGGGGTTTTCTGGTCAAACTCTCAAGCAGTCCCTGACTCAGTCCTCATCTATTGCCTGTTGTTCTCTTTTGGCACTTTTCCTAAGCACAGAGGAATGGGATAACTTGTTAAAGAAAGCAAAGAAACCACTGGATGCTTCAGTTTTATCTGTCTGCTGTCACTACATCATCAGTTACATTTTCTTTGCTCAGCCTTTTTCTACTGACATAGTGGTGGAAGCTCTTCTTATTGCCCTAAACATCCTGTGCAAGTCACAACTTCATCTAAGCTTTAGATTTCCTGCTGTTACCCCTATATACTAAGGTTATGTTCCTAAACTCTTCCACCATAGCCCATCACTACTTCTATCTCCTCTATACTACCTTTTTATTTGGAACTCCACCATGAGCTCCCTATTCAGCCACATCAGCCTCATGATACGTCTGCTTGTAGATGAACAGTGAACACAAGACAGCAGCCTAAGATCTTGACAGGTCATACCAGGAATACTTCTGTGTTCTTCCTGCTCTTAGAGAGTCAGGATTTTATGATCTACAGATTTTATGATCTCCTGCAGACTATCACCTCAATGCAAGCATTAACCTCCTGCTCACACCGGGTGTAGAATGCACATAAGGTGCAGATCTTAGGGATAAATGCAATGTTTTGAAAAATAATTCTAATAAAAAAGATTACAGAATAAATATATACCATTAGGAATATATTTTCCTCAACATTGCAAGCAATCTCACATGGGCATTAAGCAGACCCACTTCTTTCACTGACTTTAGTGTGGTCAATGACATTTTTTTAAAAAATATTACCTAAAGCAATGGTGTGACACATTCTTGACCACATCCACAAGAATATACAGGAAGCTCTATTTGGTTTCATCTAGTCCTGAATATTACACTGTAGTTGAAGTTCAATCAGATGAAACAGTTATTATGAGATGCGATTTGACGCTGTTTGATGACATACAGTGTATGTGTCACAGAAAGGGGCCAGCTTCTGGTTCTGTTGGAAGGCATTGTTCTAGATTGCCTCACTTCAATACAACTGCACAGCTAGGAAAGCCATGAACTGCCTTTTTTTTTTTTTTCTTTTCTTCTTTCATTGAAGTCATACTTAACGTACTAAACGTGTGTAAGAAAGAATGAGGAAGATCAAAGTCGTAGCTTAATCCGGGTTGTTTTTATGCCTGTGTGGGAGGGGAGAACAGCGAATGGTACAAGAATTCTGTGAGCTCGGCCTACCTGCCGCACGCAGTGCACACTGCTGCTGCAGGCCGCCACACCCTCCCTGGGCCTGGAAAGGTTTCTCCATGCTGATATTTCAACACGGGGAAGAAAAGATTCACTTAATTTTCATTAGATGGGTGGGACCAGGAACTTGCATCACCTTGTTTTGCAGAAAGCAGCAGTGGCCTGCCAAAGCACAGTAGTGAACCTCACAGAGATCTCTGTGTCTGGGAAGCGTGTGTGATCACGTGCGTTTTTGAGTTCTGAATTTGTAAGACCTGTAACATCCTCCATGCTATACCTATACTTAAATCCCACAGACGTCCCGTGCCTAAAGAAGAGCAGATCTCTTGCTGTTGGGGCAGTAAGGGGGCTGTAGCTCCCCATTAGCAAGATGCAGTACAGCATGGGCCTGTTTGCAGAGCTGCAACCCTCTCACACAATGTAACTTCATTTCACTATATATCTTCCCTCTCCACCCAGATAATAGCTGCGTTAGTCTTTACTTATGTGTTTTACAAAACAGGCATAGCTTTGTAAAAGTAGCGAGATGCCAATTATTGCTCTGCTCTTACTGTTTCAGACATAGCTCAATCCTTAAAAACATAATAAATGTAAGTAATGTCTTTTTGAAAACATATTTCAGTCATGAATCCTCTGTTCATTTTTTCCCCTTACTAGACTTTTCAAGTCTTTGCTATTTCATTAACCTATCAGTGAAGAATTGTCCAGCAAGAGATGCTAATTTTCCCAACTTCGTACAATGGAAGCCTTTGTACCAGTTGCCCCACAACATTCCCTGAGCACGTGGGACACTATACCATGTGGAGGGTGGAGGAGCAACAATGATGATCAGTCAGTTGGGAGAAAATTAAGTAAAACACTGCAGAAAAATGTGAATGCAGAGTTGGCGGATACTTAGCATGTGAACTGAGGAATTCTTTTCCCACTGTGAGCCAGCTTCTAGGTCTTGAAAATGCTTAAAAGCTTGTCTGAGGAAATTTGAAAGGCTGTCAGTAGATCAAGAAGAAATCTGAATTCAATAACTCAGGAACCCCAGAGCTTCCTACAAGTTCACATATGCAAGAGACAGAGCTTTCTTAGCACCTGAAGAGGTAGAAATACATTTTCTGTACAAGGACAATTACAATCACACATAATTTTGTGAAAGGTACACTTTTTCATTCCTACTTTCTCAGATATTAACCTTTTCCAGTGTACATGTAGGCACATAACACTGGACATATTAAAGTTTATGCAGGGAACGTATATGACTGCACTTCATACGATTTTCTCCGTGGACAGATGATAGTGACTATACAAGCCATATCATGCCATACCACTGAAAGACTCTCACTAAAGAGAACAAAAGAACAGTATAATAATAATAACAACAGCAATAAAAACAATAACAACAATAATAATAGCAGAACAACTCTACATCATACTATCCAAGTAGCTATAGGAATCTGGGAAGCAGAGGAACCACAGAGATGGAAGGTTATGGAATCAGATAGGTATCCTTGCTTATCCTTCCTAGTTGTTCTAATTACATATAACTAATTAAATTCTGAAACTTCAGGCTGTGGTTCCTCCCAACACACAGGGATCTGATTTGTAACTCAGAGACATCTGATTGCATGTTGTATTACCAGTCCCTATATTCATCCTCTTTTGGCAGTCAGGTAATTTTCTCTGAAGTTCCTATTTTCCTATTCCAATGGAGGTGAGGGTTACTTGAAAAGCTGGAAATGAGGGCTAGCTGCTTGTATGGCTCAGAAAAAAAAAAAAAAAAAAAAAAAAAAAAAAAATATATATATATATATATATATATATATATATATATAATCATAGAATATCCAAGTTGGAAGAGACCCACAAGGATTACTGAGTCCAACTCCTGGATCCCCAGAGACCACACACACACACACACACACAAAATAAAAAAATAATTAATTAAAAAATCAGATCATGTGTCTGAGAGAAAGCATAATTTAGACATAAGAGATTTGGAAAAAGTTAAAGAGAGCACCTCAGAAGAAGAGCCCTGCAATGGTCCATCTGGGAGACCAGTTTTGGGGGAAGAAGCTGGAGAAAGTCTTGAAGGAACACAGTACAATCTTACACTTACAAAGATGTTTTTGGTTTTTTGCTAATTGGGTTAGCAAAACTCTAAAAGAAAGGATTTTCTACAGAAGAGCCAGACTGGGACATGGAAAGAAGTACTGGGAGGGAAGAAGTTGTTTATGTTTGAGGTTAAGGACCCAAAACATAGATGTGGATTCCACTGATTACCTGCTGATCACAACTGCTTCTGTGGGGCTAGAAAGACTCCAGGCATAAGACAATCAGTTAAGTGTATATGGGGAAGGCTGAAAAGAGTTTTGTGTCTGCCATAGATCCAAGAAGGAAGGTTGTACTTTTGCTTTTTTGTTTACTTTACCACCAAATGTGCAAGGCTGCAACTGTTTCCGAGATACCATCCGCATGGTGACCGACACAAGGGGCTGGGAAGCTCAGATGTCTCTGGAAGGAAGCCATGGCAGGCTGATACAGCATCAAGTCTGAATGGGTTTGCTCTAAGAATTTAGCCTGCTAGGTTTTGACAGAAAGGAAAGCATAGACTTTGAGGGCAAAGAAAAACAGCATAACATTTTTCATTCGCCATGTCAGATGTGCTCGGAACCAGGTACATATGCGTATGCAGTCCCTTCAAGTTACATTGAGTCAGTCCTTTCAATCAACCAGCCCAGACTGCTATTCAACTTATTTTAAGCAGCCCTTCTATCCTCTTTCAAATCACTGCAGAAAACTGAACTAGTTTGGTCTAGGCATTTTTTGTCACCTAACTTTAAGAATGTGCAAGGTAGATGTCCACGTCGGGTACAGTCACTATAAACTTCCTTCATAGTTGAGAAGCAGACACAAATGATTTGTGATCTGTTTCCAGTTATCTTCTTTAGTATGAAAAATATTCTTCAAATGTGGCTGTTTCTTTCTTCCTTTGCAGTAGGGATCTAGCCAGATAGCTCAGAGATGCACATAAGCACTTGGTCAGCCAGATCGCACCTGTTCAGTTTTTTTTTGTTGTTTTGTTTTGTTTTGTTTTGTTTTCTGTGCACTAGAAACCCAAAAGACTTCATGCTAGGTTAATAATTTCTTTCCAAGCAGAATGTAGCTACATGTAGAAGTGTATGAGCACTGCATTAGTCCAGTACAATGAATTATAACTTCAAAGTACCATATAAACATTAACTTCAGTGCAATTAGACTATTCTATTAGTAAAATAATGCACAGAATACTGGCCTATTTATTCTTTTGCTATTATGCAAAATTAATGAGCTGTGTTTTTTGACCACTGATCCCTCCTTTCTCTAAATACCTGTGGATTAAAATTTAAGCTATTTAAACAGCTCCACAAAATTACTGGTAAGCCAAAAATGGAAAGGCAAGTATTTGAAATGCACTGCTACACACTGTAAACACTCAGAAGGATATGTGAGCATAAGATCCCATCCCAAATCAGATTCTAAAGTAGATATTTTGTTTAGAATTAGAGATGCGTAGGGAGACTGCTCCTTTAAGCTCATTTGATTTTAGTTTTCACTTACAGTCTTGTAAATAAAAAACAAAAATTTCCTGGTAGCTATTTCATCTTCCCTTTCCCTCCCCTCACTCAGAATTTCTAAGAACAATGTGCAAGTTCACTCTGAGGAGTTACTTACTGTAAAGGGTGACAACCCTCATGACAATGGAGGAACATATATAAGAAGTGAAAAAATGATTGGAAAAAAAGCACAAGATCAGGCACTGATGAACACGAGACTGTATTATCAGCTGTGAATGAACTAAAATATTCATTAGCATTACCTGGGTGAGTAACTGTTGTAGTTGTCTCATTAAAAATCATACAGTGAAAGTGAGATAGTTGGTCTTTAACTTATTTTTCATAGTCTGAACCACATCTTAGCAGAGTGTGTCTCAGTGTGAGGACAGACAAAACACTTCCCCTTCCTCTGTGAATCATAAGTTAAAGGATGCTAATAGAACTACAGATTGTTTTCTATTCAAAAATTGCATACGTACTCTGTGTAATACTTATTTCTTCATGAAGGACGCCAGGCTAACAGGAATGCAGTGTAACTGGTTTAGGATTTGTGAAAGAAGGAAAAAAAATCCTCGAACCTGTTTGCTCTACTATGAATCAAGACCTACTTGATCAAATGCTTAAACTTACCAAAACATTGTGCAAGAACCTGAAGCTGGGTTGAGTAGGAACCTGACATTGAGCTCAGTAGGATCTGAGTAGTTGAAATAGGCCTGAAAAAATATACTCACCATAAATTGCATTTACAAATACTTCCCAGTTCATTGCATTTGCAGCTGAGATTCCTCCAGAATTTTCCCCAGAGTGGAATCATTATACAAATGGGACTAACCACGTATTTCCCCAAATTCATGGTATGTTTTGAAATAAAGATACTGTTCTCACCTGTTATGCTAACTTCTGATGTTGCTTCAGCACTTGGGTGAACCAGAAACAGTTACCATTTGGAACTTGCCATCAGTATGAGGGCTGGTTTTCAGATGGTGTAAGTATATTTGTGGGCAGCATTTCACAATCTGACATCTGAAAATTGGGCATTAGAAATAAGGTTCATGTTCTATAAGCTCCTGCAAACATGTGAGCGCCCCCTGGGAGTTTATCATTTCAGTGGACAGACAAGCTCAAAAAATTCAAGGTGACAGAACATGTATTTGCGCTTACCCTGAGTTCACAAAAAAAAAAAAGAGACAAATGATGACGTGTCCTATTTGTCTCTACTGAGACTCTTGGAGTTTTCCAGGATGTAAAACCCTGTAAATCTCGCTCATTAAAGCAGTTCAAATTTGTCTAACTAAAATAAATTCCACATACTAATTTCACTAAAATTATCTACACATATATCAACTATATGTTTAAACTCCTCTTTATGAACAATTTGAATTTCATGCTGAAATCAATAT
Source organism: Anas acuta (assembly GCF_963932015.1). Classification (NCBI taxonomy): domain Eukaryota; kingdom Metazoa; phylum Chordata; class Aves; order Anseriformes; family Anatidae; genus Anas; species Anas acuta. Next base: position 144,618,800 of record NC_088980.1, read on the forward strand.
TCTTTCAGTATAAGCAGATCCATGTGATCTGTTTTTTCTCTTTATGTAGTATGGTTACAGCAGCACAGGTTTTAAAGATGCAGAAGCATGGCTCATCATGTGAAAGCTTCTAGCAGCTGGGTGCATCATTATTTCTTATTTATGTATTATTCAGAAAATCTTTTTTAAAAATCATAATAATGGTTTTCTGTTTATCCTCTTACAAGAGAATTAAAATCCACATTTGGCAGATTCCATAAAGAAGACAGAACATAGCAGTGTATTCAGCTCATAAATCTTGCGTTTATTTTTAAACCAATTTGTTATTACAGAAAACTAATCAATCTCAGCACAAGCCTAATCAATCAAAGAGAAAAAAAGGACAGTTATGTCTTGGTCTGACCCACTCAGTACCCTCATTTATGCCAGCTCTGACACAAAGAAGGCAGAGGTAAACCACGGGTGGGGGAACAGGATCCCTTGATTTGGCACAAGCCCAGTTACACTGACTTATGTGCAGCTTGAACTACCAGAGGAAAGCTCATAAACAACAGAGGTGTCAGATTCCTGGATGCCAGGGTCAAAGACCCTGAGATGAAGTGTTGTCAGTAAAAGGACTGGGAGTCTGTGCATTATTCAGTGCTCAAAGAGCTCCCTCTCAGCCTTATAACTCCAGTAGTTAATTTAAATAGCAAAAGATGCCAACAGAATAAGACCCTACACTCTTAAGCAAACTGAAACTACAAATATAGAGGTTACTTATCGTTCACTTAATGATGCTCATAATTGCATTCAAATAGTTATGTTTACCATCCTACTAACAGTCATCAGATAAGGCCTAATTACGTGGCCTTATCTTACACTAAGATTAATCCTTCTTATTTACAACTGAATAAACTGGTGTTTTGAAATCTAAAGGCTTGCTCCATTTGCAAAAGTTTTTATGCTATTTCAAAATATTACAGAGCATTTGTCTACAAACATATTTTAATTTAATAGAATCATTGAATATCCCAAGTTGGAAGTGACCCGCTAGGATCATTGAGTCCAACTACTGGGTCCCCAAGGGACCACCCAAAAATCAGACCACGTGTCTGAGAGCATTGTCCAAACACTTCTTGAACTCCAGCAGATTCAGTGCCATGACCACTGCCCTCGGGAGCCTGTCCCAGTGCCCGACCACCTCTGGGTGCAGAACCTTTCCCTAACCCCCAGCCTGACCCTCCCCTGTCCCAGCTCCATGCCGTTCCCTCGGGTCCTGTCGCTGTCCCCAGAGAGCAGAGCTCAGCGCCTGCCCCTCCGCTCCCCTCGTGAGGGAGCTGCAGGCCGCCATGAGGCCTCCCCTCAGCCTGCTCTGCTCGGGGCTGAGCAAACCAAATGACCTCAGCTGCTCCTCACACATCTTCCTCTCTAGACCTTTCACCATCTTTATTGCCCTCCTTTGGACATACTCTAATAGTTTTATGTCCTTCTGATATTGTGGCACCCAAAACTCTACACATGACTTGATGCCACACTACTGCAGAGCAGAGCGGGACAATCACTTCCCTCAACTGGCTAGCAATGCTGTGCTTGATTTCTCTCCCTACTTCTCCTTCCTGAATTCATTCATGGGAAAATGAAGCTACCTTTGTCTTTTGCCTAATTACCCTTTGCCCTCTATTGGATTTTTAGCCAGGAATTCACTCAATAAAACAAACAGTCCCCCAAAAGCAAACAAAGTGCAACTAGGGAAAAAAAGTGACTTTCTGTCAGCATGGATAGTTCATCAAAACACCAGGTACATACTTCTGACCAGTGAGAGAAGATCAGAGGCCAACATATTACTACTAAAGATGAGTCCATGAAGCTCTGAGTGATGAGAAATGAGAAGAGCCCCACGCTACCAGCAGCTCTAATGGCACGGCACTGTGCTGCATCCTGCATTGACAGCACTTAGATGACATCCTCCAGCCTGTGCTGGCCAACCTAAGTTCCTCTGCAACCAGCTAAACTGCTCCTCTTTTACACCACGAACCTGGAGGCTGGCAGGAAGAAAAAAACAGTAAGTATTGCTGGTGTGCAGTCCAACTACCAGTTTCTCAGTCTTCATCCCCTCTTTTCAGCGAACATCCTAAATGCAGTTTTACTGGATCAGGCAAATGACTTCAACGGTTATTTTTCCTTTAGTTAGGCGATGCAAAAAGTGCCAGCATGCAATCAAAAGCCTGGCCCTGCATGTCAGAATAAAAATTGTTAGGCTGCCTCTGAAGAAACCTCAACAATGTGGTATTTACACACCAATTCATAATATGCACTGGTCCAAACATGACCGTAAAGTTCTGTTACCACTGGGCAAACACACTACACAAAAGGGTTTCCCTGTCATTCATCTTATGCAAAACAGTTTTATGCCAATTTAATTTCACTGGATAAAGAGGAATGACACCCAGTTTCTACCAGTATGAGATCAGAATCCTGTATGCGATTTCCAGGAGCATATTAAATGAATTAATCTATAAACAAAACAATCTGCATGTCATACAATCAACTTCTGGCTTTCTATTTGCTTTTTCTATATCTCTATAGCCCCTTCCAGCCTGGTCTTGAACATCTCCAGGGACAAGGCATCCATAGATTCTCCGGGCAACCTATTCCACTGCCTCACCACCCTCAGTGTAAAGAATTTCTTCCTTATACCTTATCTAAATGTACCCTCTTTTAGTTTAAAGCCATTACCTTTGTCCTATCCCTATGCTCCCTGACAGAGTCCTTCCCCAGTAGTCCCCTTTAGGCACTGCAGGCTGCTGTAAGGTCTACCCAGAGCCTTCTCCAGGCTGAACAACCCCAACTCCCTCAGCCTGTCTTCATAGGAGAGGTGCTCCAATCCCTTGATGATCTTTGTGGAAGTTACATCTGCTTCCAGAAGTGCTTGTGGTAACACACAGAGATAAGATGAAGACCATAAATTCTTACATTGACATTACTTCCACCTACTAACCTAGTATCCTTTAAAATGTTCAGCTCTTCCAGAAGTGTAATGCTGAACAACACAAAAGGTAGTCTGAATCTGGCTACATAGGGCTGCTATATAAGTAATTTTCATATCCATATAAGTAATTTTCATTGTATTTTTCAAAATACTAATTTCTCTCTTCAGAAAAAGATATTTTTATTTCAATACATATTAAAGATATACACGTTACATCACTATAATTGGAATTTAAGTCATCGATTAATTCACCCTATGACATTTGTTGCATCTTGGAGATTATTTAACTGCCTCAGCCATATACTCTGCAGCAAGTCTAGCTAAATAAATGTAAGATTCTCTCTTAGTTTTGAAAAATGACTCACTAACTATCAACAACCTACAGGCCTGTAAACAAGTTTCATTCTACTGGTGTTTTCCCTGCACTGACTACTGAATTGCCATGTGTACTGACTTACATACACTTGGGCTTTTTAAATGCTGGAATTTTAATTTATTTCACTTTTATCTCCTCCCGCACCTTGAGTACTGTGTTTAGTTTTGGGCCCCTTGCTACAAGAAGGACATCGAGGTGCTCAAGCGAGTCCAGAGAAGGGCAACAAAGCTGGTGAGGGGTCTGGAGAGGGCCCTTACGAGGAGCAGCTGAGGGAGCTGGGATTGTTCAGCCTGGAAAAGAGAAGGCTCAGGAATGATCTTATCACTCTTTATAAGTACATTAAAGGAGGCTGTAGTGATGTAGGGGTTGGCCTATTCTTTCGTGTGCCTGGTGACAGGACAAGGGGGAATGGGCCAAAGTTGCACCAGGGGTGGTTTAGGTTGGATATTAGGAAGACCTTCTTTACTGAGAGGGTTGTGAGGCATTGGAATGGGCTGCCCAGGGAAGTGGTTCAGTCATCATCCCTGGAGATCTTTAAAAGATATTTAGATTTAGAGCTTAGTGATATGGTTTAGTGGAGGACTTGTTAGTGTTAGATCAGAGGTTGGACCAGGTGATCTTGGAGGTCTCTTCCAACCTAAATGATACTGTGATTCCCCTTGCAGATATTTCTTATCATCTAAAAATGAAAGTAAGTGATCTTGCAGTTCTTTGACAATCCCAACTTTACATTAGGCTGCAATAAGCGCATCAAGAACACCAGGGGAAGTTTGGACTTTATTTAATACTTTAGTTAAGAGAAGTTTTTAGTCCCTTTGGTTGTATAAACAGACCTTCCTAGGTAGAGTGAGTCAATATACATCTGTCTACTTATCAACCCTGTGGATGTGGTCTACCCTGACTTCAGCAAGGCTTTTGACACCGTCTCCCACAGCATTCTCCTCAAGAAACTGGCTGCTCTTGGCTTGGACTGGCGCACGCTTCGTTGGGTTAGAAACTGGCTAGATAGCCGGGCCCAAAGAGTTGTGGTAAATGGAGCCAAGTCCAGTTGGAGGCCAGTCACTAGTGGCGTCCCCCAGGGTTCGGTGCTGGGGCCGGTCCTCTTTAACATCTTCATCAATGATCTGGACGAGGGCATTGAGTGCACCCTCAGTAAGTTTGCAGATGACACCAAGCTAGGTGCGTGTGTCGATCTGCTCAAGGGTAGGAAGGCTCTGCAGGAGGATCTGGATAGGCTGCACCGATGGGCTGAGGTCAACTGTATGAAGTTCAACAAGGCCAAGTGCCGGGTCCTGCACCTGGGGCGCAATAACCCCAAGCAGAGCTACAGGCTGGGAGATGAGTGGTTGGAGAGCTGCCAGGCAGAGAAGGACCTGGGAGTGATGGTGGACAGTCGGCTGAATATGAGCCAGCAGTGTGCTCAGGTGGCCAAGAAGGCCAACGGCATCCTGGCTTGTATCAGAAACAGTGTGACCAGCAGGGCTAGGGAGGTGATCGTCCCCCTGTACTCGGCTCTGGTGAGGCCGCACCTCGAGTACTGTGTTCAGTTTTGGGCCCCTCGCTACAAGAAGGACATCAAGGTGCTTGAGCGGGTCCAGAGAAGGGCGACGAAGCTGGTGAGGGGCCTGGAGAACAAGTCCTATGAGGAGCGGCTGAAGGAGCTGGGCTTGTTCAGCCTGGAGAAGAGGAGGCTCAGGGGCGACCTTATTGCTCTCTACAGATACCTTAAAGGAGGCTGTAGCGAGGTGGGGGTTGGCCTGTTCTCCCATGTGCCTGGTGACAGGACGAGGGGGAATGGGCTTAAGTTGCGCCAGGGGAGTTTTAGGTTAGATGTTAGGAAGAGCTTCTTTACTGAAAGGGGTGTTAGGCACTGGAACAGGCTGCCCAGGGAGGTGGTGGAGTCACCATCCCTGGAAGTCTTCAAAAGACGTTTAGATGTAGAGCTTAGGGATATGGTTTAGTGGGGACTGTTAGTGTTAGGTTAGAGGTTGGACTCGATGATCTTGAGGTCTCTTCCAACCTAGAAATTCTGTGATTCTGTGATTCTGTGATTCTGTGATTCTGTAATATACATCTGTCTACTTATCAACTCTGGTGGACTTGAAGCTGCATCATTAGTTTGCCTTGTAGCATGCCTCGATGCAATTATTTACATAAAAATGCTATTAAGATAGCTGTCCAGCACAAACATGCTTTTGCCATGGAAACTTAAAAATGCAGTCCTGATACTGATCCCTTCTGGACTTCAGATTTTTAAAAGATTCAAACAGTATCCGAATCAGTATATAAGGAGACAGATACAGCATTGTCATGCATACTGCCCAAACATAGTAATAATCATTTAAACAGCTACTTTCATTTAAATCATTTAAATTATTAGGATTTATTTAAAAAAAAAAAAAAAAAAGGATTTCTATAAATCTGCTTTAAGACTATTTGTGTATACATATACCTAACAGTGATATTTAGACTTTACTGTGACAACCTTGTAAAAGTCAAGAATATCAGTGTTAAAAGGAAAGTGCAGGTTAAAATGAATGGTCCTTACAAGAAGAAAAAATCTATTGCTGCTGGAGCCCACACAGATTAATTGTGTCGCAGGATAATAAAGATGGAAATGTTTATGACCAAGCGTTATTTGTACTTCCTCTGAATAAGAGAAAAATAATCACATTTCTTCTTCCAAATCATAAACTGCTCAACACAGTTTTCTACCCACTCAGATCTCTCCCTGTGCAGGGCAATCTCAACAGATTTAGGACCAGACTGTTAAGTTAATTGGACATATGGTCTCCAGAACGCAGCCCCAAGAAAGAACCACCTACACCTCATCAGTTAGGCACAAGTCTGGATCCTATTCCCTTCCAAAACACACCCAAGTCAGGACCTGTGGGCATGTGCCTCCAGAGCCTGGAATTCTTCCCTGAAGATAAATGAATGGGACATCATGTTCATTTCTAAAATATGTCCAGAGGAGGAATAAGAGGTATCCTTCTCATCTGATAACTGACAGGTTAAAGCACTCAGAAAAGAGAGGAGGCCAGGCTCAGTGCCTCCCTTAGCCAAACAGACAATTCAACCCTACATCTCCCACGTCTTACGAGTGGAAGAGGCACGCAGCCACAAGGGGTGTGGCGATGAGGAGAGAGCACAAGAAAATACAAATTGTTGCTTCTTCCTTCCCTATTAGCCATGATTTAAAAACTGAGCTGCTCTTACTGCATTTTAGAAGTATCCCCATCCTACTTATATATTAGGTATGCTCTAAGCACAGATGAGATGTGTTTAGAGGAGCTGACTGCTTCCCCACCTAGATTTTAGATTGGGGTGGGGAGGACAGGCATCTCAAGCTAAAATATTTCTTGTCATCACAAAAAACAAACCTCTGAAAGACACTGTGCATCTAAAAACATAGGAATACAATGTTAATGCCCTTGTTGGTTCAACCTTCAGAGCAGCTACACTTGCATGAAACCTTCTTAAAACATTAGCTTTAAAATCTCAGGTGAATATGTTGAGGATTAACACCCAGAAACACTGGATGAAACAGTACTTACTCATTCAAGTGGACACCTTAAGTCTTATTTCATCCTCTGAGAAAGTAATAGAACAAGTCCTAGAAACAACTACAAACCAAATGAAGCAGGTGGTTGTGAAAAGCCAATATGGATTTACCAAAGGCAAATCATACCTGACTAACCTCATCATCTTCTAGAGCAAAATAATATCTGCTTGTTGACATGGGGAGAGCAGCAGGTATTTTTTACCAGGATTTTACCAAAGCACTCAGCACTTTTTCTGACATTCTTCTAGACAAACTGACAAGATTGGATGGGTGGTCTGTGAGATGGGTAGGAATTTGGCTAATAGGCTGCACTCAAAGGGTAGAATTAATGTTTTTTGCTCAGGCTGGCAGCCAGGCACAAGTGGGATGCCCCAGGGATCAATACTGGTCAACATCTTCGTAAGCTATCTGGATGGTGGCCTTGATAGCACCCTCCCCAGGTTTGCTGATGACACTAAACTGTGGTGAGGTGGACACATCAGAATGGGTGCCATCTTACAGAGAGACCTGGGCAGGCTGGGAGAAGCAAGAACTGTATGAAGCTTAACAAATTGCAAGGTCCTGGACCTGGGACCAGTACAGGCTTGGATCTGTGTGGCTGAGGAGCAGCCTTGGTGACAGGAACCTGTGGGTGCTGGTGGACAACAAGCTGAACATGAATAAGATGTCACTGCAGCAACAAAGACAAATCAGATCCTGAGCTGTTTCTGCAGGGCATTACTAGCAGAGATGGAGATGTGATCACCCCACTTTGCTCAGCGTCTGGCAGTCTGCATATGGTCCAGTTCTGGTTCTGCAATTTAAAAAAGACAAGGAGAGGGTCCAATGGTGGCCAGGAAGATGACTAAAGGGCTGGAGAACCTGCCCTATGAGGAAAGATTGAAAGAATCATATCTTTTCACCCTGGAGAAGACTTGGGGTGACCTCACCGCAGTATCCCAGCACTTAAAGGATGTCTACAGAGAGGATGGAGGCTCTCTCTTCACAAGAAACCACACAGAGAAGGGGCAACAGGTACAAGCTGCACCATGAGAAGTTCCACCTTGACAAAGGAAAGATATTTTTTACAGTGGGAATAATCAATCACCAGAACAACCCCAGAGGCAGAACCCCCATCAGTGGAGGTTTTGAGGATGCAACTGGACAGGGTGCAAAGGGTGAAGGCTCTCTTTTCCTTTGAAGGTTGGACCTGATGATCTTTTGAAGTCCCTTCCAACGTGGGCTGTGCTGTGATTCTGTCCTAAGCCACAACGGGAAAACCAACAAAAATGCTGGTGGATGCTACATCCTTCATCTGGGAAAGATCTGGAAAAGGTATTCATACTAAGAAGGATGAGAAAATACATTATATGTGGGGTCTGATGACCATGTACCTTTCTAGACCTGTATCTACCCCAAAGTTTTACATCAGAAAAACACTTTTGTAATACTATTGGATTTTAGTAATTGTGCATGGTTGAATGAAAAGCAGATGCACGTGATTGTGTTCAGTATTTTGAACAGGTAAACCAAATAGACTCCTTAGGGAAAAAAAAAAAAAAAAATGCATCCTCCTAATTTCAAAGCCTCAAATATCTAAACCAGAAGGTAAATAACCACCTTGTGCAGATCGGCATGAGGAAACAACCACGTAAACGCGGCTGGAACTGATTCAGGGCTCTTGAACGGGCGGTTTTGCAATCCGGAGCAAACACCCAGCAAGCAGGAGGCCCCCAGCCCGGCCTGAGAGGCTCCTGAGGAACCTGCTCCTGCTTTTCACGGCTGCTGGTGCGGGGTTTTGGCCGGGAGAAGAGTCCCGGGTGGTGACACCGGGGCAGCTCCTCCGGCCCCGGGGCGGGGTGGGGAAGGAGGGAGGCGGCCGGGGCGGTGCGTACGGGCTCGCCCGCACCTGCTCCCTCCTCCTCCTCCTCCTCTTCCTCCTCCTCTCCTTCCTCCTCCTCCTCCTCGCCCACCTGGCCGCGGCTCAGCCGTCCCCGCTCGGCGGCACCGGCACCATGCTGCCCAGGGGAGCCTCGTCCATGCCGCCTCCTCCCAACCCCGCCGCCTACTTCCCGCCCCCCCGGGTCACTCTGCCCTCGGGGCTGGAGATCCTGCGCACCTACTCGGGAGCCTTCATCTTCCTGGAGATCGTGAGTTGTGTTTTTTTTTTTTTTGGAGGGGGGAACACCGTACACTTCTTCCCTCCCCCCCCCCCCGTCGCTCCTCACCTGCCATTTTGTGAGCGGGCTGTGGCAGCCGCCGGGAAGGAGGGAGGGAAGGAGGGAAGGGGAGGCACCGCCGCTCCTACCCCAGCCCAAAAAGGGGAGAAAACGGCTGTGTGCCCCGGGGAAAAGCAGCAGGAGCCGGGATCTCCCTCCCCGGTCATCCCCGCCTCCCCTTGGGCACCCCTGTCCCGGCCCTGTGTGGGGAGCTGCCCCCCCAGCCCCGTCCTGATGGGTGGCAGGGGGAGCTCAAGCTGCTGAGAACCCAAAAATCTCTCTGAAAAGTTACAGTGGTTGTGCTACAGGTCCTGTGCAAACTCCTGCAAGTGTGCTTAATCTGTGTGTGCGGAAGGCCGTGCTGATTTATGTGGGACTGGGGTCCTTCGAGCTCAGTCTCTGTGCAACTGTGGCACTAATTAGCGTGTTTGGTGGAGAGAAATCTGGCAGAAGCGATTTTATTAAGATTTTTTTTTTCTTGGCATCCCGCCCCGTGTGTGTGTGAGCTAGGTGCCACCCTGCAAGCTGTACAACGGCACCTGAGGAAGGAGCTGAACACCAAGTCCTCGCGCTGAATCAGAGCCTGAGTCAGTTGGCACAAAAGGTTAATTAGGTTGGCTAACCTGGCAGGCATTTGCCCTGCGAGCTGAAGGGGACAGCTGTAGTATTGGGGAAATTGCACAGCCCTGCACGCTGAGATTAGCAATCTCTGCAGTAGTTTTCTATTTTCCTTTTTCTCTTTTCCTTGTTTTTGTTTCCATTTTTTAAAGAATTCTGCAAGATTCCACATTCAAAATACTGAAAACATCTCGTGTGTATCCACTTTTTATTTAGCAGATGCTTTCTGCTATCCCTTCTGCTTCCCCACTGCCCATCGCAGCCTGGTCAATAAGTAACAGACTTGCACCTGCAGCCTTGTGAAACTAGAGAAAGCGGTTTGTCACACAGCAGCAAAAAACCCTAAAGAATGACTTGAAGGCTAATACCAAAACCCTTGGGAGTTTTGAACTGAGACTACCGGTGTGTCTTTACGTGCATGCTGCTGCAACATAACACCAGAGAGGACCCAACTAATTTTCTATGCAACTAATTAACTAATTTTATAGCAGGCAGCTTTTGAAAGGTATCGCTCTTCCAACCTTGATTCTCAAGGAAGTTATCTGAATCTGAAAATGTAGCCTCTGACTTTGTAGTTTTAAATCTGTAGGATTTAAATAAGGAAGTAATAGCTTGCTTTGAAGTTAACTGTAGCTATCCAACAGGGGAAGTAAATGCTCCATCAGTCCATTATGGCACAGTACCCCCACTACTCATTCGCTCAGATCTGTATACTGAAAAAAATTGGTAATGCTGTGTTCTTTCTCTGGTTACAATAACTTCTGGAAAATGTACATTTCTCTAGCCATTGCAACATAGTTTATAACTCACCTTATTCTATAACCTAGTTTTGTCTTTCACTTTATTACTTATTGTGTACTTTATCGGCATTTTATTACAAATACATTAAAAAAAGATGTAGTTTCATCTTCTTTATGTATCTCATCTGATTAGGACTACCAAGCTAAACAGTATGAGATTGAATCCAAATTTGATGTGCATCATCATCAAGTTAACTCCAGTGTATGAGTGTGTGTATATATATGTGTATATTTATATATATAGTTGTATATTTATGTGCGTGAGTAATATTTTCACACTTCTTATATTTGCCTTTAAATTACAGTAAGGGCAGCATTTTCAGCAGCAGCACACAAGTCACCTGAGTATGTAAATCCCATTGTCGAGACTGTTTTAAGAGGGGCTTTGTTTAACCTCCACTTAGTGCCTATCATTTCTCAGAACAACTCTTCTACTCTTAGAGAACTTTTGAAGTGTTTCCTCTGTTTTCCTGAAAGTAGTCAGAGGGCTTGTTGATGTGTGATATGAAGTGCTAATTCTGAGTTAGAAGGGACTGAATGAAAGTTCTCTGTCAGATCATCGTCTGCATTCCTTTCCTTGCAGCTGTTTGGAACAATAGTCTGGATTTTGGTAGCATCTACAAAAGTTCCACTGCCACTGCTGCAGGGATGGGTAATGTTCGTAGCAGTGACTGCATGGTTCCTCTCCATCGTGTTCCTGTGCGTGTTCCTCTTCGGTTATGCAAATAGAATTGCCGTCAACTGGAACCAGACAGTAAGATATTTATTTATTTATGTATACATGTATTTTTTAAAGGATTATGTTTATTTTATAAATTGAAAATGATTTTATGAGAAGTAGTTATCCTAAGTCTTGATGCCTAGGCTTACATTTAACAGGAAGTTTCTCAGAAAAGGAACTCAGAACTGGAAGAGGACAGAGTAGGGCCACAAGGGTGACATACGAGGGGAAATACGAGACCTCATTTATGATGAAAGCTGAAAGAACCTGCCTTTTGAAACAGACTGAAGCAGTGTACTTGTCCTCTATAAGCACATAAAAGGCATGAGCAGCAGGAAAAGAGCTAGTTTAATAAATCACGACAACCAATTGGTTTAAATGGTCAGAAATAATTATAGACTAGAAAATAGAAAATATTTTTGGGCTACTAGAGAAGTGAGTAACTAGAGGTATAAAGATGTATGTAATGTTGTAAAGGAAACAATACATATTTTGAACACATTGTGTGATGTGGTTGTCTGAAATAGCACCAGACTAAAGCACCCAAGAAGTTTCCTTCGCTTAAGAAAGTCTTCAGCTGACTTGGGGTCAGTTCCAGAACATCATTGACAACTGGCTGTTAGATCTTATGTAGTCAAAGTCAGCATAAGCCTTAGTAGCTTACCTTTTTTTTTAATTTATCTTTATAAATTTATCTTCCTTATGGGAAATCTGGGGAAACTACAGATCTCATTATGTTCTCTTCAGCTTTTGTCCAGTGTGAAGAAAAGACTTGCTGTAATGGAGCATTATGGCTTGTGCCAATAGTTCTCACAGGCTGTACCTTCCTATTAAAAAAGGGAAGCTGTTGGTTCTGGTTTTTACCAGCAACGTGGATATATGAGGTTATTGACTGTTAATTTATGTACTCCTTTGTTGTCGTAAACCGGTTTTTACGTTGAGGTTTTTAGTGCTCAAGTAGTTGAGCACAAGGTGGTATTACTCTCTCTAATAATGCTGGGAGTGAATAATAACAGGTGGCAAAACTGTCATCAGAGTGGGAATTATCAAAAAAAAATCTTCTGAAAGGATCAAAACTCCTGAAATATAAAAACAGACATGTTTTAAAGGTGAAGGTGATCAGCAGTTTCTCTCACGTGCCTTAGTTTTCTTACTGACACTTTTTTGATGATAACTGGATTTGTGTTTTTCAGCATCAATATATTTATGTATCTGTTCAAGTTATTGACAGTTCTTTGAAACAAATGCTGTTTAAAGCAAGATCATAGAGCTTTATAAGTTTGAGGCTCTAACAGCATCAAAGTCCATCAATGGTAACAAACTGGATTCTACTAAAACAAACAATTCTATTAAACCAGACTGGATTCTATAAAAACAAATACACATACGTACAGTCTTAGCTTTCCAGCACAATACAGGCAGTAATTAAGCTCATAATGAGTTACAATTAGAGAGTGTTACAGGAATTTACGCTGTGACATCCTCACAAGTTATGACGCAACAAAGCCCTTGAGCAGGTGCATAACTTAAGTAAATTAATAGTGTCCTGGGTTTCATTGAAACTATTTGCCAATTTACAATCGTTAATCTATTTCAGGGTTGCTGGGTAAGGGCAGAGTCTTCTATAGATTGAAAAAGATTGTTTTAAGATTAGCATTTATCTTGCACGTTGGCTGCCTGGTGTTGGTAGTGCTTGGTTGTGCTATTAATTTTCTCCCATTGTATTTGATAAATCAGTGAGAAACTTTCCGTGTCAGGAAATTGCTAGATGAGCTGTATAAAAGCCATGCCTGTGGGACTCTAACTTACTCCAGAAAGGTATTGTAGCTAAGGCAGTTTCTTAAATAAATGCAGTGTGGATCCTTTTATCTCTAGCATGGTGGCTGAAATCCAGCCTCTTCCAGTCTTCAACAGAAATAACAGTAGATGTATCATTTGACCACTATTGTTAGGTACACAAAAGTTCTGCAACTTGTTGGCACTAAACTCTTTAGTTTAAACCTGCTGTTTCAAATAAATAATTACTAGAAATACTAAAACTTTTTTATCATTACACAATACAGAGGTGTACGTGTTCATTTTAGGTTGGCACGTATTTATATAAATACATGTTTTTGGTACTTCAGAAATTAAACTTATAATGGAACTCAGATATTACAGGTTATAAAATTAGGAAAAATGGGAAGAGTTGTGGCTTGTTTATGGGAGAGTACAAATGCATCCTTTATAGATTCATGAAAAAAAGGTGGTTTCAGACTCTGGAAGGCTAAGTGTAAATTTGAAAAATAGCTTGGGATTCTGACAGACCTGCGTTTATTAATACCGTATGACATAAGTAGCTCCACTGAGCTCATACAGATATTTAAAAAATAAGATGCTACACAGTGAAAAGTTGGGGGAAAATATGGACCTTAATACATCACTGTATTAAACCAGATGGTATGACAAATACATTTTCTTATGACCTGACTCACAGTACACTAGTTTACAAAACTAGATGTGAAGTAGCATATCACGCAGATCTGGGGCTGTTTTACATATCCCTTGTGTGATGCTTCCGTGATTATACAAGGGTTAAGACAATGGAAAGTTAGGCACCGTGCTAACAATTATTAAAAACAAAACTGACCACCTTCCCTAATAACATCTTGGCTTTTTCGGTCATAGAAACCCTAACCATATGAATGTGAAACCTTTCTGCTGCTACATGGCTTCACTGTAATTGCTGGCCAGGAGAAGGAAATTAGAGGCTTCAGCAGGAGGATGGAGGAAATGAAAGAGTTCGTCTTCTGAAAACACCTCTCCTGCATGCATTCAGCACCATCTTCCTCATGGAGCTATTTGTGTTCCCTCCAGTATTTAGTAGCCCCAAAATACTGGATGTCCTTGATTATCTATGGATTTATGCACACCAATTGAGTTGCTGAACTTCAGCGCTATGAAATTTGTATGTCAGGTCATGTTGGGGTTTGGGGTTTGTCACGGAGGGAGCACACAGCTGCATGCAGTCTGTCTTAGTTCTTCTCTTAGTTCTTAGTTGTCTTCTCTTAGTTCTGTGGATGTCAGTGGCATTTCCTGGTGATGCTCCTAAAGAAGTGATAGCTTAGGGGGAGAAAAAAAAAAAAAAAAGTAAAGCAGACAGGATAGAAGACCAGAAGTTGGGAATTACTGCAGCTGTTTTTGCCAAAACTTATATTCTTAGAAATAAGTAGTCATTAAGAGAAGTAGTATTGTCTATGACCTATCCTCAAATGATTATTAATTAAGAGAAAATTATTTCCTGGTCAAAGTGGAATTGGAAAAAGTGGAAGTGGAATTGGAAACTGTAAGTGGCCTCTTAGATCATAACTTGCTGAAACTAACTGGAGTGTGAGTACTGGAGTAGCTCCACCTGCTATCAAATACGAAACAACCAATTAATTTGGAAAGGAATTCTTTTAATGATAACAATAAAATAAAATCTAACACCTTTGAAGAAACATTTCTCTAATCAGGGAAACGCAGCGCATTCCTGCCTTGCTATCAGATAGCCATGAGGTAAGGGTAATGCACAGTAAGTTCTGGTGTGTATGAATACTCTCTGCTGTTGTGATGATATCAGGATGCTTCCTCCTGGGTGCTCGCTCTTGGCATACTGGTAGTCCGTTGCACTCACACCAATGACAGGTCCACAATGAATTTGTGCTCGAGATAGACCATGTATCATGGTTTTCATCAAAAAGCATACCCATGCTTGTGTATAATACACAAAATGGTGCAGGCCTGCACGTGTACGCACACACTGCACGTGGTGTTTGGACTCAGGAACTGAGTGCAGTGCACATGTATGCTTTGCAGGCTCAACACCAGAGGGAGGTGCTGGAAAAATGCGTTAGATGTCTTCAAACTGTACTGGAACATGTCTTGCATCTTGCCGCATGGAACACTCTGAGGCACAAGCCACAGAAAGATTTAGGCACCAAAGCTGCTTTTTTGTGTACACCAGTAATAGAATCCAGAAATGTTAGATGTCTGAACCTTGTGCTTAGCTAGCATTCACTACAGAGCAGCGAACTGCCTAGAGAAGAGCACGAGAGACACATATATAAAGCAAATCCTAGCTCTTGTTAAGTCCCAGGCATTTTATTCAGCAGGATCACAAAGTACCTCCACATTACTTTGTGTAGAGCCAAAACAGAGAGAGTTGAGGAGGTGCCTCAGTACTTGGACTTTGTACCATGAAGTAAACTTCAGCTGTGTCAAGGTTGGCATGTTTCTGGACACGTACAGAAGCAACATTTAAATGTAAAGGGAGCTTTTGGAGTTGGGGTTGTGGCTGGGAAGGGATTCGGGAGACTGCAAGTTTGTATTGTACTGCTTCAGTTGTGATAGTCAGCCTGAACGTCCCTTCTTTTTGATCTGAGCTTTATAAATGGAGAGTTCTGTGAGCTTTAATTGCTTTAAAGTGATCTAAAAGGTCAGCACACGTACATAAGCTGAGCACATGTGCCTCTTCATTTGAAAGAATATGGAGGTTGGGGAGAGGGAGGGTTGTCTTAGTGCTAATTATGTTAGTGAGTTGTTTGTAATTGCAAGCAGTTGTGAAAACACGTACTGTTTAAGCTCTCAGATGGATTTAGCATTGCTCACTTACAGTTATTGTTATCAGTGCTTGTTTCAGGTTTCAGTGTTGGCTTTCACTTACACTGAGACTACGAGAACTAGGTGCATGTTGTAGCACAGACTCAATCTGTTCTTTGCTTTTCAGGACTTTCTTTTCCACGGGGCTACTTTTGTCTTTTATTTTGGAGCTTTCCTACTGCAAGCAGCAACTACTTCTCTGCATTACTTCCCCCGCAAATTCAACTCCACCACACACGAGAAGATTCTAGCTGATCATGAATATAACATAAGCATAGCAGCCTCGGTATGTACTTCATTAATGTGTATCTGGGGACAGAAGTCTGTTGTAAGTCCTTGTAGCCAACTACTCAAAATGGAAGAAGTGATCGTCTTTGAAAGCAGCAAATATTTTCACAGTGGCACGCAAAAAATATCGCAGTAAGCTGTTGCTCAGAGCTAATGTGATAGATGCTCAGAGGGTACTTTTCACAACAGTATTTGAAGTGTATTATCACTCCAGCTTATAATTTTACATGAGATATTGTAAAAGCAATGCTGTTTTTTGGAATAGGAGAAATAGATAAAAACTGAGCATCAGGTGTGAATTTCAAGCCTGTGCTCAGACTTGTGATTGCTTGGGATTTTTGGTACTGTTCAGGTAGTCCTGAACATGCCATGGGGAAAAATCTTGGGCTAGCTCCTTGTGCAGCTCCAGATATGCCTGACATCAAAAAAGTATATAAAAGTTAGCTGTAAGGGCCATGCTGTTACCTATGACAAGGATTAGAGTGTTTTTATTGATAGCCTAAGCTCAGACTTCCTTTTTATCACTGCAATTGCATCATCGCCAAATCCCTGTATCTGGTGATGTGGGCGTGTGAAGCTGAGTCAGGAAATACACCAGGCGTTAGCTTTCTCCCTGACTGGACTCTTGAATGGCAAGGAGGGGTGTGGAACTGAACTAAAACTACTGAGCCTTTTTTTTTTTTTTTTTTTTTTTTAACCTCCAAGAGCATCTCACATACCTCAGGGAACTGTATGGGTTTGTTAAGCTTCTAAAATGCTTTGTGGTTATCTGTTGTCTTTAGAACTAGAAAACCATGAATTTTATGCTGTAAACACCTTCAGCTTATCTTAGGATAAAAACAGATGAGCCTAAGGTGTGAAGTTTACATTCTCTCTGAAAGAAAATAAAGGAAAAACCTTTTGCTTTGGCAAGCCAAGCTCTGAAGGGGTGAGGTGAGGCACTCAGGACTTGGAGACTGACATGCCCAACATTACCCTCTTGCCATTAGCACACTCCGGCACATTTAATGGTACACAGACAGAGGTGGTGTTTCATGGCTGTGTCCAAACTGAGAGAGGACTTTCTATTAAATATCTCAAATTCTACACTTCAGTGTAGTTCTTCAGTCCTTGTTTGAGTGTGTTCAGATCCTACTTAATATTTGGTAAAATATTTTTCTTCAGTCACCTTCATTATCTTTTCTGACAGTAGAATACTCCAAGAAACCCTTTACCCCTTCCATACTGTTTTTAAGGAGAATTCAGTTCTTCGTGACCCTCAAATCCCTGCCAAGATAGGGAGGAGGAGATTTGCACCTCAGTAATTTTTAATTAAGAAATGCTGGGAACTGCTGAATCAGATACTGTAGTCTTTAGCATCTTCATGTTTGTTTGTTTGTTTATTTATTTATTTATTTTTCCCAAAATTATCTAATTAGAAAGTCGGGGCATACAGAGAAAAAACTTATGACCCTTTTCAAACACTTCATTAAAACAATCCTATGATCTAAATGGGGAAAAAAAGGATAAAGCCTTGTGGACATTTGCCTTTTAAAATTACTTCTTAGATATGTATACTGTGATTAAAAATGTATCTTTTCCTTTTATGAGTGATAGTTTTAGGATGTAGCATCTATTCAAAACTTGATGTGTCGGATTAACACTTGTATGGAAAGCAAGGTTGTGATCATGATTGAATCTGTATGTTCTAGGAGAGTGACTATCATTAGCACTGGACAATACAAGAAACTATGTTTCAAAAATTCAGTGTGTAATTTTTTTCTTCTGGTTTATATTATATAACTGAGTTTGCCATGGCATGACCTTCAGTTTCTATCTCTTCAATTTAGTTCTTGAGCAGCAGCAGATTCCTGGCATTTCTTAGGAATCTCTTCTAGTGTCTGGTTATCTGGTTAAGGAGGCCAGATTTGAATCAATCTCTGTATTTCTGCAAGTAAAGAACTCTGCTTTTTAGATGTTTGTCTCCTTAATTGTTTGCTGGTAAAGGCATGCACTTGTAGGTCTTCTAATCAAATACTAAAAACTGAAGTTTTCAAACTTCCAAAACTGAAACGCAAGGTGTAAGTATGCACAATTGTTTTGTACCATAACTTCTGAACATATTCTGTTTAGATCCTATTTCAAAAGATCTTCTGCAGCTAGCAAGTTAAAAACAGTAACATGGGTTTAAAACAGAGAAGTTTGTGAGAAAACTTCAGAGGATCCCAGACCTGTCTTTACAATAAGAATTTTGGGTGGGGAGTTACCTTTTGAATCATTTGTGTTGGTGTATTCTTTTGGAATAGAAAAAAAGTAGATCAATATAATGTGTGATTCACTTTTTTTTTCTTTTCTTTTCCCCCCCTACTCCTCTAGATTTTTGCCTTTGCAACAGCTGTTTGTTATGGTTGCAGCACAGCCATGGCGTTAAGGAGATGGAAGCTATAGCGGTTGAAGAGACTTTAATGCCTGAGTGCTCCACTTCAGATCATATTAACTACTACTTGTCTGTTTTACTGTAATGTAATTCAAAAAAAAACTTTTTTTTTTTTGCTTAAAATCTGTTTTCAACTGCTGAAATGCAAATAACCCCTAATCAGGATTTCCTTAACAGAAGACATGTTTCTGTCTCTTCCTTTTTTAGTTTTTACTTTTATTGGGTCCTCATTAGAAACGTTATTCACTGAATAGTATTAGAGTTCAGGGATAAACAGATATCATGAGCAGATAGCAGAATTTTAGTGCTAAACCAGAAGAGCAGGAAGAAAGCTGAAACTAAACAGACATGTTACCTGCACAGGCAGCGAAGAAGCTCCCCCTTTGTTAAGTCCTGGGACTGGGCTTTCAGTGCTTTGCAGCATTACAGTGCGCTCCACACAAGTGGACATTGAGGCTCCTGGTGGAGTCACTGGTCTTGTGTGTGCTGCTCCGTGCATAATCAGAGCCCAAACTGACTTTGCGGTATCAGCTTAGTATAAATTATTAACTTTGTACAGAGGAAATATTTTAAATATCCATGCAGTGCAATCTTTTGGTATTATTTTACAACCATATTCAGCTATGGTGATCTGATCCTCTAAAGCTTCTTGTGTTCTTTTGTAGATGGAAAGTGTCTGGGAGTGCCAGACAGTAGTTCATTAGTTTTAGGCATTTAGCTCAATCAGATCTATTTATACTGCAAAACAAACAGTGCATTTGTGTTGTGTGTATATAGGTGATATAATTTTGTTTAACAGGAATATTTGCACTGTTTTACTTTGTTGAAGTACGGCTGTGGTTTTGTTACTTCAAGTGCTGCATTTGTTACTTAATTATGTGAGTCAACTTCATTTGAATGGAATGTTACCAAATGGTGAATATTGTCTGACCTCAATTCATGCAGTGCGCTATTTGTTACATCTTAAACCTGCGGTGTTGTAAAGGTGTTTTTATTTGGAGAGATGCCTATGCAACATCTTGCTGAAAGCAGTGGAATGCAAAGCAGTCCACCCATGAGGGAGTTTGCTTTTGGCAGGAATGAAGTTTAATTGAGCCTCCTTTGAACATCCCAGTTGTATAATGACATGCAATGTTATAAATACAAAGTTAACGAAACGATAGCGTTGCACTCTGTTCCTTAACACTCATCCTTTTTGGCAGATGGCAAAACTTCTTTTTTTTTTTTTATAATGCTAGTAAATATTTTTTTTTTTGCTCTTGTGAATAGTGCCAAATTGATAATGTGGGAACGTAAAGGTTCTCTGTCATTCAAGAACAACTTGCTCACTGCATCTTGCCAGTGCACCTTACAATTCTACAAAGACCAGCGGCGGTTGGGTAAGGGAAGACAGGACTTCCCTCATTCCTGGGCCTACTCAATCTCCTTGAGCCAACAAAAGTATCTGCTCTGAAGGTCACTTTGCCAAATTTGCCAGGAACAAGGATCTCTGAGAGCCAGCCACCATCAGTGGAGCCCTTCAGTCCGTGCTGACCCAGGACAGAGATTTTTATCAGGGACATGACAGTGAGCAGCCGCCCTTCTGACTACTGGGACCACCTCCTGAAATATTGCAATGGGATGGTTTTGTGTATCTTTTCTGAAAATTTTATCTTCCAAAGATTTTATACTCTGCCTGATTATTTTTTTCTAATCCTCTACTTGCGTTAAAACTTGTTTTGTGAACGTTTTACCTAGAGCCATATACTTTTAAAACACTTCATATTGTATAAAATACATTTACACTGGAGTATATGGATGAAAATGTTTAACGGACTTATGCTAAGCAGCATTAAAGTTACTTAATATGTTTATGGCAGCAGACTGGTTATTAATTCTGTTTGTAAAGTCTTGTCATTAGTTCCCTTTTTGGAAAGTGTCAAAAAAACTACTTTGCAGCTCAGCGTGATTCTAGACATATAAAATTAAGTCTAAGATTTCTTAAGATGGCACAACTACATTAGTTTTGTATAGTGGTTTGCTATGTGATACAGCATGAACATCAGTGAGAAGAGCCAGATCAGCTACAACAACACTGTAAATGGGTGCTGCACTTTGGTGTGGTTACTCCCTCACCCTGGAACCTAGAAGTGCACGGCACACTGCAGACTGTGCACAGCTACAGCACCTGCAGCCAGCTGGGACGATGAGGGAAAGATCTTAACTTTTTGCCTGTTTAAGCATACAGAGGATGAATCCCACACGTGGTGTCAATTAAAAAGCTGTCCAAGGTTAGTTGGCCTTTGTACCTAACTTCTGAGTTCAAACCTGAGGTGTAAAGATGATGACCAGTGGGTGCTGTTTAAATGTCTTACACCACTTGTAGAAGAAGCGCAGGTAGCAGAATGCAGTTAGCATACCATGGGAACTTTATTTGCATAGTGAGGAAAGGTGAAACTTTCCCTCTTAACTATCAAAGACAAACAAAGGGCAGTGAAGAGATAAAGGTAAAAACTCCAGTAATGAAAAGGTGGCTTTTGTATGAAAAGGTGGCTAAAAAGCATTGAAAGGACATAAATGTTCTGTTAGCATCTAAGGAGTTTTACTGGTCTTTGAGGAATATCTAAGGAAGGACACACCATAAAAAGAAACAAGGAAGCCATCACATTCCTTCTTTTTTTTTTTTTTTTTTTAAAAAAAAAAAAAAAGGCCAGTAATTAATTTTGTATTACTTTGTAAAAAGACGGGTGTGACTCACAAATGGTGTGTGCATGCTGGGATGTCTGTATGCAAATACTGATAGGGAATTAGCACGAACCTTGTGATGGTTATTACAGGTGATATATGCAAGCTGGTTCTAATACGTCTCACTCTTTTCTCCTAAATTAAATGTATAAAAATGTCCCCAAGCCTCTGAGTGATGACCTTGAAGAACACGATCTTAGACTTCTTCAAAGAACAAAGGGAGCCCGGGAGGAGATAGGAATATAAACTGTCACAATGAATTTAAGGTGGACGGAATTAGACCACAGATGCCAAAAAGTGTTTTCGTCAAATGTCTCTATGATGTGAAGCTACAGTGCAGGGATATCCAAGATACCATGCAGGTACCTACTTTTATTGAAACAAAAAAAACCATTTCATAGTACTTTGGATACTGCTGTTCCACAGCTGCTGCTAAATAAGTTCTCTATAAGGAGACTTTTCTTCAGAAGGTGCAGGGAGAAGCACTAGTTTGCTATTACTTAAGAGAAAGGAAAGGATACATTTTAGAAAGCTAAGCTCCTGTTAGAACATACTCAGAAAATGATGCACAGAAAGTGCTTCACCGAAGTCCTGACTCTATTTCTGTCTTCCTGAATATCTGGAAATGATCCAAGGTGACACAGCACCTGCAGTGACTATTGATATGTACAGGATCAGGCTGTTAATGATTTCTCAGGCCTTTGTATATTGGTTATAAATCATAAAGTGAGTAAATTTATGTTGATGTAAAACACATCTGTAGAAAGAGAGAGGCAGAACCGGACAGAGATCATGCAAATCTGTTCCCTTCATAAAAAGTTAAAGAAAAAGCACTGAAAAATCAATAGGCCAGTGTCTTTTCCTCTTTAGCTTCCAAAACCATCTCACAGCACTGACTCCCATTGCACTTCCTCTAATCCTTGTATTTTTGCAATTGCTTTATAAGTGTAAAAAATGTTGACGTTCCAGTCTGAATTTGAAAAAAAAAAAAAAAAAAAAAACATGTTAAGAGAGCATAAAACTCTTGGAGAACTAGTTTGCTCCATTTTTATCTATATAGGGGGAAACTGGTCTCTGAATGCTGGTATCCTGATGCATTTCACAGTCCACTGCCGGGCTTGTACAGAAAGGCTTCCTGGTTGTGTCTGAATATAATGGGGAACCACAAATCCTAAAACTGAAATGCAAACCTAACAATGGACTTTTCAGTCTTATAAAGTCTTATAAAATGGAAAATTGGAAAGTGAGAGCATGCTGTATGTTTTTCTGATCTGCATTTTGGACAATTGGTCATGATACCTTGGCCTTTGTGGAGACACTGGAGACACATGGAACACCATCAGAAGAAGAAAAAAAAAATCAGCAATGGAAGTATTTTATATATATATGTATTTATTTATTATTATTATTTTAAGTGGAGTTCAGCATGACTCTTCACCTTTCCCCTGGTGGGTTAAGCTGCTGTTGGTCCCTTATGGTGCTCCTGTAAACCCCCTTCCAACCTGGGCAGCCCAGAATTTACTGCAGCTGTACCTGAGGAGCTCTTGGGAAGAGAAGAGCTGTTCTCCTGTCACAGATGGGAAGCTCAGAGAGGCTCATGTGCTGAAGGAGACCTGTGGTGGAGAAGAACCCAGTTGCTCAAGGCAAAGGTGGATTTAAATGTGGGCAGGAAGACAGCGGTGCCGTGCGGCCTGTACGTGATCAACAGAGACCATTTCTGTCTCTGTCACGGTCGTGTTAAGTCAGGCAATTAGTTACATGGGCTTAAGAGGTAGGACTGTTTGTGAAGGATTATGAGTTAAAGGGAGGCTTTATGTGCCAAATTGGCCATTCCTATATCCAATGCTAGCTTCTGGGTATTCTGACCTTCAGTTTGATTATCCAGCTGTAAATACACAGAGTTCCTGCTTGAGGTGTTGGTCTGCCTCCTGCATCTTAGAAGAGGAAACAGATCCTCAGGAATCTGCAGGTTTCAGCTGCTTCCTGCTACACGCAATGTTTGAGCCTTACAACCTTGGTGTTAGGAAAACCACCTGCATCCAGCCCGCCAAGGCACAGCTTGCAGGTCAGAAACCTGAGCTAAGTTTTGGCAACTAATTTGTTCAAGCTGCCTTCCAAGGAAGCACAATGATCAAGTCATCAGGCTTGGATAGGTATGTTTGAACACCTTCCTTGCTGTGGGATTAGTACAAATATCTGTAAGGATTCTGGAGATTGTGGGCAATATATTCACACACATGCCCAGCAAACCCAGTGTCAGACCTGGCTCCAGAGAGGCTCTTGTGCAAGGACTGGGCCCCAGGGACCTATACTTGATTACAGCATTACTAGTAATCTTTAAGGAATTACTGGAGCTTTTAATCTCATCCATACTTATTTTCTAGTCTTCTCAGCAAAGTGTGGCCCATATCACCAGGCCAGTGCTGTGGAACAGCAAACAGCAGATGAGAACAAGCCCAGAGGGGTTTCCTGCAGAGCAAAGAATCCTCCGCACTCTGGCTGCACAGCCAGGACCTCACACTGCCCCATTTCCCTGTACAAAGGCACTGGAGCTTCAGGGTGATCTGATTACCTTGCTGCAGGTGTTGTTTTAGGTTCAATAAACTTAGGAATAAACTTTAGGTTCAATGACACAAACCATTGAGGCAAAAATTTTTCTTTTAACAAACACTTTGCAACCCCCCCTTTTTTTTTTTTTTGTCCTTAAAAGGACTATAACCATCTTTCTTTGCAATTAATTTTCAAGTGGAAAGCATATTGTAGCATAAATTAATAATGTAATTACTGATACCATAAGTATTACTGTTTCCAAATTGAAGGATCTGGAGTTATTTCCAGTTTCCTGGGTCCAGGTGAACACCCTAGCTACATCACAGCTCTATGTGATAGTGTGACCTGAACAGGCATCCCCTCTTCTCCCTGCTTCTTGCCTGGTTTTGGAAAGAAAGCCAGGCATGCAGACAAGCAGGGAGCTGCACCGTGATCTGGACAAGCTGGACAACCCAGAAAGCAACGTGGTGTATTTGGATGTGATTCACTCTTAGGTAGGCAGCACATGCACAGATGAACTTTGATGGTTCCACCAAGACAACGTAGAAGTTAGGGCAAATGAAGGAATTGTGTGGGAGGCCCACTGGTTATAAAAGGAGGTTTACGACTTTAGCAATTCTTTACATTTGTCTCATGCAATAAGTCTAGGTCCTGAAACTTGAATATGCCTGTTTTTCAAGCTGTAAATACCTTGTGCTGGGATGTGACGTCCTGGGGAACCTGTAGGGCCAGCTTAGAGCCTTGGGCTGTTCAAATAAGAGGCAAGGTGAATCATCACTGGGTGCTTTAACCCCAAATTCAGGACCAGAGGGGAAGGGGAAGTGTTCCCCACCTCCCAAGTCCACTTCCCAACATGGTATCAGCTCTAAAGGTTGGAAGAAGGACAGGAATTCTTCTCTTCCTCTCTGTTCCCTGGCTACAATCAGCATGGGCCCTGCATGAGCTGGAGAGCAAAAAGGAGGAGGAGCTGGACAGAGGTGTCATCTGAGTGCTAAGACACAGCTGACCTGACCCGTAGCAGTGACAGCTGTTCCTGGGCTAAAACCCAAGGTTCAGTCCCTGACCTAAAATAAAAAGTAAATATACCCGATAATGAATTTGTCAAACAACATGTCTGGGTCTTAGCTGGAGCAAATGTTCCTAAAAAAGACAGAATACGTCAGAGAGAAATTTCTTGATGAACAGGAGGGCAGATTTTGCTTTTAGTTATATAAATGCAACTTCTTTTGAGGTCGCCAGCAAGGAATCTCACTAATGGAAGTAAGAACAGAATTTTCCCTCAGCACTAAATAGAGCTGACCTTTGAAATAAATGGTATTACAAATTCTTTGGCCTTGTGTCATTTGCTTTTTCTCCTTAGGATCCTGCTGCTGGGATAAGTTATTGCTGGAATAGCTGCTGCCACAAAAGGAAAAAGAGCCTTTGTGTCCATGGCAGACTTAGGAGACATGAAGGCTCCAAGATAAAAACCCAGCACTTGTGGGGTCTCGTTGTTTTAGGGGATCTGACTCATGGGTTGTGATCTGTTTAGGGTTGGCAATGTTGAAACAAGCTAGGTGAGGCACAATGTCACATGGGACTTCTAAGATGAAGAACTACTTCAGTGTCACCACTTAATTGATACCACCAAATTGTGAGTCTCTGCTGACTGAAAGGATATTAGGAGAAGAAGTCAATGGTGAATTTAACTCATTCATGAATCCCTTATTTTTCTTTAATAAAAAATAAATAAACAACAAGACCTCCAAGGAGAACATTACTTGGTGTAGCTCATGACTTAAACGTGGAGATCAGCCCAGTTAGTGCCGGTAGATGGAGCTACAACCACAGAAAGCCCTTCACTGGCTGCACTGACTTCAGGGACGTCCTTGGACACTCAGTCTTCAGGGTTTCTCCATACCCTAATTTCCAAATAAGCAAAGCTGCCAGCAGTGCAATTAGGAAGACTCCTTATAAGTTAACTACTTTGTCTGAATGGATGGGGGTCACACTTTCATCTTTTTTTTGTCATACGCAGACACAGCAACATCTTAGTGCCATACACTACTTCATACTTCTGTCGGTATGTTCATATTCCACATTTCATATTTTTTGGGAACAATCCCAATACAGTAACGCAAAGCAAAGCCCCTTTTCTAAGGAGGTAAGAGGCATCTGGAGATAGCATCCTTCCCTCTTCTCCCTGCAGGACTCAGTTGGCTTTGTTGACCTCTATAAATCACATGTGACTGAAACCCCTGGAGCTCCACTAGGTCAGACAAGTGGAAACTGGCTTTCAGACCTTAAGGGGATTTTGGAGAGATTTCTTTTTCCTAGGGAGTTATGGATGTTAACCAAGTCAGCTCATTTAAAATGGCAGCTGAAGAAATGGAGCCACAGACTTTGCAGAGTTTGCAGATACTAAATTCTTTCAGATAGTCGAATTCTGTGCATGCCATGAAGACTTCATCAAACTGAGCTGGCACAAAGGTGGCAGATGAACTTTAATGTAGATAAATACAGGGCAAAGCATCTAGGAAAAAATGATCTATACCAAACTTGGAACTGAGAGTTACAACTTAGGAAAGACATCTTGGAGCCATTGCTGATGGCTCTCTGAAATCATCAGCTCAGTATGCGATGGCAAGCAAGAAAAGTCAATAAAATACTGGAGCTCATGAGAAAGTTATTAGGAACAGAACAGAGGGTGTAATGTTGCTGAGAGAGAGAGAAAGAAAAAAGAGAGAACAAGAGGAAGAAAGAGAAGAAGAAAGAGGCGAAGGAAGAAAGGAAGAAAGAGGGAAGAAAAAAAGAAAGGAATGAAGAAAGAAAGAGAAAAAGAGAAAGAGAAAGAGAGAGGAAGAAAGAAAGGGGAAGAAAGAAAGAGAGGAAGAAGGGAAGAGGAGGACAGAGAGGAAGACAGAGAGGAAGAGAGGAAGACAGAAGAAGGGAGGAGGGGAGGAAGGAAGGGAGGGAAGGAGGAAGGGAGGAAAGAGAAAGAAAGAAAGAAAGAAAGAAAGAAAGAAAGAAAGAAAGAAAGAAAGAAAGAAAGAAAGAAAGAAAGAAAGAAAGAAAGAAAGGAAGGAAGGAGGAAGGAAGAAGGAAGGAAGGAAGGAAGGAAGGAAGGAAGGAAGGAAGAAGGAAGGAAGGAAGGAAGGAAGGAAGGAAGGAAGGAAGAAAGAAAGAGAAAGAAAGAAAGAAAAGCTGTGGATACAGACAGTATTAGTATGTTTATGATGGGATTAGGCTAATCAATGAATAATGGATCAGTGTGTTAAAAGGATGAAGGAGGAACGGATGCTCTGGTGTCCCTAATCCACCAGTTGTGGATTTTGAGTGCTAAGGGAAAGAGTTGCACTGTCATGTTCAAGCGTTCATCCTAAATAGCAGTTCCTCATGCCACCACCAGAAAGCAGTGGGCTAGATGGCTCACCAGTGTGACCCCTGGGGCATCTCTCACCTTCTGCTGTTCAGCAAAGAAGCTTGTGACCTTCCAAGTGGTGAAGTTCCCCTGTGGGATACAGCCTCACATACACAGTCCATCCTTGCATTACTGAAATGCTGAGTGCATTTCATCAGAACTGATAGTTTAAAATAAAGCCAGCCAAGTTAAGATTTTTAGGAAAATGTACAACTTCTATGCCCCAGCATAAACAGAGATCAAGAAGCTCTGTTTGGTACATATTTGGTACATATGAATAACAGTGCTGGCTCCTGGTCCTTCACATTGCAATGGAAGAACAAGAGGTAAAATCAGGTCATCCTCTTATGCACAGTTTTGGGAACAGTGAATGGATACAATACAAGCTGCCCAAGTTAGCTGAGAAAGTTCTCTTGTCCTTTAACTACTGCTCTTCAGACTTTCCCCAAACAAATATTTCATCAGTGACATGTTGAAAACTAAGCATCTAAGCTTGTACATGTACAAGGTTATTGAAAGAGAAGTTTCACAAAATCTTCCTGTTCTTTCCAAGATACTTACTGTCCTGTTTCTCTCTCCCCCAGTTCATTACCTTTTCTTCTACAGCTCTGCAAGGGCTGGGCTGCCTGTATGCACTTGCTCGTGCATGCGCATGCACACACTTCCTCATCCCACTCACATTTTTTGCCTTCAAAATCCCATAGCATCCTGATTCAAGCCATCTATTTCCTCTGCGCTATCTTTTTTTTTTTTTCTTTCTTGTTTGTCTTTTTAATGCAGACCCAGTTTCCTCTATGCAGTGTCTTCAGTCTCAACATGCCTTGCTGATGTTTCATCCTTCCTCTTCTCATATTCCTCACCCTTCATTAATCTTCCCTGTTGTCAGCATTTACCAATTATCTTCTGTGTTAGACACAAGACGGGGATGCTAGTCATTGGAGTGACTCAAGCTGTGCCTCTTGTAGGGGCTGTGGGACTCAGGTAACAGGAGTTACACTCTGCTTCTGGGCATGCCACTAGTGCTACGTGTCGAGTCAGGGACCTGACAGGTACCTGCCTTGCCCTTGCAGAACATGCAGCTGCTTGGTTGTGTAGTTACAGGTTGGGTGTTCTGGTGTCTTGTTTTGTTTTTCACTATAGGCAAAGCAGAGCAGCTTTTCCTAATTGCTCCTAGAAAGGTCTTAATGACTTCTGATTAAACTTTTCTCAGAGGACCCGGCAGAAAATAAGCAACTAGCATGGAGAATTTCTGGCAAATCATAAGCAATTGAAAAAGTCTTTTAAAGGAAAAGTGTTGTTTCCTCAATTATAGACTGTTTCCTGCCCTAGCCAGAGCATCTTTAACCCTTCATGCTAAACAAGTCCTTTGACATCAAAGAAATTCTGCCTTTTCTGGACAAAATGTCAGCTGTATGATCACCACTGAAAAACCCTTGTATTGCTACAACCAAATATTTTCCATCACAGTCTGAACGGCATTTTCCTCAAGTAAAGGAGGCAGTTTCCTGAGTAACTGAAGTATCTGCTCCCTTCCCAGATCACATCTACTGCTTTCCTCGAGGTCTGATGTTGCGGTGCTGCTCTCCTGGCTGCAGCCGGGCTGTGCCAGCTTACATCAGCCAAGCATCCAACCTGCTCTTTCACTAAAGCTCTTTTTCAACCTTTATGCTTCATTTTTCTTTACCCAGCAGCACCGTGAGGGTGGGTAACCACCCACTGGCTGCCAACAATGTCTGTCCCAGAAGGCCATGAGCAGATGGAGCAGGTGAGGATGCTCTGCGATGGCTGGAAGAAAACAACCACCACAGTCAGGAGAGAGCCCCTGAGTCCCTGGCTCAGATGTGTGCCAGGCAGAAGGGAGCAGGCTTTTAGCAGCAGTGTTTCAGAGATCTTCACAATACCACTCTTCCCTCAGAGAGTATCTTGTATTTGAGTGTGCATTAAAGGGTAGCAAACTGCCACGGGATTTAGTGAGACTGTATTCTGTGAAGAGGCAGCCTGGGTTGTCTTTAACAGGAGATGATATAGGTCTGGAAGCTTTCCATTTTCCATCCTGCTGGCTTCAGCAATAATGTCATGTAAATCCAAAGGGAGACAAGTGACCTTCTAGCTCAAGGCACTGTGCTGGTAACACACATAAACAAAGCCTGTAGCTAGAGGGGGGAAGAATTTCACCAAAACAAGGTCTAAGGAGAAGTAATTTCCTTTACCTTTCTGTGCAACACTCTTGTGATAAGAGGTCTCCCCTGAGCGAGTGGTATTTCAGGCCCCTGTCACCTGAGGGGTTTAAACTCCCCTCTCCCTTTGTCAGAAGAGATCATTAAACAGACACTCATCAGGACCGAAATGGCTCACAAACACACGTCCATGCTGAAGTTACACCATAGTCCATAAAGCAGTCTTGTATTCGCAAGGTAACATCAGTGAACTTCAGCTGATGGCTGTCTTCCCACTGTGCCCTTGTCTTCTGTTACCAAATGTCTAGAGAATATCCATGACAAAATGACACAATTACAGAATGGCTGAGGCTGGCAGGGCCCTCTGGGGTCCATCCGGTCCCACCCCAGCTCAAGCAAGGACACCCAGAGCAGGGTGCCCAGGACCACGTCCAGGTGGCTTTAGAAGATCTCCAAAGAGGAGGCTCCACAGCCTCTCTGGGCAACCTGTGCCAGTGCTTGGTCACCCGCACAGCACAGAAATGCTTCCTGATGTTCAGGGGAACCTCCTGTGTTCCTGTTTGTGCCCATTGCCTCTTGTCCTGGCACTGGGCACCACTGAAAAGAGCCTGGATCCATTTGCACCCTCCCTTCAGGTATTTATACACATTGATGAGACCCCCCCGAACCTTCTCTATGCTTTTCTCATTTCTACATAAGACAGGTTCAAGTTAAAATATTAATAGCTGTAAAACATGGTCCAGTCCTTGGATTATAGTGTCACTACTAGCCACTATCAGCTTGGATTTTCCCCTCTTCTCGCAGCACATGATGTGCTGACAGCTGTCCCCGGATGCAGTCTCAGGCAAGCCTGCCTCCAACAGCAGTTTGGGATGTCTCCACCCCACTGCTGCTCCTGTCTGAAGGATGCTGTTGCATGTCCCATCCTGGCCCCATGAAGGACACCTGTCCCAAGGGGAGCTGGCAGCCTTTTCAGGACACAGGCGAGGCATATGTAGCAGCACATCCAGCAGAAAGGGGAAAAAAAGGGTTTAAAATATTTCCTATCTTTAGCATTTGAAAAATATTGACTGTTCCAGTGTAACAGTGTGCCCCTTGTGGCTTGCTCCACAGCTTAGGCCAGCTCTCCCCTTTGATGTTTTGCCCACAGTATAATAAACTTCAACAGAGAAAAGAAAAACAGCTCGTCTCCTTGAGAGCAATGAACAAATGAACTGCAAATGTGAACTGAAACTGTGCAGTGTTTTTTGCAGCAGCAGATTCTTTTATGTTAAGTGGCCTAAAACGATACTGTAAAATTCAAACAAACAGAAGAGCAGTCAGCCCAGCTGGAATTTGCCTGGATCTGCCTGGGTAGAAAATGTTGTGTTTAAGATGTTTTAGTCAATTTCTAAATTTTGGTACCTGCAAAAAAAGGGAAAAAACTTTCTTCAGAGCTAGGTATTTTAGTTCTCCCTTCTGCTCTGACTCTTGGTTTCAGGCAGCTCGGTATCAAAGAAACCAAACTGAAATAAGAAAAATGTAATTTCTGGGAAACAATCAGTTGTGGGAAGAGCAGAGCTCAGGTCCGAGAGTTATAATCAGAAAATAATTTCTGTAAGACTCACCAAAATGTATGGCCAAATCCTCAGTACCCTATAAGTTAAAAGGGAAATGTTCTCTCTAATCTGTCTTGAACACTTCTCTTGGGAGATTTTTTTCCCCTCTCACTGTGTTCTTTGCTGTTTGTGTCATTCCTGGAAAGGGACTTCTTTTCTACATATCTTCTAATTTTGTGGTGGGGATTGTGGACTCTGGCAAAGTGCCAGAGTTTGAAGACTTTCAACACCAAAAGTTTCTAAGAAAGAAATTATGTCAGATAGACTTTCTTACCTCATATGACACTTGGCCTGAGAGTTAGTGCTGTTATTTTATTATTTTTTTTCTAGTATGCTGTAAGAAAGCTACACTAGACTGGTAGAGCAGACTGTAGATTATCTTCTGAGCAGTTCTTCACAGGTTTTATCCACAGAGGAGCAGAAAACTTTACCAGGAGAATGTAGTGCATCAACAGGAGCAACATGCCACATGAGCTAAATTTGGGACCTATTTTTGGAAGCGTGTATCTGATGTAAAAGGCTCAACACCATAGCTTTTTTAAGTCATAAAGGCAAGCTCCTCAGAGACCTGAATTATGACTGTTGTGCACATTGCCATACCTAAATATGGGCTCAGACCCCAGGCTGGACTTTCCTGACTGGATGCAGGGTGGGAGGGCAGGTAAGGCATCCCAGTGCACAGATGGTACCTCATTTTTAAAGTATCCCATAACCAAGTGTAATGGAAGAAGGTCCAAGAGATGAGATGTGCCTCATGCTCATCACACACCTGTTTGCAAGCCATGTCTGTGCACACATCAGTACACACAGGGCAACAGGCCCCCACACCTCACCGACCCCAGGCAGGGATGCTAAGGACAGTGCAATAGGCAACACCATGTCTTGCTCTCCCTGTTGGCATCTGTCTTAACTTCTGAATTTCATGTGGTCCTGAGCAATACTGGAAGACCTGGACTGGAGACCAGTGCTCACCAAGGAGTGTTCTTCTCTGAAGATGCTGCAGAACTCACTGGTAGAGAATTGGGGTACATCATGGGACTGTGTATGGATGTATCTGCAGACAGAGAATACAGGGAACCGTTCTTTCAAGGCAGAGAAGACCCCATGGTCTTCTCTTTCTAACCCCAGGGTTAGAAAAAGTGTATTTCCATGAAGAGTTTCTACGTAATTTTTCTGCTCTAAAGTTCAGCCCTTGTATGATGTAAACCTATGCAAGATGCCCCTGCTACAGGATGCCCAAAAGACCCTTTTGATGATCCCTTTGACTCCACAATGCTCCAAGGCACTGAGGGTCCCAGAATGAAAACCACAACTGGGGTGCCAGTGACAAAGGCTGTGATGTGGGCATCTCAAGAAAGTTAGAGGCATGCCTCTGCCAGGAGTCTTCCAGGTAAAGTGTTAAGGACAAGTTGGCTTGGCTAGCAGGTGTGAAATTTCACCACAGAAATGCACATAGGCACAGACTGCAAGCCCCTGGCAAGCCATTTTTGTACAATTTCCATGCCAAGTGCTCATGCTAACAGCTTTGCATGCAAGTCAGAACAAAACTGAGTCCCAGTTCCAACATTCTCCTGCTCCCACATGGCTTTCCCTGAAATCACCTTGCATGTCACAGTTGCTTAGCATTGAGCACCGTAGTTACAGTTGACAAGACCTCAGATTTATGCAGGCCATAAGCTAACACACCAGAAGAGGTTTGCACGAACTGAGCCAGTTCTGCACAGAAGCAGTGGTGCTCCTGTCACATCACTGCAGCACACATGGGTGCCCGCCTGGCTACGTGCTAGCTGGGCTGGGCTGACACCCAGGACTGGAAGAGCTGATGTTCTCCCATCCCCTGCAAAATGAGGGTCAGGGTTTGCTGTTAGCTCAAGAGCAATATTCCAGAGGGATGGTAAGAAAGGTGCCAGATAACTTGCTTCCAATGTGACAGAGGACTTACAAGCCAAGTGACAACAGGACACAGTATTCAATTATTGCAGGTGAAGTCCCTGACATTTGCTAGTGTCCTTAGAGGATTCTGTGAAGGAAGTCATCTGTGGGAGTAGGTTTATGGCAAGAAGCTGTCACTCACAGTTTGTTTTTCAGCAAGACTTCATCTTCCATCCTAGCCTATGATACGAATATTGGATGAGTGGCTGATGAACCAGAGGGGTCATACTGCCATCCAGAGGAACCCATATAGGCAGGAGAATTGAGCAAAGATGAACCTCATGGTGTTCAACATAGGAAATGTAAACTCGTGACCCTTAGGAGCAAAAACTTCAGGCACCAGTACATGCTGGTGAGAAGAGAAGGTACAGCAGGATTTCATTGATGTATATAAATACTTGTTGGGGAGAGTAAAAAAGACAGAGCCAGTAACAAGACAAGAGGCAATGGACACAATTTGAAATAAATTATATTTATATATTTAAAAACAAAAGCAAAACTTTTTTTTTGTGTGTGTGTGTTTTTGTTTTGTTTTGTTTTTTTGTTTCCCCCACAAATGTGGTCAAACAGTGACAGGTTGCCCAGAGAGGCTCTGCAGTCTGTCCTTGGCAATATCCCAAACCCAACTAGATACAGCTTTGAGAAGGGCAGCTGGACCAGAGATGCAGAGTTCTCTTCCAACCTCAGTTATTCCACGATGCTATGACTTTGGCAACACAAACAAAGCAAACCTCATCAGCAGAAAGGCCTGAAAGAGATGTGCCTTACACTTAGATAGATTTTCTTCAGGCAGCTAAGCAGCAGGAGCACAATATAAGACTGGTCACAGCACACGCTGCTTTGCCAACTCAGGTGATTCTTCAACAGCAAATGATCTGAACTGCAGGACCCATGTAACACTGTCTCAAGGTAGGCCTGACAGGACGTGGAGCTACTGCTCAGTGGTACGATGCAGACATTTCAGACTAGCTGAAGAAGCCATAAATCACAGACCTGCAGAACAGTTGAGGTTGGAAGGTGCCTCTTGAGGTCATCTAGAGAGCCCCTTTTCTCTGCACACTTGCAGGCAGTGCAACGTTAGATACACCATATATACACTGTCATAGTCAGTGAGACTTGTGACACCCATCCCATCAAGATCCTTCTCTGAAAAGCCTACAGACTGTTGGAAGCAGCTTTGGGTCAGGATGTTAATGGAGGTCTCCCAGCCATATGTCCTACTGTGGCCCTCAGAGTGCTTTGCAAGCTATATTCATTTCAACTGATTCATCTTTCTTTGAGTACTTTTTAGGGGGTTCTTCCTCTTAGTTTTTCCAGTGTCTACCACAGACAGAGTTTGTTCCCTTTTCTCTCAAATTGGGATCGTATAACTGATAACACTGTTCGTCTCTATTTTTGTTCAGATGGCTTTTCTTCAGGTGCAAGCATTTAATCTCTTGCAGTAACTACAAAGTACTCAGAGGTTTTGTGTTACATGTCCAAAAAAGTGAAATTTAACTGAAGTAAAACACCAGACCACATTTTCTATATTTCTGACATCTAGTGCACCAGAAATGTTTAACCTATTTCTTTAATCATGTGGAGCCTGATCCAATCTCCCCCGAGGAACATCATAGTCCTTCTACTGACTTTCATATGTCTGGATCACATACACAGTGTATGCAGTGTATCTCCACCACATAACTCACGGAATGTTCTCCTTACCTTTCAAGGGTATATGGTACATTTTACATATACATATATATGCATATATAAAAGGAGTAGGATTTTACTGCCATGGCTAGGAATGAAAGTAATCATTAGGAAGTCGTACCTTGTACCTTGTGCCTATTCCAATACTGAAGTCTACAGCAAACTCCAAAATCTGAAGGAATGAAGGGAGGCCATTATTACTTTTTCTATGAAAATGCAATTTTTATTAAAAACAGAAGGTGAGCTAAAGGCACCAATCCTCTTTAAAATAACTTGGATTTTAGCATCAATAATGGAAATTTATATACTGTGGCTGGGTTATGTCTAGCACCTCTCCCATCTTTTCTGACTGTCCATAAATAAAATGTTTAAGGCCAATGAATATAATCAATGAATGATCTTAATGTTTTGCTCTCAAATTTTTCCATTTCACAGGAAGTTCAAGTTTCCTTCAGTAAATGGTGTAGACTTTCCCATGCATTCTCATATTCTAGTAAAATCTATTTTACACATATTAAGTCTTGGTTTATTTATTGGGGAAGAACAGGAATGCCACAGAATAATCATGACTGTGATATTTTTAAGGTTAAATTTCTTTAAAATATTTAGCAACTCCTTTTACCCTGCCATTTTGAATGGGATAAATGCATCACTGCTTTCAGTTTCTTGGGTATGTCTGCAGTGGTTTCCTAAACAACAGCCTTACATGGGTTTAGGCTATCTGAAATGCAAGTCTGAGACCCAGATCAGAAGTGATAACAAACATTTGCAACAGTGGAGGGTCCCACTTCTTTCCATGGGGCTCTGGATGGGGTGGCAAGTCCCTATGTAAAGATCAGACCCTGTGACTGGATCCTTGATTTTTCCAGGCAGGAGGAATTTACCAGCTGGTATCTCAAACAGCAGAAGCTTGGCATATTTTCCTGTTCTTTGACGGTGTCAAAACATGGAATCTCAAGAACATTGTAAGAAAAGAGGGCATGTCAACTGCCCCTAGTGAATCTGATTTACTATGTGTAAAGAAAAACTTCATCCTTCTTACAAAACCACTTAGTTATTTTTCTGAGAACAAATTTTCTCAACACATTAAACACTTTCTACTTTACAAGGAATACAAACCACTATTGATTGCAAACACAGTCTATCCTGCTAAAATATTGAAGGAGATAAAAACCTAAGCATTCCTGCAGGAGCAAACTCTAAAATTAAAGAGCTGGAATCTTCCATGTTCATTTTATTAAAGTTTCTCCAATATCTCTAATGAGCCCTTTATCACTAATTCACTTCAAACACTTGCTGACTTTTTGGTACTGACTGTAGGAAAATCCTCCGCTTACTCTTGCCACATCCTTTCCAGTGGCCTAGAAGAAGGTTTGTTAATGGTCTTTCCTCACCTACTCTTTATTCATTCCCTGTGTATCACAAATATTTAATACTCAATTCTGGATTCTGGTTAAGTGCTCAGTACACAAATTCCAAACCGCAAGCCAGGTGTTTGACAGAGCTGGAGGAGGAAACAAATTGCTCCTACCTATGGGTCCAGGGATTTAGAGCTAAGGCAGGACAAGCAGTGGAGCTGTTACCGACCGTCCCTGAGGTCCTGCCCTGGAGGAAGGCTCTGATGGATGGTCAGAGCTGGCAAAAGATGCTGGAAGAGGCAGCTATGAAGAAGTGCTTAAATTCACACAGGTTCCCTGGCCATTGACTTGTGGAGAAGACAGGAAGATGGAACTACTTACCAGAAAGTCTTTAAAAGCACAGCGGGTAGAACACTTAATATATATTAAACAAAAATAAATAAATAAAAAATGTAGAAGCCTACTGCCAGCATTTTTAACAAGGGAATTCCCAGTAACAATACACCTGGTTTTACCTTGGTTGTCTGAGAAACTAGAGTCTATTCAGCCTTCAGTGTCATCCAAATGCTCTCTGGCTTCTGTCCCCAGGTGGGGAGATGCCCTTACCTGCTCAGCACTTACCTACACAGAGCACATCACTTCATGTTCTGTTCCTGGAAAACAAACCAGGTATATATGGGTGAAGAAAAACCATGCTTGGCTTGTTCACCTGAACCTGGGGAAGAAGAGACTTGGGGCAAAAAGAGCATCCACTTCTTGGCATCCACTTCTGGGAATTTTCTTTAAAATTCTTCCCATTTTTTGTGACCTGGTCTAGGCCAAGAATAAGAAAAAAATAAATGCACTCTTTGGGAGTATTTCAGTAATACCTAGCGATAAGTTGTCTCTGGCAGAGATTATTTCTGCAAGATCCAGGGAGGATTTAAAATCCAAATAGAGACAGGAAAGCAGCCCAGCACTCCATTTGAATTGGTGGCAAAATTAAGTCAAGTGTCTCAGCAGCACCCGTGAGCTCTTGCCAAATATCTCTAAGATGGCAATTTAACCTGGAATTGTGTTGTGGCTGCTCCTTTTGAGAGCCTTCAGGGGAATAGAAGGGTATAAGCCCCACAGAGACTTTCCTGCACTGTGTCTGTAAATCTCAACAGTATGCAGTGAGTAAGGAGAGAGTAGAGCAGGCATAAACAGTTCTCTCCTTCCTTCCAGCTGTTTCTTGCATGGGGTTTGCTGTTAAAAGATCCATAGCAATAGATGATTGAGTTTGGCCTAAATCCCAGCCTTATGTCTATCCTTGCACTACAGAATGGATGTGAACAATAAAATTGGTTAGAGGTCTGTGGCTACTCACATCCTTAAGTGCTTTGTGTTCTGCAGTGTAATTGCTAGCCAGCTGAGGGAAGTGCTTAACCCAGTCTACTCTGCCCTGCTGTGGGCTCGCCTCAAGTAATGTGTAGAGTTTTGGGTGCCACAATATCAGAAGGACATGAAACTATTTGAGAGTGTCCAAAGGAAGGCAACAAAGATGGTGAAAGGTCTAGAGAGGAAGGAGTATGAGGAGCAGCTGAGGTCATTCGGTTTGTTCAGCCCTGAGCAGAGCAGGCTGAGGGGAGGCCTCATGGCGGCCTGCAGCTCCCTCATGAGGGGAGCGGAGGGGCAGGCGCTGAGCTCTGCTCTCTGGGGACAGCGACAGGACCCAAGGGAATGGCATGGAGCTGGGACAGGGGAGGGTCAGGCTGGGGGTTAGGGAAAGGTTCTGCACCCAGAGGTGGTCGGGCACTGGGACAGGCTCCCCAGGGCAGTGGTCACGGCACTGAGCCTGCTGGAGTTCAAGAACTATTTGGACAACGCTCTCAGACATGTGGTCTGATTTTTGGGTGGTCCTGTGTGGATCCATGAGTTGGAGTCGATGATCCTTGTGGGTCACTTCCAACTCAAGATATTCTATGGTTCTAGGATTGTAGGTGCAATCTTGACCCTGCTTCCAGGGTTTGGGGCATGAGGATAAACCAGCATCACAGCAAAAAATTCTTTCTCTGTATTCATAAGAACTTGAGAAAATGGCTCCTGTTGTGGGATTGGAGGAAGTGAAGTTATGGGTGGGCTATCTTGTAGCCTAAGCCTAAAGACAGAATCTGGCTTTGCAGCGTTTTCTGTCTTCATCTTTTCAAAATCAGTCTCCTATTTTCATGTCCAGCCTGGGAACATGCCAAACAATGCATTTTGCAATTCCATCACCTGCGCTGTGAAAGAAATGTAGGTGTGGTTGTACATGTGGATTTCTGCAGGTACAGCTGAAGTCATGCTGTCACTTCTGACAGTTTGCACCCAGCACTGGCAGAATGCCTCCCAGCTACAGCTCATGTATTTGGAGGCATGAAAAGCTGAGCACCTAATTAAGAAGGTACTGAAAACACAGGTGTTTAGATCAGAAGCTTGTCAGGTATATGCCAGACTCCCTTTACCAGCAGAATCATGTTACTAATCTATTTGTAGAACTTGATTTATGAAGATAAATATGACAGCCAAATTATGTCAACTTATGGCAAAAATCATGTATTTTTCTTTCAGCTCAGATTCCAAAAGGTTATTTTCTTTCTCATAAGGTTATTTTTAATGGCAGAATATATGTGTATGCTACCCAGTCCTGCATGCAATGCCAGGACAGCTCAAAACATGGCAATTATGTTGACCCACCAAAAGTTCAAGCAAAAAAGTATATGGTGCTTACCAATATTTATTAGCCATTTCAAACCTAGACTAAACCAGGGTATCACATTTATCTTCTTTCTTAGTACTTTGTGCAGAAATCCCTTGTATCTACTTCATTTGTGTCTTCATATCCTCCTTAATGTTAGCTGAAAGATCCTGGTTTCTTATGCTGTCTAGTAAGCCAAACTGTGTTAAACCTGTTCAAATAAATATGTAAATAGACAGAAATCTGCATATTAAACATTGTGAATCTTGACAGCCTACATTTTCACTGTGTCTTCTACACTTTTCTTAAACACAAAGCACTTAAGGAAGTGATTAGCCACAGACCTATAACCAATTTTATTGGTCACATCTATTTGGTTGTGCAAGAGCAGACATAAGGCTGGGATTTAGGCCAAACGCAACACCCATCCACATTATTTGCCTTCAGGGGTATTTCAGAGTTCTTTCTGAGATAATTCATTGGATTTGTTCAAGTGGGATGATCTCTGGCTGTTGTTCTGCTTCCAAGTATATTCAAGATAATGGGCATCAGCCTTTTGTGCACCCTTTCTCTATGCTTTCCCCCCTGAAGTGATGCCTCACGAGTGACAGCAAACAAACAAGTCAGCCACTGAAGAGGATAAGTGAAGACTTAAGATATCCGCCTGCCACCCAGCTCTAAGATATATAGATTGCTGAAGCCTCTATTCAGGTTTCTTATGTCTAACAAATACAGATTAAATCAAAATCAATATATTTAGGTTTTGGAAACACAGTGGGTTATAGGTTTGTCTCAAGACTCAACGACATAGGTATTGTGTTGATGTAGGCATGAGAGGAACTCTTCTAAAATATCCTTCATGTGATCTTTTGGACCAAGAGAGATGTTACCAGAAAATCCATTTATAATAGACATTAGGAAGGGGAAGAAATCTAAACTCTTTCATGTGCATTGATCCACAATCTCATAACAGACTTTATTAGTAAAAATAACAAGATGTGATGATACCTGCACATTTCTTTTTTTAACTGTGTATGTAAATTATTTTTTGCTAGTCAAAGTAATCATTTTGTCAAGCTCATTTGGTTCAGCTGTCACTTTCATCTACACAGTTAATCATTGCTCCTGAAAATGACTTAATCATGGGCTCTGCATCCTCAGAAGGAAGAGATTCTGCAATCTGACAGCAACCCCAAACTAGAGCCAACGCCTGGTTCTGCTATTTGAAGTTTAAAGCATAAAGGATGTAACTGTGTGACCAAAACAGACTAATACATGTCCAGGTCAGAGACAAGAGCAAAGGAAGCTGGACCAGAGAAGTGACTAACTAGAAAAGCCTGGGGCCTTGATGACTATGGGTAAAATAA
Organism: Anas acuta; assembly: GCF_963932015.1. Classification (NCBI taxonomy): domain Eukaryota; kingdom Metazoa; phylum Chordata; class Aves; order Anseriformes; family Anatidae; genus Anas; species Anas acuta. Next base: position 144,658,845 of record NC_088980.1, read on the forward strand.
GGGCTCATGGTTGAAAAAAAAAAAATCTAGGAAGTTTATTTTATTTACAGAGTTCACATTAATGCTTCCACTATGGACAAGGATTGAAAGCAAATGCATTTATGCAAAGAAAAACATGATGCATTTTATGTCACAGTCAAGCTTTTTTTTATATTTTGCGAGAGACATTTTCTTCCCAAATCAAGGAATTAATTATCAAATAGACATACATTCTGGTTTTCAGAGTCTAAGCATCACAGATTCCTCCAAACGGATGAAATCTGGTTGTCTTAAGAACTGTAACACTCTATTTGAAAAGCTGGGCTTTACAGACCAAAACTTGAAAATTTTGCATACTTGTATTGATCTCATTGTCATATGTATTACACTGGAAATCTAAGTATGAATCTGTCTCTGAAAAGACTGACTAAATTCTTACAATATTTCTCTGTATTACAGTAGTTTTTCACATTCCTTCTTTCTGTCCTGCCAGAGCTATTGGTCAACAAACTGTGTATGCAGCAGTATTCAGAAAAATATAGTAGCTAACTATAAATTTCCAGGGCCTGAACAGTTTTAATATTTAACTTCTCTGTGTTATGCAAATCTTAAAGTGATTTTCATTCCAATTTCTTTCTCACTTTGGCCTTTCAATATCTGATCCAACTGAAGTGACTTTGAAAGGTACCACCTTGACCTTTTGACATTAGCATGATAGAAGAGAGAGGAATGAAAACCTATTGTCTTATGGAGGAAGAAGTAAAGTTACTGATTTAATCTCTCTCTCCTTTTTTTTTTTTTTTTTTTCTCTCATTTTTTTTTAATTGGATTAAATAGCTAGAGGGAGGTAGACACAATTCATCAGCACTTGATTTAAATTGCTGTATCTTCATTTTTTGTGTGAACCAGTACATGCTTATTCCTGTAGGTATGCAGACTGCATACTTATCACCAAAAGCTTCAGAAATATGTGGGTGTAGGCAACATCTGTGACTGCTTTGGCTGAATGTTCTGGCCTGTTGCAATCTTCTGACAATAGAAGCAAAAGGAAACACCTTTCACTGTATATGTAAGGCAAGAAATGCAATTTGTGCTTGTCTCATCTTTTCCATTTTTAAAATCCTTAATAAGTATTAATCATTTAATCCCACCTGGCTTCCTTGAAGAAAGAAGGTAGGTGAAGTTATCTCCATTGCACAGACAGGAAGACTGAGGCAGAAATATGACACATCAGAAAATATACCTCTAATTCAGAAGTCAGAAATCTGTATCACTTAATCCTGAATTTTCATTAGAGTGGTCAAAATAGACAAGTATACTTTGGGAGCGTCATAAGGACTCTTCAGAGAGATATATCAGCATTTTTTGTGCAGAACATATAGAATGGATTAGAAGTACATAAAGGCTCATTACCACATATGTTCATGTTTCTAAATACTACATTTACTATGCAGTCCTTCCAAAGTCCATATCAACCCTGGGCTATGCCTGATTCAAGTGTATTAAAACTTGTTTTACATTAAATCATTCCACAGTACATTTTTACTAATGACTTGACATGGAACTGTTCTTCACTCAGGGGTTCATTTGTGAGCTACCTGTGGCTATCTGTGGAATACCATTTCAACTAATTTGGTCTAGATGATACTTTATTCCTACCTCCCCCCTCAATAAATAAATAGATAGATAAATAAATAAATAAATAAATAAATAAATAAATAAAAGAACAAACTATTAGAACAATGCTGGGCCCAGCCTGGTGTTACCACTTATATCCCAATTTTTAGATTGTTATTGCCATTTCTACAGAAGCAAGAGATGGAGTATTTTCCCCTTCTAGCCCCCTGTATGATATTGCCCAATATTGTCTGAGATTTAGACTTCTAAGAAAGAAGGGCTTGGATGCCTGAGCCGGGAAAGTCCTTTGTGTGCCCTCCTGCTCTGTGTCCAACCTCTTTGGTAGTTTGTACATCTCTGCTGGTGTCTATGATCAGGGCATAAATGATCCTTGTGCACTAACCAGGAACAGGCTTGAGCTGAGTTTACTCAGATCCTAGGTAAAGCTGAACATACTGGCCACCCAGACCCCATGTCCCTCTCCATAGACATATTCAGGAAGCTGCACTGACTACACACACAAAACCCATGTGTAGGTAAAATATTGCAGGTTGGGAACCCCTGGCTAACAGCATGGCTTTGAAAGAGGTAGTACACAACTAGCCCCAAACTCTCTTACCCTCTGTTTGGCTTCCTTCACCTTCTGATAATGCTCATCCATTTCCCTAGCAGTTTCACTCCAAAGGGAGAAACACAAAACTGTAACAACCAACTAATGAATTGATCATTTATTTATTTTATTATACATATTTTTCCCTATAAATTAAACTAATACACAGCATGGGAGGGGAGGATCATCTCCTACTTAAATTCTTGGTTGAAGTTAGCTGAGCTTGAGTCACATATGCTGAGACCCATCATATATCCCCCCAGAAGGAGACAAAAAATCCAAAGTTTGAAGTGTGGTGCTACAAATATGGCCAGAGTAAGATTTTGAAACTGTCAGCTTCATTTCAAGCAGTTAAGATCTACTGTTATTGTGATTTGAAGGTAAGCTTCACAGTGAACATCCTTATATTAATTTGGATATGAATTTAGACATACAGTTACACACACCTATTTTTAAGGACAGGGATATTGATCTTGGCAAGGCAATAAATTCCAGTAATATCTCTCTTCAGAATAAAGCCAAGACAATTCAAATCCGTTTATTTTTTTGTCTTCATAACATTTTGCCAAAACCATCATTTTCTTGGCCACATAATTCTGATTTATATTCAACAAGAGTAGTAAAAAGCTTTTATAGAGGAGACAGCCAGAGTGACATTTTCCTATAAATCACAATGATTTTTACTGCCACAAGATCCTGCGGCTCAACTTCAAATACAACTGTGCTGTAAACTGCGTGGATGAAACTGCATTCTTTCTGAATGAGAACCATGTTTCCCTTTCTCACTGAGTGACTCCACATTCCTATCAGTCTCTAGCAGATAATAACAATATCCAAACAAAAGCAGTTTTCAGAGCTGGTAGAGCAGCGATGGGAAAACATGTTCAAAGTGGGTGCCACTCAGCATTAAACCACTCTCTACCAAAAAAAAAAAAAAAAAAAAAAAGGAGAGAAAGAAGGAAGCAGGCTTCTATGTAATCTTCTAGGCACTTTAACCAGGTGAGGGAGTTGGGAAATACCTATATCCATTTCTTAACATAACAAAGGAAAATCCATCATGGATGGCTGAAATCCTTGTGGAGGAAAAATACTGTGCATGAATGTATGCTGAGGGTCAACCAGCTGGAAAGCAGCCCTGCAGAAGAGGACCTGAAGGTTTTGGTGGACACCAAGTTGAACATGAGGCAACAGCATGCCCTTGCTGCAAAGAAGGCTAATGGTGTTCTTGGCTTCATTAAGCAAAGTACCGCCAGCAAGAGAGGTGATCCTTCCTCTTTACTCTGCACTGGTGAAGCCACATCTGAAGTATTGTGACTAGTTCCAGGCTCCTCAGTACAAGAGAGACGTGGATGTACTGGAGAGAGTCCAACAAATGTCCATGAAGATGAACACTTCTCCTGTGAGGAAGGGCTGAGAGAGCTGGAAGTTTTTAGCCTAGATATGAAGAGATTAAGGGAGGATCTCATCAATGTATATCAACACTTGACACCAGGCTCATTTCAGTGGTGCCCAGTGCCAGGACAAGAGGCAACGGGCACAAACTGGAGCACACAAGCTTCCATCTGAACACCAGGAATCACTTCTGTGCTGTGTGGGAGACAGAGCACTGGCACAGGTTGCCCAGAGAGGTTGTGGAGTCTCCTCCTTGAAGGTATTCAAAGGCCACCTGGACATGGTCCAGGGCACCCTTTTCTGGGCATCCCTGCTTCAGCTGAGGAGTTAGACCAAACAACCTCTAGAGATCCCTTCCAACCTCAGCCATTCTTTAATTCTGCACAGTTAAAATACTTCTAACCTGTTATATACAGTAAGACATTTGTTTCCTGAGAAGGGATAACATTTCTCTTCCACAGTCCTTTCATTGTGTTCTTTGGGATCTGTCCCCTGTAAAGTGAGGTGAATGGAGCAGGGTCAAGGACACAGTATTTTGATATGACTCTAGATTAAATTTAGGCAAAGGCCTGTCCACTACGCTCAGGATACACTCCTACTTTGCCAAAATCTCAACAGAAGCTGTGAGAAGCCTGCAGCCATATCTGGAACAGACTAAAAATCATTTTATTGCAGTCCATCACACTGCTTATCTTCTAGCAATATGCATGTCACCCAAACTCAGGTGACGAGGGTTCCTGGATCATTTCTATCTTCTCCCTCTGCACCAAATTTCCTGGACAGCACAGACGGCAGCCTCACTCCAGAGCTGCAGGCAAAGGCAGTTTTATCACAGGTCCCCCACACTTGCTGTTTACCCCCGCAGACACTGCTTCTATGTCAGCTAGGTTCAAGGGATCGCCCCACATGCATCAGCTTCCGCACAGATATGTGCTAGACACTATGGTCAAATGAAAATATGAATCTAAAAGACACAAGCATAGGAAGTCAATGAATGAACATGCTTTCTCATGGCAATTCAAAAATCACTTACATGGTTGATGGTGCATGGATCATGATTATATTTAATTTAAGTTTTGGAGAATTGCAGTCCTGAGACTCCTCTTTAACACAGCACGCTTCATCCCAGCCTCTCACCAGAGCACAGTGCCAGATGCAAATGGGGATCGTGGTAGCTGGGTGGGAACCCAGGCTCAAGATCTCAGCTCCAGAAACCTATGTGCAAATGAAAGGAAGTTCAGATTTAAATCTCTACTTACAGACAATTTTGGGGGGTGGAGGAGAAATGCACTTATACTAGAGTAGTGTAAATTGTCGGCACATTTAGAAAGTTGTTCTTCCACAGCTCTTTGTAAAAGCCACTTTCCCTGCTCAAGCAAGGATTATCATTGTTATGTATAGTCAGAGATAGGCCTTTTATGATTTGTACTTCCATATGAAATAAAATTCTCCCTTTCCTTTCCAAAGAATTTATTTTCCACTTTTATGACTATAAATGCATTAAAATGATGAAATTTCTCTGGGTTAAGCTATCCTTAAGGGGGCCAAGAAAAGAAAACTGCCTACGGAAGCAGATAGCATCCTACAGCAGGCTGGCAGCACAGAAGTGCAGCTACCTCAGTCACCTGTGGAGCGCACACTGAGCTTTCCATGCTCTTTTATTTCTGTTTTGCTTTTAAAAAATAACAAGTTGCAAAATACTCATTATGGCAGTCGTGGAGGAGTGTGGAAAGGTTCCATTCAGCTTGTGTAGACCTGCAGGAGAGTGGTTGCTTCTTAACCCTGAGACTAATGTAGCACTGCTTTCAGTCAGCTTTTCTCCCTCGTGGCTACTCAGGAGGCCAGGCCAGAAGATAATAATGTTCCTCTGCAGCTTGAAAAGACAACAACAAAGTCGGTGGACTAGGCAGTGCTGCCTTGCCATACATTTAATAAAATCAGCCTTTCCTGATGGCCCTTCTGCAGTCCAGAGGACCAAATCAGAATGGCTTGAGACAGCACTATAGAGTCAGTGCTGTGGCGGTGCCTCATGGTGTACCCTAGGCCCTTCCCTCACAGATGAAATTTTTGGATCTCTCAAGTTCTATTGATTTCAGAGAGGTTTTCCTTCCTCATAGCCCTTTCCAAGAATGTCTGTCAGAAGCTGAATGCTCATTCTTGCTGACAGCTTGCGATCTGCCTGCACTTCTACAGCTGTTGAAGGCACATCTCCCTTCACATGAGCTAGGGAGAGCAAGTCCAGGCAGCATGTACCAAGCCACTTCAGCAGGTCAGGGACAGGTTTGGCTGGCCTGCCTACAGAAACTCATGCTCTCCATTGCACTGAGACATCCAATGCATTTAGATGTTTTATTTCCCCTGACATTGAAACAGTGAGGAGTAAAGAATGACTCTAAAATAAGCATGTTTTGGAGGCATAGTACCTAAAAAGTGAACTCTTTTAATCATTGTATTTTGAAACAGTCATGATAGTGTTACTTCTGTTTTGTTTTGTTTTGTTTTCATTTGTTTGTTTGTTTCCTTTTGGAAATATCCTCAAATACTTCTGATTAAATAACGTGCTCAAGCTAATTTTCTTTCTTTCTGCCCTTCACTACCTGTAAAGATACTGGAGAAAGAAGTTGTAAAATCAAGTGAGCAATAGGGTACTGAACAGAGTTCTAGCAACAAAATAAAGTTCTTATTTCCTACACACACCCACACATTCTGGAAGCAAAGTAATATTGTTTGGCTAATGCTGTATCTCCCATTCTCAAGGTTAGATAATGCAGAGCAAGACGTATATTTGGATCAGAGGTGTGAGTTAATGAAAAGAGAATTGAAAATAGACGTTTGCAGTACCACTGATAGAAATATGAACTGATTTTATCATATAGGTCTGGGAAAAAAAATGTGTGAGTGTACGAACTGGAAGAGAAACATCTACGTGTGAATAAAAGAAAACCATTACACTGAACTGAGAATCAAATTCTGTGGTACCCAGCCTGGGACCTGATTTACTGTATGAAAAGCTCAGAGGGTGACCTCATGAGCTGATTTTGAACAATGGAGAAGATGAAGACAGAAATAATTTTCTGATTTTGAGATATGTTACTGAGATCCAGTCTGGGGGCTGCCAACAAATTGGCAAAAAGACATTGGCAAGCTAGAGGGAGTTCAGCTGAGGTCCACCAAGATGCTCAGGGCAGGAGCACTTGTCCTTGAGAAGGGGCTGAGGGAGCTGGGCTGGTTCAGTCTGCAGAAGGGACAGTCCTGGCGGGACCTAAGAGCAGACCCCAGTGCTTATGAGGAGGTCATCAAGAAAATGGGGATCCAGGCTCTCACAGTTTTTCCTGGTGGGTAGATGAGAGATTCAGCATAAGCTGAAAGAGGAGAGGTTCAGCTGGGTATAAACTGGAACTTTTTCCCCATATGGGCAGTCGAACACTGCAGCAGATTACCCAGAGGCTGTGCAGGGTCCATCCTGGGAGGGTTTCAGCCCTGACTGGGCTTGCTCAAAGCCTTGAGCAATCTGGTGTGAACCCTGAGCTGAACCTACTTTGAGCAGGAGGTCAGGCTAGAGACCTACTGAGTTCCCTTCCAATGTGATTTTTCCTATGATCCTATGATTTATTAGATTTTTCCTAAAATATATGTTTGAGCGAGCAGATAATAATTTTGCCTAGTCTTTTTAAACTGTGTTTCCAGAGACAAATTTCACCTACTGTGTCCAGCAAATTCCTTCCTCTGACTGCTGAAAACTGCTGATAAGTGTGTCATTTATTATGGTGATTTTTATGATTTGGCACCACTTTCACAAAAACTGTTCAGGAGCCATTTCATATCAAAGTGGGCAATCACACACAGTCATTTCAAATGGAAACCACAGGTCATGGCAAGCTGGGCTATTCTGTGATTTTTGTGAATGAGAAATGAAAAGGTAACTATTCATCAAGTATTCAGTCTCCACATCCAATTAAATGGCACCTCTGTTTTATTGAGCATAGCTTATTTCACTGTACTAAGAGTTTTAAACTAACTTTTCAAAGACTAGTGGACAATTTATCACTACAAATATGGGCAAGCACACTGAAGCCAAGAAATGCTCTGAAAGTATTAAGCTGTTCTGAATAATATTTCAATACAATTGAAGCTGCTGTTTTCATGTCCCTGAAACAGCAGAACCAGAAATATTTGCAAGCTGTGTTGACATTCTTGAACACACCATTAAGCAACAATAAAAGAGGTTGTCATAGCTGCTGTGTCATAATGGAATGAGCTTGTCTCTCTTCAAACTGGTGGTGGCATTTTTCTAGTCAGAACATTAGGAAAAAATGTTAAAACCAGTGCCAGAAAAAAAAAGGGGGGGGGGGGGGGGAAGAAGAAAAGACTCACAAGACAGTATAAATCATCTTTTGTTTTATCTTAGTTCAAGATTTATTCCCTTTTTCTTTCAATCTGTTAATCAATCTTTGAAATAAAAAAAAAATAATAACAATAATACAGAAATGAAATCTAAACCAATCAAGATTAGTTGCATAACTAACAGAAAATGTTTACAGCTATTATATTTCTCTGTCTTGTGCAGCTTGTCAAGAAATAGCTGTTAAAGTTTGCTTTCAGCACTTTGCAACTGAGTTTGCATCCTGTACATTTCCTCCCTGTTTTTTTTATCCTGACCAGAAGCACTTAATGTGCATTGGCCACTACTGACTTAACTGCAGGTACTTTATGCCAACCCTCCCCTCACTTACAGATTATGCATATCTGGGGATTCAGTACTCAAAACTAAAATATAAGCATATAGCAGGGTGTGATTTTGGTAAAATTAATGATGCAATGGATTTAACACTGGATTTCTCACTAGAATTTGCTAAAGAATACATTGTAATAAATAAAAAAATAATTTCAAGGACAAGATTATGCCTAAATATTAATGAGCAGCGAAATGGAAACAGCTAATATGCATATAAATATGCATCCTTAGAATCTTTAATTATACATCTTCATCACTAAGATCATTATTTCACCATCATGATTTCTATAATCATCAGTCTATAACCAGTGTGGAAAGGCATCATTCTGAAGATGTTACTAACTTCCAGAAGCAAGTTTCTCAGGAAAACAACATCTTCTACTCATAATATTCATGCAATAATGTTAGAACTGTTAGAACCCATACCTGCATACTGTATACTAGAACACTAGTATACCCATAAGCACAGCTGTTGTTGCTAGAGAGACTTCAGACAAGGCAGAAAAAGGTGCAAGATTTATCTTTTGGTTGTATCAGAAGATAGGTTTAATACATTAAATATAAAACAAGTGAGAAAAATCTAGCTTAGAACTCAAGTCTGAGGTACTAGGCTTTTAAAGTTATTTGTTCCGTATGATATATAACATATGCATGCTCAGAGTTATACAAACACAGAAGAAACTGTCACTGTCCTGCTCCTTCCAGTTGCTGCATGGATCTTAAGAAGCAGTAAGCAGAAATATTCTTTGAGTTCAAGCAACATACTGATATGATCAGAAATATCTTAAATATGCCCATAAGTGGGCATTGGCTTTGCCATCTATCACAAGATGGAGGGTAGACAGCTCTAGCATGAAATTCTTCAAAAGAATACACATGCTTTGCTTTCATACAACACAGAGTAAGATTTGCAGCATTTACAGTATTCAAGATGAACTTGTTCAATAGGCAGCATTTTGTCCAAACCTGAGGAGAGAAGCAGGGACTGCAGAAATTGAGGTGTAGGGCTTGGAAGCAGTGTCATGTCCCCTTGAGAAAATGTCAACAAGTACATAATTTCATAACTTTAGCTCATGTTTCCAAGTATCTCTGCCACAGAGCATATTTGTGAACAAATATCAGTTGATTACACTTTAGTCACAAGAATAAACCTTTCTCAAGTCCCTTTCTTTTCACTGAAGTGATGTTAGATACCCTCTCTCCTTTAGTCTTTCATGCTTTGGTCATCAAAAGTGTTAGAAAAATATATAACAACCTAATATTTATCCTCATTTGATTTTCCTTTACTTCTTCACAATACTCTCTGCTTTATTTCTGCACTTAACCTGCCAACATTGTTTAAGAATGTATTGCAATGAATAAGATTTTTTTTTTCCTCTGGTTACAACTTCAAAAACATGATCAGGTTGTAGGAAAGGCAGTCTCTGTAAACAAGGAGGAAAGAGGTGGTGAAATAAATACCTATCATGGATTGTTTTCAAAGACCACCACTGACTGCAATTTCATAGCTGTCTCAGGCAACTAATGTCTTACAATTCTTCCTGCTAAGCTCATACCAATGTTTAGCCAGAATCTTTCTTGCTGTGTTTTAGGCTGATCAATCCTTCGCCTACTCGCTTGAAATATTACCTAAATATTTGGAAATAACTTTCACATACTTGGAAGTGATTATCTACCCTTATTTAAATGATTTTCAAACCATCACATTGATGATTTCTCCATTTTTTCACAATTTCTTTGAATCCTAATCCTGTTCTCTAGCACTCCTAAAGTCTCTCTCAGCTGCTCATCTTTGGCAATCTTAATCCTACAGTTCTCTACTACATCATTCAAGTAATTTATTCCAGTGTTGAAGATCTCAACATCTTCATAACTTCTCTTTGGGTTCCAAATCTGCCTTGTACGTGGGCTTGTGTCTTTAGATGGGTTTATTTGAAGACTCACTGTACCTCCTTAAACACCTTTCTCTTGGGCTGCTTCTTTATAAGATCTTATGTGTGGACAATGAATATGATGATTCCTGCTCTCAGAAAGCCTCTTATTTTCCTAACAGTGAATTCACCAGCTCCCTGCCATACTTGCTACCTTTTTTTCTTCCTTTTGATTAGAATCAAACCTAGAAGATCATCTTCCATGGATGATTTAATTAGTGCCACAAAGGTGATGAGCACTTTTCTTGTGAGGAAGGGCTGAGAGAGCTGAAAGTTTTTAGCCTAGATATGAAGAGATTAAGGGAGGATCTCATCAATGTATATAAACACTTGACACCAGGCTCATTTCAGTGGTGCCCAGTGCCAGGACAAGAGGCAACGGGCACAAACTGGAGCACACAAGCTTCCATCTGAACATCAGGAAGCACTTCTGTACTGTATGGGTGATGGAGCCCTGCCACACGTAGCCCAGAGAGTTGGTGGAGTTTCCTTCCTTAGATATTTTCAAAGGCCACCTGGACGTGGTCCTGGGCTCCCTGCTCTGTGTGCCCCTGCTTGAACTGAGGGGTGGGACCAGATGAACTCCAGAGGTCACTTCCAACCTCAGCTATTCTGTGATTCTGTAATTGCATTTTTTGGTGGGAATCTACTTCTTTAACCATTTGCTAACTGTTGATGTTATAATGATTTATTTCTGTTCTTTTCTTTAGAATTGTTAGTAAGAATGTCTGCTCAACAATCCACATATGTACTAAAATGTCAGGTAATAGACATAACAGCAAAAGGTGACATTCAAATATAGCTGTAATTGTATGAGTATTGTATTTATACTGTAATGTTTGTAATTGTCTCCCTGTTCTTGTATCTTTAAACAACTGCATCAAAAAAATACTGTCTGTTTTATCTGGCAATCATGACCTACCTAATCAAAGCCTCCTATCAAGTTTGGTAACTCCTTTGAAAGTCTTTTAAGGGATTGATTTCAACAAACTGGAGCCTGTTTTCATTTCTTTTAATCCTTTGCCAAAAGTGGTGCTTCCAATGTTTTTACACCAGGTTAATTTGTAAAGAAAAAGTGCTAGGAAAAACAAATTAAAGATTTGCTAATAATGTTTCTTTAGGAAATGGGAATATGAAAAATAAAACCGAAGCAACCTCTGAATAGGCTGGCATAAGTAAATTGCTAAAGCACATTCTGGATTTTAAAAACAACATCCCAAAATTGAAGACTTCTTCAGCCCTACCTAACTAGAATAATTCTTGTCTTCAGTGTCTTCCAGCCTCTAACTTCCAACAGATTCAAACTCCTCCTCCTCCACAAGGGAACAGCCTCAAGTTTCACAAGGAGACGGTTTGGTTGGAAATGAGGAGACATTTCTTCTCAGAAAGAGCAGTCAGACACTGGGACGGGTTGCCCAGGGAGGTGGTGAAGTCACCGTCCCTGGGGGTGTTCAAGGAGAGGTTGGACGTGGTGCTTGGGGACATGGTTTAGTGGGTGACGTTGGTGGTAGGTGGATGGTTGGACCAGATGATCTTGGAGGGCTTTTCCAGCCTTAATGATTTTATGAGTAATATGGGTTGTCAGCTCTGGGGTTGGACAAGTGAAGAAGAGAAAGAGCACTGTGAATGAAGAAGTCAGCTGAGAGGCTAGAGAGATATGAGAGATAGAAGAGAAATTTCTGGTTTTCTCTCACTGAAAGGAGAGTTGGCATTAATCCCAGAGTCTAAAATTGCAGGTCAGGTGAGTAGTCTGGGCCTCCTGACCATTCAAGCCAAGGGGTTTGCTGGAGTACAATAATCTTCTGGCCCAGAAGCCTGGATTTTCTCCCACTAGAAACAAGGGAAAAGGGAGAAAAATGTGATTGCAACACAGAGCCAAGGCATGCCTGAGAGGTGCACACAAGCCAAAGCAGGTGAGTAGCACCATCTGGGCCCACACCTTCGGTCTGGTAACAAGTGAAGCATGTTACCCTCTCCCTCCTCCAGTGAGTACACTGCTTATTTAAATTCTTACCCTCTTTATCAAATATGTCTCTGCAAACCTCTTCCACCTAAAAGGAAACAAGTAACCCTATGCTGCCTTAATTCCGTTATTCACATAATATAGCTTGAGATTGAGACAAAAAAAAAAAAAAAAAAAAAATCCTCAATTACATTCACTAAAAAACAGGTTTAAGGAAGGCTCTTCAAAAACTTCGGTTTTGAACTAATACAAAGGTTAATGAATCTAGCACAGTTTCAGCCACCAGAAGGATTTTTTCAGCTGACAGAAGCAACTTGAAGGAAAATCAGATAAATGCTATCGGCAGGTGCCAAAATAGTTCTAAATGCAACTTGCAGTGGACTTCCTGAAAGGGATTATTTAGTAGAAAAAGAGGCAAGATTTCATCCCTGCCTTTTTTATAGTTCTATTCTAAAGGTTTCCATAAAAATACTATAATCTGGTTCTTCAGGCCTGAGAAAGGCTTTTATATCTGCTCTAACTTTCAGAGGCCTTTTAAATATTTTGGCAATTGGAGCCATCATTACAGATTGGAAGTCTGTTGAAAAGATACCTTAGAGACATTTGGCTTTACTTTGCATTCTTACAGAAAGAAACTGTTCTGAAGAAATATGGGAAAGAAAATAAAAAGAACTTTACTGTCCTGCTGAGAGTCACTTCACCTATTTTTCCCCTGACCAGACATCCTATTGGAAAAGCACTGCAATGGATACCTGGACTCCGATGACATCCTTTGGACAGGAAATGGACTTTGGCTTTTTCTTCTCAAAGTCTTACTTGCTTTTTTTTTTTTCCTTTGCCACCTTCTGATAATGTCATTATCGAACAGTCCTTTGCTTGAACCATTGAATACCTAAAGGTCCTTGAGAAGCTTTTCTCTTTGGATTGAGTTCACTCACCTGCTGGGAAAAACAAGGAATTGGTGTTATGATAACAAGGAAGCTACAGCAGATTGAAAAGGGGATTGAAATTTGATCCAGGGATCAAATCCCTCCGTCTCCAGAGCTAGCTAGGGGTGGTCTGCACAGCCCTGTAACCTATAACATGATACAACTCTATACCACCATCACCTGCCATAGGGAAAACAGTAACTCTGATTTCTTACATGAAGTTGCTGCATAACTTGCCCTTAGAGCACTTACAGCTGTAGTTGTCTTTATGCTCAGCCTAGTTTGCTGTCTGATATTATCCTGGGATGTCTGTCAGTGTTACTCCTCACCCCCCCCCTCCCATCAATGATATCAGACTGCTTTCCCTTAACGCAGAGGTTCTTGAACTTTTGGAAGGCCACCAACTCAGGCTTCAGCTAGGTCTTGTATAATGACATTAATCTGAAAAGCAACACAGCGCAGCAATTTTCAAAAGTCTTTTGTGGTGCACATAAGAGTTAGAGTGTCCCTAGGTCATGCTATGGGACTATTCTGAGGAGGAATAATACTGTCCAAAAGTTGTATAACTGTTTTTGGTTGTAAAACCTTAATTGCTGTATGTTGGCGAGTATCATCATCAGTATTAGAGCTGGAGGACCTCAAGTTACCAAGATGTTAAGTGTCGTGCTAATAAGAAAGTCTGGAAAAATCAAGGTTTTACCCTTGGTATAAAAGTTCCACTCTACACATATGCTTCCTACATGCTGTTATTTAATATGCTTGAGAGCAACTCTGCCCCAAACCTGCTGATTTTGATGGAATTTTTTTCTATTAACATCAAAAGGTATTAGATAAACCCCAGAGTGTATTTGAGGGAGTGGAGGCAGGACTGCTATGAAGCAGAAAGAGCAGAAAGTCAAAGAATTCAGGAAAGCAATATTTTTGAATGAAATATTATTAATTGAATGAAATACCAGTTAGGAAAAAAATAAGAAAATGTGAAGAGAGTCATCAAGTTAATCAAAGAATTATGAAATGACTGAATCTTGAGAAAAAAAAATGACAATATTAATGTGCGTAAGTTAAGGTATTTAATAAGTTAAGAAACATGCTTTGAGGGTATGAACTACATTCTCTGGTAGTGGGGAGGGAGGTTGTTTTTCCTGAGATCTGAAAATATCTGGGGATTACATTCTGTCAAGTAAGAAAGAGGCTCAAAACCAAATCCAGTCATTATTTGTAAATGTATTGGGATACTTTTGCTTTAACTCTATTTTGTTATAATTCTGATACTGGACTGAATTTTACAAAATACGTATATCCCTATTTTGCTGACTTTTGTATGGAAAAGTCAAACAGCTGCATTCCAATACTGGACACTTCCACCTCTTCCCCCCATCTACACTTCAGTGGTTTGGCTGGCACAGAAGCAAGTCAGCCAGCCAAGGGACATGTTTGGTGGAACCCCGTGATGGAGGTGGTGTGTCTGCACATAAGCAAAACAGTTGACAAAGTGGATTAATTCTCCTCACTGACCTTATTTTTATAAATTCTCCGTTTCTTTACTCTCCTCCTCCTCCTTCCTCTAGTGTCAAGCATCTCACCCTTTTGATTTCAGAATACCTTCTCTCTTACTTTGTTGCAGAGATCTCCTTGTTAATGTGGGTGCCCAAGGCATACAGTTCCAGAGGCTGGGTCAATTCTTGATGCATTGACTGAAGCAGTTACACTGAAAGAGGTAATAAAGCCAGACTTCAATGGCAGTGGCATTAAATCCATACGACAGCTATCAAAGATTTCCTCATCAAAAGTTTTCCTGCAGCTTTAAAACTTTGAGTGAAGTTTGGACAACCAAAACATTCACAGTAAGATGTAATTCTTTATCCTTTCTGCCTCTGAGATACCACTTGAATAGAAGTACTCTGAGAACAAAACAAAACAAAACCAAAAAAATCACATTTGAGTAAAGTTAAAATCATAGGATCATAGAATGGTTTGGGTTCAAAGGTACCTTAAAGATCAGACAGTTCCAACCCCCCTGCCATGGGTAGGGACACTTAGGAAACTGAAGACCTCTTTTCAGTCTTGTAAGATTCTGAAATCTAGACAGGCATTTTCAGGCTTCGCTGATGCTGCTTTCTTCCCTGTTGGTTTATTCTCCCCTAATTGTTTCTTTAACATTATCCAAGTTTACTTCCTAGGTACTAAAGACCAAGAAGGGCTATTTGCATCAAAATCTGATGGTAAGAAAAATCTCCCTGAGGAGATCAAGTGGTGTTGTAACAGGTTAACATGTCAGCTAGTAGGTTGCTCATATTAAGCTGTGGATCTTTGAAGCTTAATGAACCTTGTAAACTTTCCACTCATCTCACAGTACAGAAACATCTGGGTGAAATAGCATTGAGCTTACTCACTATGAAAACACACAGATGAACACTGACATACCTTCTTTCTCATGTCCATGAAAGAAAGTTGAGCTGAAGAGTGAAAAAAAATAAAGTTACTGGTATTGAAATCTCTGGAGAGCTCTTTTTTGTTTTTTTTTTTTTTACTCCTTCTGCAACAGAAACTCTGACTTGCTTGGTGATGAGATGTTTCTCCATTCATATTTAACATGTTCTAAACTGTTTAATACTTTGTTTTTATATGTTTTAAAACTTTGTATTAAAGGAAAAAAAAATACACTGAATTTACAAGAGAATCTTCTCCCTCTTCTTTTGTTATAAGTAAAAGTCCTCATTTGAATGCTCCCAAATAATCACGTCAGAGAGAGTACAGAGCTTTCAGGGCTACTCAGCCAAAATCCTTAGGTCTTTGAGCTGTCTCTTAGTCCTTTGACCCCAGTCTCTGCTCTGATACTGCTAGTAACAAAATCATTCATTGTAATGGTTTCTGTGATGTGGTTACCTGTCCTACAGATGCTGATCTAGAGGTCTGTCTACATCACAAAATATTATATGCCTTCATAATCTTTATAATTAGCTAAGCCAAACCATCAGACATGACCAAAAGTTTGTTTAGAATTATGTCAGATAATCATGCTTTAAAAAGATAATGCCTATATTTTTTCTGTTAAACATTAGTAGCATAAAAAATTACTATACACTTTTTTTCTAAATTGCTGCTCCATTAAGTCTTTTTGCAACTAATGTTTAACAGCCGATAGAATCCTTATTTACTAATTAAGAGGTTTTGTACATTAATTGGACTGATAATTTTAAATTGTAAAACTAACATAATCCAGGATACTAATTTTTATACAACCTGGCACTACCTTTCCACTTGTTCACTGGAACTAGAGCTATCTCTGCGGTAGATGTTTCCGAGTCTAGTTTGACTGTTATCAAAAAAAAGGGGATTTGAGAAAAAATATCACCTTCTTAAAATGCTGCCGTGTTTTTTTTTTTTGTGTTCACAAAAAAGATTTAAAAGTTTTAGAGTTTATACTAAAACCTGTCACTTACATGTATATTAAATGCCTTGACTTGCATTAATAGATGTTATCAAATAACTCAAATGAAAACATTTCAAGTCATGAAAACAGAATGAGAGAAGAGAAGGAAGAAATCATGTTATATGAGAAAGAGCGAATAGTATTTTCAAGAAAATGAAAAGAAAATAGATTGTCTACAAAGAACTCATGTTTATTTAAAACAGCCTGATATTGCTGAGACAATATTTGGATGAGCTCTCATGGTGCAGTATGCACATTCTTTTATCTTAGTTATGAAACCTGGAGTGATGAAAAAAATGGCTTAAGAGTGCCTTGCAGAAAACATTTACCATGATCATAGACACAGCAACTCCTGCTTTCAGCTTCAACTAATGTCTTCCTTATGATGTAATAAGCTTGTTAATATTATTTAGGTTCCAAGCTGTCATGATCAGAGCTTGTGCCTTCTTCTATGTCTGTACTGTCCCTACTACATAGTATTATAGGAAGCTTCAGTAATATCTATTATAAACACTTTATCTAGTATTTATTAAAATATTTAATATAAATAATGATTAATTAATAATTACCATATGTATTGTATCAGCAAACTACTCCTGCAAAGCAGTTTCTAAGTTATAAAATTTACTTTGCTGAACTTTCTAAGATCCCATTATTAGCCCATGACTGTTTTTGGAGATAGGTTTTGAATAGGTTTTGACATAACTACTGATTAAAAAGTTGTGTTTATTTATTTATTTATTTAATATGTGTCTTTTTTCTGCCTGTATTTCTGTAATTCCTCTTTTCCTTTCTCCTGGTTTGTCCCTGACCTCCTTTTATTTCTGTTTCCAGTTTATAAAATTTTTCCTCTCTTCTTGGCAAGAGAAACAGACTTGTGGCCTAGAGACTTTCAAACATACTTCTGTAGCCATGGATTTTGCATACCTAGCCTGCTGTCTGTGCCGTATTTAAACTGAAAGGTTATACCGAAGCAAATATTTCTGGAAATTTTTATGAACTAAAAGAACTTTACAGCCATTTATAATTGTTTGGCATTGGTACTGAAGGCCAAATGGGTGTCAGTAGGCAGGACACACCAGCTGTGTTTGCCAGTCTTGTTAACACCTATGTGAGCTGCTGCAGAGATTAAAGAGCAGAGCAAGCAAACGAGAGGAAATGGGGCAGAGCACAGCTCTGCTTTGCTTTGCTTTGCTCTCCTCCCTTCCTCTCTCCTCCTTTTTTTACTTAAACTTCCTCACAGGAAAATCAACTTGTGCACGGATGGCAAGTAATCTGAGAGGTGTTTTTTCCCTTTGAAAAGAAGGTGGCTCTTCCGTTCACCGACAAGTGACTGGGTATTTACCGAATGTTTCCATCTTTTTCACTAGACAGAAGTTTTACTCCCTTTTCACCCTTGCAGTTCTTTCAATATTTTCTCTTTCATTTAGAATTACGTTTGCAGAAGAATCATCATCCACCAGCATCGACAGGTATTAGGAACACACAGTACCATCCATTAGTGGCTCTGATGTTCCAGAATGTTCTAAGAACAAGGAAATCTACCTTCAGATTGATCCTGATGACAGCATCACTACTGAGGGAGTTCATAATTGCTATTTTATTGAAGCTGCTGTGGCCATGGGGTAGTACAGAAAGCAGTTTACTGACCGTGTGCTTTGATATAAAGAGCATGATATTCCATTCCTGGCTCTGGTGGCACCATCTACAGTCCCTAATTTCCCCCTACAAAACCACCACAGGATACACAGCATAGCACCTGCTATGTTTACTGCACCAGCCAAGGATCTATCTCCAACCAATCTCATCTATTATGGATAGATATAGTGGCCAAATTACTATCTTGCTCATATTTATTCAAAGACTTCCTCATTATTATTTTTCCTTGCAAATGATCTGAAGTCTGGTTATAATGTGACTGTTTTGCTTTGTTGTTATTGTTGTTATTCATAATTTTTCCAATGGAGCAAATGATAGCTTCTAGATTTATTCATAATCTGGGCATTAAGCAGCCAATCCCTGAAATGCACAATGGGACTCCTGTTCTACAGATTTTTATCTAAGTGTTGTTTGCACAGCATTGCAAAAGCTCTAACTGTTTTTATTATTGTGTGGCTAGTCAAGAGACCTTTTGAGTGTGGCAGAAAGATATGACTATAGTTCAAGGGCTGTGGATGTCAACATAAGTGAATATTAATGCAGGGTGCTCCAGTTTTCTGTAAATATTCTTGTCAGTACTTCAGATTCAAAAATCATAAACCATGAGGTAATGTGAACGTTACTAATGAAAATCAATGCACTTCATTTTCTGCAGCATCAGAAATGTTTTTCAATCTATTTCCTCAGCTTTGTGGGCACTCAGGAGATAATGGCTGCTGACATTCTCAGGACATTAAAAAATTTGCCTCTATAAAGTAACAATCTAGGAAACTTCACATTTATATTTGCTTAACATTTGCTTTTATTTATAGCTATCTGCTAGCAAATTCATTAAGCAAATGGGACAATGTCCAATTTCCAACAGGATTTGGGTCCCAGATTTGGCAGTGACTTAGAGGAAACCACGTATGATGAGAGAGCCCTGTATCTTACCTCATGTACCTCTGCAGAAATCTTGAGGCTGTGGTGTTCCAAAACAGATGGATTTGTGTGTCTAGCACAGACGTAGTCTGTCAGGGTAACAATTTCCTTCAAGGCCAGAGGAAGGTGTTCAGGTTCTGACAAGACGCAGTGTATTTGCCAGGCCAGGTGGCTACCACCTGTACAGTCCCTTCGCCTTGGTCAATTCACTCCAGTGCTCTCTCCAGCTTTGGCAGAAGCAGTAATTGAAGTTAGAAACACTGCCCTGGAGCTTCTTGTCACATAACCTCTAAAACCGAACGTATAAAATAACCAGCTGGGTTGCAGTTTCCCCCTGGTCCTCTTCATAATCGCTCCCCAGCTGCACAAGTCATAACTGCGTATGCCACACCGTGTGCTACCAGGAAAATGAATCACAATTCACCATGTAGTAACTTTATTTCTTATGACAACTGTATACACCTTAGGCTTTCCTGTACTCATGGCCAACTGACTTGTACAAGGAGTGAGGAACATCAGATGAAAGAAACAATATCTACCCTGTCACCAAAAGTAAGATTCTCGAAGAACTGGATGCAGCACAAAAATGATCCACGACAGGCTGCAGGAAACTGATGACAAAGGATCAACCGTAATGTGTATGGCGAGGAACAGCGCTGGCCCACGGACAGCTGGTGGGAGCAGTGACAGAAACTTGGAGAGGCATTTAATTCTCGAGAGAACTGCTGCTCTCAGAAGCTTTGCTGTGGTCAAATTACAAATTACATGCTGTGTCCTCCTGGTGTTTAAGACACTCTACAGAAGTTCGTGGGGAAGTTATGAAGGAACTCATCAAAAAGGGGATGAGGTCATGGGATCAGAGCATGAGGCTGAGCGCTGCCCAGGAATGGAGCTCCCCTCTCCTACAGGTGCAGAGCTGCTTCTCTTCCAGGACCGCCTGCATTCCTCCCAGATCTCTTCTTTGAAGAGAAGGCTAAACAATAATCCCGAATTTTAACAACAGACTTCTGGATCTCCTGCCCATTCCTTGAATTTGGTAATGCTTACAGAACAAGCGAATGTCATGTTAACCCTGATGAATATTTGTACTGAGTTATTCTGAACTTAGAAGCAAACATATCAGCAAGCACAGGTGTCCCATGGAAAAAACATATGGAAAAAAAAAAAAAAAAAAAAAAAAGGAGGGGGGATTTGAATCCATATCCAGTTTCCTTTTCCACAAAAGGGAAAACAGAGGGAGACTGTCCTGGACACTTCTAGAGGGGCCAAAGAAAAGAAAATGGGAAAAGGGAATGAACTGTGTTAATGCGCTCTCTATAAACAAGCCCCTGAATTTGATTTAGAAAAAAAAAAAAAAAAAAAAGACGTGCTTGTTTGAATAAATTCTTTCTGCTCTATGAGTTTCTGTAGGAAAACCTGGACAAAATTTAGAGAAACACACACACACACACACAAAAGCTGAACGGATCATTTACAAGGAATATTGAAAGTATTAAATTATTTGAGTTTGGCTAAACAATGACACAATAACATTTTCAGTCCACAAGTATTTTTAAACTTTATTTTAAACTTTATTTTTAAATGCTGTTTTTACAATGAGGCAGTTTATAAGTGAAGTGAATATGTGGGCCACTCCTTTTAATACAATATCTCCCTGGCAACAGGGCCAGCAAAACAGAAAAAGAGATTAGGTGACCAATTGTTTCTTCCATCTCTCATGTCTTCGATTTCTTTGCTGGATGGCTGATACAGTGCTCGGACTCAGTGACTCCGCTGGGTGGGTGAAGCTTGACTCGGTATGTTTCCTTTGGCAAAAATCATTGCATGCAGTTAGAAGGTATGCTGTGTTGATATCATATGGCTGTCTAAAGGAGAAAAAAATCTCTTTGTAGTGCCAACAGAAAAGGCTTGGCTATCGCAAGATCAAAATTTCAGTAATTCCTTATGAGCATTTTTAAGCCCTAACTTAGAGAAACAGCAAAGAGATTTTGGGAAGATCAGAAAATTAGTCCAGGAACTATGGCTGGGAACGGTTCCCTGGAAGGGCACCCGGCTTGCCAGCCCAGAATGTTACTCATGGACACTGCAGGAACTCAGAACAGATGATGGAGAAAATGCAGATGTATTACTGACATAGATAAATGATACTCAAAGATAAATGATACTCAAAATCAGATGTCTGACCTGAAATGTATGATCTTCAAATTTATTCCGGTTAGAAAAGAGGAACACTTTGCAGCAGGCGTCCCTGATACAACCTTCTGTAGTTTTACTGTGTCCCTGCCCTTCTCACTCAGAGACAGGAATGTTGTAATGCACTCCCAAAACCCCTAAAATTGCAGTTGTTACACAGTGGGTCAGTGCTTGTGGATATGGATATTCCTCTGTAGGGAACATATTCTCATAGTTCCCTGCCTTCACTGGCTAGTACCTTGCTCTATGAGCAAAAGCTGGTTTTAACCTTAAAAGCCTTAAATGGTAAGAATTACTTCTGAGACTGCCTCTTCACCAGTGGTACAAATTTACAGCAGAGATTACAGAGAGTGCTCAAGCTAAGAGGGTCCAATTTAATTGCATTTTGTTTGTTTTCATTGCCTTGCATTCCCAGTAGATTCACAGCCTCTAATTCAGATCTCAACCAATTCAAAAACCTCTGGAAGTGTTCATTCCCAGGACACACCGTAAGTTTTGTTTGTTCTCCCAAGATTTTTCTCTTTCAGTTAAGGCCACAAAAGAATATGACAAAAGCATATTGCAAAATGAAATGAAAGCTATAAAGCATGTTTTCATTACTTATGGCCAGATTATTCAGCTCTTGGCAGACACCAACGCGGATATGGGAAACAGGCATGAAGGACAGCCCTAAATCATGCCATTTAGTAACAAACCTGACTTGGCAGAGTCAGGAACTGTCAATTAGCTGAATTAGTTAGCCATACTCCTTTCTTTCAGGCATGCTCAAAGAATGTTCTTTAGAGAAGAAAGAAAGACGGGGAAAATCCACTCTGCTGATCTAACTTTCTGATTGCAGAACAACAATTTTATCACCATTAGCATCCTCCGAATGCCAGCCTGTTCTTCTAGCCTTTACTCACACGTGTATTCCTTTCTCAAAAACAATCTGAGAGGCAACCATGCCTCTTTTCATCCATGAAAAGATTAAAAAAAAAAAAAAAAAAGAGCTTCTTCTGAAGCTCTTGAAGTAGAAATTAAGTGGTATGTTCCTCAAAGATCTCATTGGCCATCTACACCAAAATAAATTTCATTCCATGAAAAATGAAAGGAAAAATTCCCCAATTCTTTTTATCCATTATCATCTTACGCAGTAAAAAGGAGCAAACTTAGACTCTTAGTAATATCAGTCTGGTTTTCAGATACAAAGCACAAGTATATATTTGGGATTAATGAATTTTTAAATCAAATGAAATAAGCAAATACTCTAATTTATTTGGGGAGTAAATATTAATGACTGATTTCTGGGACAATTCTCATCTCTTTGCTTCCCAACATAGCAGAAATCAGCACTACAGAACGTGAGCACACAGAACTGAATATACACACATATCGCCATCCTGAACAGGAGCAGGCAAGCATACAACATCCCGTGGCATGCAACATCTACCCACAGAGTCCTTGTATAAAAACATCATTTTGGTGAGATGCAGCATAGCTAGTCTTCATGTTACTTCAGGTAATTTGTTCAGTAATGTCCCTCATCCTCCTGAAAATAATGGTTATATTTTGTGGCCATGGGGGTACAGAGAATTCCAGGGCATGAAGAATTAAATGCTAGTCTGAAGAATGATAGCCCTAAGCAGTGTGGACATGAGCTGTTCCCACCCTACTTATCTGTAGCAGTATGAGTACGGTGTTTGTCCTTCTTGGCTGTCTTCTTTTCCAGAAATCTCAGCCCACACGAAACCACAGCAAACACTTCCACCTGCACTCTTCTCACTTTAAAGGGCAGAGCTTTTTCAACATTAGTAAGAAAAAATTGTAAATGAAAAAATAAAAGCTTTCTTAAATAAAATTCCTCTTATGTTCCCCAAAACAGCAAAAACCAAAAAGACATACATAGCAACTTCGCCTGGTGACTTGTGCTAGAAGTATTCCCAGCAGGCCCTATAGCTAAAATAAGTTTGGAAGAAAGTAATTGAGGAAACTTTTTTGGTAGAACATACAGACTGCATTAAACTGGAACATTTTGTGAATTTCTTTTAAGTACATGGAATTGTCTGAGTCAAAAGCAATGATGCAACTCCCCTTCCCCACTTAACTCATTCTGACATTTTCTAAATTGTTTCAATTTTAAACAAAATGTTATTTAAGTCCAAAGTTAAATCTCTAAAATAAAGACATTTTACTTCCAACACGTTCTTTTTTTGTTTTCCAAATTTCTAATTTGCCAAAACTGTGATGATATAGGAGGCATATCTCAAAAAAATAAAATCCAAATTACTGTCACTTGCACAATTCTTAAGTATTGCAAAACTGATGGTATTGTTGCACAGGCTAAATGGAATTGTAAAACACTACACATAAAATGCTGTATAAAATTAAATGTACAATACTTCTATAGGCAGAAGGATAATATATTTTTAATTTCAACTAAAAAACACAACCATGCTTAAGTTTGAGGGGCTGATTCTGATAATATTGTCATTAGAAAAACTATTACACCTTAAATCCTACTTAAAAGAATTATACAAGAAACAGTGTTAAAGATGGAAGAAAACAGCTGCTTTTCTGGAATATCCATCTTTTAGGTGAAACGGAATTCCTTTTGAAGAGAGAAGTCATTGGGTTCACTACATGTACTAGTGGGGAAAATTCTCTGGCCTGGTTTACTCAGCAAGAACACACACAGTCATATTGACCTCCAGTGGCCTGACCTATCTTCACCGTCCCAGTCATGATATATGCAAGAGGTTTATCAGTAAACTTCCTCAGCATGAACAGATGCTTTCAGGAACAGATGGTTTTACTCATGGTGAACAGCTCCTTTGATAATATTTAAGCTGATCAGACCTTAAGAGCTTTTTTGGTTCAGTACTATTTTCCTTCTCAGAATCTTTCCAGCGGGGTACTCAGTGCATCTTCTAGGTATTGATGCTATCCTCTAGATCCTACTGAAAAGGATCTATGTATCAAAATACAGAACCTATTCTATGAACATAGTTCTGTTGCCTAATGGCAACGGGTATCCCACTGTGAATAGGAAACACTCAGTCTTGGCATAGAGCTGAAGGGACTCTTCATGAACTTGTGTAGCTCTTTACAGGAAGCAATCTTCTCATATTTTCTTGATAAGAAGCTCAATAAGAATTAAAACTGTTCATTAACACTGACATCAGTAATAATGTCACCAGCATCTGAGTCTGATATTTGTAGCTCAGGTATCACCTTCAAGATTAACCACACCATCAATCAATATTAAAGCCTCAAATGCTGAGGATAAACAAACAACAACAAAAAGTCAAACAGCAGCTTCAAAATTCTAGCCATGTAGACTAGTGATATAACCACAGAAAAAATGGAGGAGAGTCCCCTTGCATCTTGGACAGATCTCCTCTGAAACACAGTGACTGTGGTACATACCTCAAAGCATCTCTACCAGCTCAGACAGTTAGGACTGTTTTAGTTACACCAGTTTCATTTCTGGGTGAAGAAACTCTCATGTGGAGAGGAAAAAAGGCAATAGGAACAGGTTTGTTATCAAGCCTACTGTTTCGTTATTAGTTATTAGTATGTCAAGTGTAATGTATATTTTGGATTTCAAGCTGTCATCTAAGTGGACTAACTAAATGGAGGACTACCTAAAACTAGCTTGAAAATTTCATGAAAAATATTGTAACTGTAAATGTTAAAAATTGTATTGTAAATGTAAAAGTAAAAATTCTGTGGGACTGTGGCCTTTACAGGAGGTTCGACAGGTGGCTAGCTTTAAAAAGAGGGATGTTGCTGTGAATGTTTTTAAAGTCTGTTACATACCTAGGTACCACTGGATAGGAATAGGATCCAGAACCATAAAATCTGTAGGAGTTAAAACCAGCTTTATTTGTAACCTCTGCTTCCAGTATTTTAGACAGAGGCCATAAACAATCCTGTGCTGTGCAAGTAAACAGGCTGGGTAAAAGTGACATATTGAATGTTATTAGCTCTATGGACATAAGGACCTGAGTGAAACATCATGTCCAGACAGCACTGCTAGAGGTTTAGCCCAAGGCAGAGATGGAAATACAGAGGGAGAAATCTTTGCCTGCAAAGGCAAAGGAGAACACAGCTGTGGATGACATTGGGCATATGTTCTCTGCACAAAAATGCAAAGCTGTATTCCTTCCAGAAAGAAAAGATATCTGGGAAGCACTTTGTGCTTCAATAATGCTTAAGTACAACTTAAGACACATTATCTGGCTTGCTTAAGCATTCACAGCAATTAGCAGCTTAATTTTAAAGCTAAGATTAGAGAACACTTCAGTGTTTGTTCTGCATGGTCCCTAGTTAGCATCTTACACACCTGTACAGGTTATATCCCTAAGAGTTAGAAACTGTAGATAACCAGCTTGTTTTCCTTTTACTAGGTACCATGCAAGACTTTTCTTGCCTGTGACCTTGGCTTGGGAAATCCCTTATGTTTATACTTGGAGTTGGAATTGTACTCCTGGACTCTGTTCCTGAATTCACGCTTCTCAACACTGTTCGTCGACCGTGTCTTCCTGCAAAGTGAAGAGCAGAGTTAATTTCTTGAATTTAATTTCTTAATTTCTTTACATATTAATCTTTGCAAAACCAAGACCCAAGGTGGCAGCCCAAATATTAACCTAATTAAACAGAGTAGTATAAAAAAGCAAACCCAGAGAAACTAAAATATTCATTTGCATGTACTAGTTTTATAGCATGAGTAAGTGCTATTCATTGTCAGCTGAGCCAGCAATAAAACCATCCACCTGATCATTATTTTATTCTGAATAATAACAAAGGGCGCTTTCATATGAAAAAATTATGTCAGCCTTAAAAGAGTTGTAAAACAAGTACAGACAAAAAGATTCACTTCCAGAAAGATGAAACAGCATCTTAGAATGGGTAATTCCAAAAGAGTCCAAATTATGCCTGCTTTTTGGGGGCAGAAATGTCTGGAAAAAGGAATTTGTCCCTACAGCACTAAACTGCAGTATCGCCTTATTTTTATAACTGGTATTTTATAAGAAAATGGCACCATAATAAATATAGCGAATAAAGATAAAGCAGTTGATTTTTCAAAATTAACTACGCTGGTAAATATTCTTTTATTCTCTCTGCAGTTTTATGTGCTGAAACATTTTTTTATAGACTAGAATATATTTAAGAGTGAAGTAATCTCATTTAAAGGGAAGGTAACTTTCCGTGGCTGTGATTATTGCCACCAAAAAACTCATCAGAGTCACACAGAGAGGGACAGGCAAAAACAGATGTTGCACGTGCCCCTCTGGCTTACAGCCTTGCTTCTGGGAAGACTACAGGAACAACAGTGCTTCTTTTTAGCAAAATGCAACATTAGCTTGGCCAACAGCATTGGTCCTTCTGTTCACAAGCAAGGTACTATAAAAATGGCTTTATACTGATTGCCTAAATTGGAGAAGAAAGCAAAGAAGCAAGAAGACAAAAAAAAGGAGATAAGGAAGCTGAAATGGCCTCTGTGGCAGTGGATAACTGAAATAACCTCAAACTGATGACCAAGCTGTTAGTAAGGTTTGAACACCCCTATGCTCCCCTTTGCCCAGATGACAGCCTTTTCCAAAAACCCTGCTGTTCCCACGCAGCATCACGAAAGGCAAGGTGACTTTTGTTCAAAACCAAACTTGCTTTTGGTGATTGCTGGTTCTGCACTGAGCATTGCTTTGGCTTAGAGTGACAGCAGCCTTGTAAATTCATGAGTACCACTTGTGTCATGTCTTAGGCTTAAAAGGCATCCTGTTTTCACTAGCCTGTCTACAACCTCTGTTTATTTTTCAAATATTTTTTCTTTAACAAGCCACAACAGAACCCAGTGCATATTACCTGCCTCAGACAACTGTGGATGGAGAACATCTATATCCTAGAGAGACCCAAGGCCACCTGCCTTGGGCAGAAGATAACTTCTGACACAGATAATACGTTAACAGGTTTAGTCTCCCATAAGCTCTGCCTATATCACTGCAGGTACCTACACTCAGGTAACTGCAGGTACCATCTGACAGAGCAGTGGAGCAGGAGACTCCACCCAGAGAGGCTGTGGAGTCTCCTTTGGAGACATCCAAAACCCAGAGGGATGTGATCCTGTGCAGCATGCTCTAGGTGACCCTGCTTGAGCAGGGGGGTTGGACTAGATGATCTCCGGAGGTCCCTTCCCACTTCAACCACTCTGTGGTTCTGTGATACCACTCAGGTAACCGCGCACTGGAGCTACTTCTCCAAAGCACTCCTGAGGCTTGACGTGTCAGCATGCCCAGGTGAGGCCGGTGTAAGCATGGCTGTGTGTGTGTGATGTCCAAATCACCACCCCATGCCGTACCATGGCTGTGTCAGTCCTTATTCTCCATCACCCCCTCATGTTGCACAGAGAGCGAGGAGCTCGCTGTGCAGCCCTGAACCCAGCAAGCCAACGCTTTGTGGCAACAAGCAGTGCTTAAAACCTTGAAAAATGAGTTTATTGACAAGGGGGTGTCACACCTGCAAGGCTCATGGGGCACACTGAGGGCCTCAGGGGGAGCGGGGCCGGGCCCTCTGCGGGTCATGGCGGGCCAGGGCCTGGCGCTGAGGGGCAGGAGGAGCCGGGGGGAGCCGAGCCCGGCTCCAGCTCCAGCTCCAGCTCCCCGCCTCCGGCGGGACGGAGAAAAGGGGGGTGGAAATCGCTCCCCGCCGTCTCTTATAAAAGCGGCCGCAATGGCTCTGCCGCCACAGCTCGGCGGGGAGGCGGCGGCCGGGAGCATGGTGCCGGGCGGCGGGCAGGGCTTGGCCGCCCTGCTGCTGCCGCTCCTCCTCCGCCTGTGCGAGGCAAGTGCGGGGCTGCAAGCGGGGCTGTCAGAGGGGGGAGCCGCCGCCGCCCTGACCCGATTTTTCCCCGTTTTGTTCCCCGTTAGGTGGGCGGCCGGGAGGCGGCGTGTCCCCGGCCGTGCAGCGGGGGGTGCCCGGGGGAGGCTCCGCGCTGCCCCCCGGGGGTGCCGGCGGTGCTGGACGGCTGCTCCTGCTGCCCGGTGTGCGCCCGGCAGCGAGGCGAGAGCTGCTCCCCGCTGCTGCCCTGCGACGAGAGCGGCGGCCTCTACTGCGACCGCGGCCCCGACGACAGCGGCGACACCGGCATCTGCATGGGTAAGGCGGGCGGGGGGCCGCGGGCAGTGCCCCCAGCCTGCGGCTCCCCGCCTAAAAGCGAGACCCCCGGGGTCCGGCAGTGAGGGGTGGGAGGGTGCTGAGCGTGCCGTCGGGGTGATGTTAATTCATTTTCCTCGGCAGTGCTGGAAGGGGATAACTGCGTGTTCGACGGGATGATCTACCGCAACGGGGAGACCTTCCAGCCCAGCTGCAAGTACCAGTGCACCTGCCGGGACGGGCAGATCGGCTGCCTGCCCCGCTGCAACCTCGACCTGCTGCTCCCCGGCCCGGACTGCCCCTTCCCCAGGAAGGTTGAAGTGCCCGGAGAGTGCTGCGAGAAGTGGATCTGTGACCCGAAGGACGAAGTGATTTTGGGAGGGTTCGCTATGGCTGGTGAGGAAACTAAAGCTAATAATCATATTCTGAGGAGAAAGCGATACACTGGGAACATCCATGGGCATGTAAAATCCTAAGACATGTTGCTTTGTGCTCCTTCTTTTTGATTTTTCCTCCTCTATAGCGACCAGTAAGTATAACACAGGCTATGAATAAAGGCTATGAATGTAAAGGTTATGAATGAATAGGTAAAGGATAGTCAGAGGATGAATGTGCACCACAGTTTTAAAATGTAGTTTACCTGAGTTAGTTTCCAGTTCTGGGATTTCTGTTTGTCTGCTACGGGGTAGTTCTGTGAGTGGAATAAAACAGGGACAAACTCATAATCCTCTAAACATTATTTTGCCCCTGTACTCAAAACTGCGGTCTTGCTGTTTGCCCTGCAAGGATATGTTACATCATAAATACCACTCTAACAGCTTAGTCTACAAAAGACTTCCCCTCCCCTTACCCCCCCGAAATTCCCCAGCTATTACAAGTGGTCAGCCTGGTAACAGCTTAGTCTACAAAAGACTTCCCCTCCCCTTACCCCCCCGAAATTCCCCAGCTATTACAAGTGGTCAGCCTGGTAGCTAAAATGCCAACAAATTCCTTTCTGTCTGTGCTAGAGCTCTCATCATTATTGTTGGCCTTAAAAACATTACAAAATACTTGGAGAAGCAGTAGTTATAAATACAGCAAGTGGATCTGAAAACAAAAAATTCCAAAACACAACTCAAAGTGCTTTCATAATTGAAAAAAAAATAGACTACATAATGTTTTTACCTGTTTTCTTACTGAATTACGTGTCCCTCCCCTTTAAATCAGGCTATCAGTTCAACATGAATTTTCGCAAGCTACTTTTACTGAGAATAGAGGACTCTGCATTCTCTTCCAGTCACTGCTCTTTGTGGTGTTAAGGAGTTACTTATGCTGAAACTCAGCTAATCCATTTGAAAAACAATTAAAGAATGATCCAGGAAGAAAAGTTCTAACAACTTTTCAGAATTCTCCAAAGTGTCGGATGTAAGATACATAAAACGTAAATGAAAAGCTTGCTGACTTTCTACTATCTTTCATTTTCTTTGATTTTTTATTTTTTATTTTTGACTGACAAGGTAATCCTTGTAATGCCTACAGATTGATTATCTGGATTCTTTCTAGCAGTGGCCATCTGTCTTGGAAAGCCACCTTTTTGGATCTTTATCTTTCAAAAGACAAAAATGCATTTCTAAGGAAGCTTAACAGCCAAAGCTGTGGGAGTAATGCAGGAAAATTCATGTGACTGTCTCATGTGACTGAGACAGCATTCTGTTTGCTCATATGATAACTGCTGAACCAAACTATATAAGTTGGCAAGATTTGCATAATACAGCTTAACACATCCATGAGGGCAGAACAGGTATTCAGAGTTGGTGGTGGCTTTGAGCAACTGCTAACAGCTGGAAATTCCTTCCTTCCTTCCTTCCTCCCCTCTATCACCCATCTATAATCCGTCAATAGTTGACAAGGTTGCGTTACTTTATGACTGTGGGAATACAGCAGTTTACTTCCCTGCTGTTTATTAGTTTAGATGAATCATCCAACCTCTCTCAAATCATATCTAATACAAATATTTTTGTGAGAGCTTTAGAACAGATTTATAATATGTTCCCATTGGAAAGAATGATGATTAAAGACTAGTTGAAACACTGTTCTGATGGCATGCACCTTTCAGTTGACTTTTAGATGTAGGAAGTAACCATCAAGGGCTCTTAAACAAGCAGGTGTTAAAATTCCTAAAGCATGAATTTTGGACCTTTTTCTTGGTCTCTTATTTTGTCCCACATGTGGTAGAGGTCAGTTAGTTACTGGGCTTTCACTTAAGTTTTTTCCTGTAATAAAGTTCTGTGGGGTTTTGTCTCCAGCATACAGACAGGAGGCCACACTTGGGATCGATGTGTCTGATTCAAGTGCCAATTGTATTGAACAGACAACAGAATGGAGCGCTTGTTCCAAAAGCTGTGGAATGGGCTTTTCCACCCGTGTCACCAACAGAAATCAGCAGTGTGAGATGGTGAAGCAGACACGCCTTTGCATGATGAGACCTTGTGAAAACGAAGAGCCATCTGATAAGGTAAGCTGCAAGCAGTGACAGGGAGCAGGATCTCTTCAGCTGCGATGCTACAGTTGCAATATTAGAGTCTAGAATGCTCCAGGTACAAGTGTGTACAAATACACCTTTTAGCATATGGGCAGCAAGCCCATTATTTTTGAAAAGCATTAGATTTGCCACAGATGTTCAGCAGCTTTGTGCTGCACATCATTTGAGCCATCCCAAACAGATCAGATTTCTAGTTCAGTGAGCATCTTAGAACTGCAGAGAAATGTGTGAAATCCTGCAAAATCTGCTTGGGTAAACTAAACCTTTTCTTAGTCCTTATGATGCTTTGCCAAAAGCAAACCCAACCCTGACACTTAAGGGGCAATAAATGTGTTTCTAAGGGAGCTGAGGTTTTTCTTGCTGCTACTACACCTTACGCAAGTGTTGGCTGTCAGAGAGAATAACATCTAGTTAGGGAAGAGACCATCAGTTTTGTAATGTTCTCACATTGGAAAGCATTGCTAAGGCTTTAGCATTGCTTTGTTGAATACTCTGTGCAGTTTTGAATGCTGTGTATAAGAAGGATGTGAAACATTTGGAAAGAGTCAGGGAGATTAACAGGAATAGTCAGAGGTCTAGAAAACATTCTTCTAATGAAAAATTGATTAAACTGCACTTTTTCTGAAAACAAGGGAACAAACATGAGTTCCCATAACAGTGCTGAGTCCATGGTGGACATGACAAGAAGGGGTGAGCTTAGACTGCAAGAAAATTAAGACAAGAGAAAACCTTCCACGTGCTAAGAATAGTGAACCTGGATTGTACAGTGCAGTTGTGGCGTCTCTGTCACTGAAAACTTCCAAGGACAAGTTAGACAGGCATCTGTTAAGAATAACTTGGATAAAGTTGGTTCTGTCTTGGGTCTCAAGATTGGGGCAAGTCTTCAGAGGTTTGTTTTAGCCTTCTTTTTTCTTCCTGAATCGAGTCCTGTAACTTGGTTGTTTGGCTTCCTCATTTTCTGATGGAACTACAGTTACCTGAGAATTTTTTTCCAATTTTCATAATGAATGTTGGCTTGTCTTGCCTCAGATGACAACAGTGGGCTTTAATTATTTGTCACTTATTACTCTGCCAATAACGACATCAAGGTGAGAACTTGCAGGGATGAGAACCAGTAACTATTGAAATAACTGCAAAGTCCTACTGATGTAGAACTAGCAAAGAACAAATTTCAGTTTTCAGAGTAGACCTATATCCCTGATTGTCAATGTTTAACCGCTTTCTGTTTTATGGAATGTTATATCTAATGTCTTTTCATATTTCTCTTAGAAAGGGAAAAAATGTATCCGAACGAAGAAGTCCCTGAAAGCTGTTCGCTTTGAATACAAGAACTGCACTAGTGTGCAGATGTACAAACCGCGTTACTGTGGCCTCTGCAGTGATGGGCGATGCTGTACTCCACACAACACCAAAACGATTCAAGTTGAGTTCCGCTGTCCTCAGGGCAAATTCCTAAAAAAGCCGATGATGTTGATCAACACCTGTGTCTGTCATAGTAACTGTCCTCAGAGTAACAACGCTTTCTTCCAGCAGTTAGATCCTGCATCTAGCGAAGCAAAAATATGAAATGCATGATTTGTGTTGCCCAAAAGGTATGTAGTTCATACAAAACTTGACCCACAATCAGGTGAATGTAATAATTGCATATGTAAAATATCTAAGATTTTTTCAAAACTAAGTGCTTTTGTTTTTCCTGTAGTTTATTGAATACCTCATTTGACATTTCCCCCTCTCCAAATGTCTTTTATTCACTTGAAGGAAACTGTACCTTGGACAGAGCCTTCTTTTTTTCTTAACAGTGGCATGGAGATTACAAAGAGAACAGCTAGTCTTTCCCTTTGAGTTTAGGGGATAATGCCACAAACTTTGGTAGGAATAAGACTGGGCTTTTTAATAATAAATGGATTCCTTGGAGAATTCATGATAGTGTGCCACATAACCTTCCGGGTTCTTAACTTCACTTTGCATAATGTGTATAAACATTTACACACTGTTCTTTCTTCCATTCTAATGAAATTCTTTCTGGTAACCATAAAAATCTTTCTGATGAGAGTGTTGAATTCTTGTGGCTTATAATATATCTTCTTTCTGTACCTCTTCACTTTCTCTGAGGTTAATTTTGCACATATCCTCAGAAATGACGTAGCTAAGATCTCTTATCCTGAAGCATAGGAGATTGATGGCTGACAGCAATTAAATTTCTCTTTGGTAGCTTCATTAGCAGCCTAATCCAAAACCCACTAAAGTCAGTGTCTTAAATGAACTTGGTTCTAAGCAATGTGTGTCTGTAGATAGAAGTATTTGGGTGCAAAAATAAAATTGCTGTAAATTCCTCTAAAACACTAACTGTATCATATGGTGCTTCATTAATTAGAAAGGTGTATATGTAAATAGAAACTGTATATATTGTAATATAACTTTTCTCTACTAAGTAAATAAACTTTATGTGATTCAAAATATTTTTCTAAAGTTGTGTTGGTTTTTGTCTTCTTTTAACTAATGGTTAACTTGTTCTTTTAACCAATGGAATTATAATAGGTAAAGCCAATGGGAAGATAAAGAGTCTGCAGACTCGTAAAATCAAAAGGCCCAGTCTTGTGAGTAAGTTAATCTGGGAGACAGGATGATGTAAATAAATGTTTGGAAGCAACCTGCCCTGAAACATAGTGGTGGAGAGGAAGAAAACTTGTGCAGTTTGGAGTTCGGGTTTGTGTCTGAAGTGCTGACAAAGTATTTAGTTGCATCTTGCAGTATTTCTGCCTCACAAATCAGCCTGTGACCCTGATTGTGTTATATATCATATACACAGGGAACATGGAGCCTGAGGGTGGCAGTTTTACTTATGTTAAATCATGTACTTAACAGGAGCGTGCAAACAGGTTCAAAGTACAATTAGGCAAAATTCAGCTGCTTAGACTGTGGGGTCAAGTTTAGCTTGGTGTGTCTCTCTGTTAGAGATAGAAGAGTAGTATTTATGCCACAATCATGGTCTTGGTTCTACAATTACGTAGTAGGAAACAGCTTTCTTGGGGAAAAAAAAAAAAAAAACAAGCAAACAAACAACAACAACAAAACACTGCGCATTCTTTGAAGGAGCTGGCAAGCTTCAGTTGGGAAATTCCTGTGACACACAGAAGAATTCAGCTCCAAATTAAGACACCTGAATTTGGTGTCTACATGTAGACATCTAAGTGCCCATTTTAGCCAATGGAGCCCATGTAAAGTTAGCTGTGAGCAAACATCAACAGCTGACGTATTTTTAGTAACACTTACATGTAAGTCATCCTTAAAAGGATGAGGCCCTAGTGTTAAAACCCATACTGGTTCAGTGAGTGTTGGATATGTCTTTGGTACTTACCTGGACTCTTGCATGCTTCTCCTCCGTAACTGTACCAACGATAAACTTCTTTGTAGTCATTGCTATTGTTATCCAAACATCCCTGACTGCTTTATGTGGGCTAAACAGAACAAGATGAGTC
Source organism: Anas acuta (assembly GCF_963932015.1). Lineage (NCBI taxonomy): Eukaryota > Metazoa > Chordata > Aves > Anseriformes > Anatidae > Anas > Anas acuta. Next base: position 144,693,338 of record NC_088980.1, read on the forward strand.
TTGCCTCTCTTTAGGAACATGGCACTGCATGCACACTGTCCTTGCACTGGTTAATTCCTAATGCAGATAATTTGTAAAGATCTTCCTAGTTTTGCACCCCAGTAACCTTATGTGCTAGGAAATGCTGAGTGTCGGAGGGCATGAGGCCAGGACTCCTCTAAGTGGCTAAGGAGCAGGTTAGAATCTGGGAAAGGGGTAAAAAGTATATCAGCTACTTTCACTCCACATCGCTATCTGCCTCCCTGAGGTTCAGGCTGATTTCTACAACACTTTTGATACAACACAAGCTATCAAGTATTTCTCAGGATCGTCTTGTAAATTACATGCATCTTACTTCTCAAGAGATATCTACTGCCAAGTAATGCAGCATTTGATTGTCTGGCCAAATTTAAAGCATCTGGATGAATAAAACCCAGCTAGTCTCAAGCCAGGAGTAATTAGAGAAGAACGTAGTCAACTACTGATTTCCTAAGAAGCAAAATGGCTCACTCAGTCACTGCTCTGACAGCTCCTCTAATCCCTTCACACCCAAGGTCATTTATGCTTGAGCACTAGTTTATCATTGTTGCATTGCTTCTCCTTTATCCCTCTGCTTTCACTTTATCTTATCTTGATTTTCACATAATTCCTTATGTTTTCCTTCTATTGGATCTTACAAGCAAAGTGCAGGCACCACTTTGAGAGAAGCTTTTCAATGGGCAGCTTTCTCTTCACAGGCAAGTTGAAGAGCTCGTCTGGGATATGAACCCATGGCTCCTTGTACCTTGAGATCATCCACTCTTAAGTTCGCTTTTTTTTCCCCTTCCAAAGACAAACATTAATTTCTGATATTTTAGAAGAAAAGTAAACTGTACTCTCTGCTGAGACACTTCTTGTGAATCATCCATCACTTCCTTTGAAAAGGGGCTGTATGTGCTATGAGTCTAATTCTGGCTTGAGTAATTCCTTTTGCCAACAAAAATTTCCTCACCACTTTAAACTATGGTCTTCACTTCAGCACATCCAGTGCCAAAATACTCTCTAAAACCTGCCTTAGTGCTTCTCTACATAATCTCCATGTGTTCAACCCACTTTAGGAGGAAGGAGTTGCATTCTTACAAGCACTACAACCTTCAAAACCGTAAAGTGCTACATTGTGCATATTAGCTACCTTTATTAGCACCGGAACTCTTACAATCCGCTTGTCTTCTTACAATGCTGTAGCATTTCAGCAGGAAAATATCTTCTGGAAAGGAACACAAATGTTTCATCTGGAAAAAAAAAGGAGCCAAAGATCTGACCTAGTTCTCTACAGTCTTTCAGACTATATACATAATACCAATTCAGTGGCTATTTTTAGTTTGCCTTAGTTGATACAGCTTTTCATCTGGTATCACTTTTGTTATACTCATTTAGATTTGTTTGACTTTAATATGGACAGTTACTAGCTCAGGCTGAGCCAATTTCAGCGTGTTCCTGCAAGAGGCCATGACGATAATTTAACTATAACACAACAGCCATGTGTCAAACCTGAGACATTTTTATGAGTAAACACCAATAGTAAAATGCTGAACTTCTGTGTCTCGGGGCTATGATTTTCCCACACAAGCAAAGTTAAATTATTCAGGTTGAGCAAAATTAAATTATTGAAATATCAACAATATATTTTCATAATTTCCCATGTTCCCATCTCAACATTTCAAAGAATATCACTGTCATGGTTTTGGCAGGGATAGAGTTAATTTTCATCATAGAGGTTTGTATGATGCTGTGCTTTGGATTTAAGTTGAGAATAATGCTGATAACACACTGATGTTTCAGTTGTTGCAGAGCAGCGCTCACCCAGAGCCAAGGACTTCCCAGCTCCTCGTGCTGCCCTGCCAGCGAGGGGCTGGGGGTGCCCCAGGAGCTGGAGGGGACACAGCCAGGACAGCTGGCCCCAAATGCCCAAAGGGACATCCCACACCACGGGGATGCTCAGCAATGGCAGCTGGAGGAAAGAAGGAGGCAGGGGGGTGTTGGGAGTGGTGGCGTTTGTCATCCCAAGGCACTGCTATGTGGGGAGCCCTGCTGGCCTGGGGGTGGCTGGCACCTGCCTGCTGGTGGGATGGGCAACAAATTCCTTACTTTGCTTTGCTTTGCCTTTGCGTGTGGCTTTTGCTTTGCCTGGTGAACTGTCCTTGTCTCATCCCATGAGTCCTCGCACTTTTACCTCTCTGACTCTGTCCCCTGTCCCACCTGGGGAGAGTGACTGAGTGGCTGAGTGGTGCCCAGCTGCCTGCCAGGCTAAAGCACAACAATCACCCTACATTCAGTGTATGGATCTGTACAGTGGTATGTGCTGACTGACCTCTTGGTGAAACAAGCACAGAACATGCTGGTAGACCCATTCATCCCATGCTCTCTGAACAAATTTACTACCTTTCCTTTGCCAGTACTAGCAAAGGATTATTCCAAACCTTTTATTTGTTTATTTAATTAATTTAATGGTTTTCAGTATTAGCAAAGGTTAGTGCAACTTCAATAAGTGATGTTGGCGTTAGACAACAATACATCCTACAGCACATATACCTAGTAGAGACGTTTGTATCTACTTTCAGGACTGTTTCAGCTATAGGACTCCATTCAAGCAACATGCTCCCTGCATTGAGTCTGATACAAATTTGGCTAATGTGGTAGTTAAACATCCAAAGACATTCTAAAGAGAGATGCTATTAAATTTGTTTTCACAGAATCAGAGACTGGTTGAGGTTGGAAAAGACCTCTGGAGGCCATCTGATCCACCTCCCCTTGCTCAAACAGAGCCACCTACAGTTGGTTGCCCAGGTCCATGTCTAGGTGGCCTTTGAAAAATCCGAAAAATCTCAAGAGATCCAACAGCACCTCCCAGTTTAGTATGGTTAGTGAACTTGCTGTGGATGCATTCCACTCCTGCATCCAGATAAAAACGGTTAAAATTGATATTATTGATAAAAATGTTGAACAGAATTGGCCCTAGAACTGAGCCCTGGAGATCGCTGCTGGTGACCATCCACCAGCCAGATGTAACCCCATTCACACTTTGAGCTCTGTGGTTGAGCCAGTTCATCATCCTGTGTAGCATGAGCCTCTTCAGCTCACAGTTGGAAAATTTGTGCAGAAGGGTATTGTGAGGGCCTTACAGACAGAAAGATTGCATCCACCACATTCTCTTCATCCACTAAGTGGGTGACCTTCCCATAGAAAGAGATCAAATTATTAAGACAGGGTTCTGTTCTGTTCTGTTCTATTCTATTCTTCCAAAAAGACAGGATGTAATCTATATACCTGATTTGCAAGAGACACTTCAAAGCATGTATTTGCTGGCTAAAGTTAAAAATATAATTGCCTGCTTTGTCTTAGCTTCATGGCAGGAGCTTGTACTAAGCGCAAATCTAAAGAACTAATACACTAACTGCTTTTTAAGTTTTGTCAGTGGAACAGAGACATAATACCAGCTCTTTCCCATACTCTCCTAAATAATTTGTTTCTATTTTGGGTACATTTAGCTATATCTTTAGCTTTAAAACCCACTATCCAGAATTCAACCCCCTTTTTTTTTTTTTTTTCTGTGCTTGCACAATCCTCAAAGAATAATGAAAAATAAATATAAGTATTGCAAATATCTTTTTTTTTTTTCCCCCCACTCTACAAGGAGACCAACTGTCAGTCTCCTTAACTAGGTACACAGCACTAGAGTGAAAATCTCACAGTGAGTAAAATCGACAATCAATTTCAGTAGAATCATGGTTTCACCTTTTCAGCTTTCCAATATAATTTCAAGAGTAGTAAAAAAAAAAAAAAAAAAAATGCAGGAAATAATAAAATTACCCTATTTTTTATTTCTAGTCCAAGTCATAGTATATTTTCATTCTATTTTTATTAAATTTATAAGCATGTTGGGAGATGGACAGAGAAGGAATTCAGTTACTGTTTCTAGCCTGGTAGCATAATTCTTTGGTATGAAAGCCTTTTGTATTAACTCTTGTTTCAAAAAGCCATGCCAGCTATTTCTACCATGCTAAATTTTGTAATATGATTCTTTAGTATAGACATAACATTTAGTGGGACCTGCAGGAAAATTCTGCCCTGTTTTTTCCATTACCAATCCCAGTTTATATACTAATATGAACAGCTATTCTCTGACCAGAAGATATTAAGCTGATATCAAATAAACCTACCAAGCAGCTGTGAGAGGAACGGTTTATCTGCCAATATTTACTAAATACTCATTATATTGGTTTAAATCACTGGAGTTAACACTGTTATTCCTATGAACAAGCCAAGTTAGAGCTACCAGCCTGTAGCTGTATAATTAAGCACATCTTTAAAATCTCATGTTCTCTTTGTGGACTGTAGAGGGAGCTCGGAGGATTGACTGCCTGCCAGTGAGCTTGCTAAAATAATATAAAATTTATCTCATGCTAAGTCTCTCCACTCAGTGAAACGGTAGGAATAGCCATTGCGGATCAATTGATTTGATCAATTGATTTGAAGATTGCCTAACTGAAAAAAAGAAAATACCAGTTTATATAGCAGGAAGTGTATTTATCTGTCTTGGACATTTAAGAGATCATGTTAAAATAATGAATAACAATACCCCACTGATCTAAAATGCTTCAGTGTTCATGAGTTTTATTTGTTGTTATTCTCAGTGGTAGAATTAAATATTGCAAAAATATGTATGTTGCTTTTCATTTCATAAAGGAAGACACATAAGTCTGGTCTCTTATGTTGTCTCTCCTCTTCTTCAGCCTCCCTTTATTTCTGTATGTGCTGAGGCTGTTTTTCTCTTTCATATTTTTTCCATACTTTCCTTGACAAAATGCTCTTTTTATCCCAATTCTCAAAGCCCGTATGTATTATTCACTTCTACACTGCCCTCAAGTGGCAAATTAAACATGGATATCCCATGACCAGAACCCTTTTTTATGCATCCCATGCACCCCATGCTTCTTGACTTCTCCATTTTTCTGTGAGCCTTGCAGCCCTCAGGGTCTATGTTATGTCTTTTGTTTTTTGCAAAAACATTGCTTGGAGCTAATCACGTCTTTTTCAGACAAATCCAAATTTAATTTTGCTGAAAGCAAACCATTTATAAAGCTACTCTAAAGAGAAAAAGATGTGTTCAGGGAAATTTGCTCTACTTCGCCACTGGGTCTGGCTCATTAGAAACCCAGCTCAGCACCCCATCTCACCTCAGTCAGAGTAATCCAGAAAAAAAAAAAAATTACTGTGCATTCAGCAAGAGATTTGAGCCTACACATAACCCAGCACTGCGCACTAACAATCAAGACAGAAAAACATGCATGTTAGCCCCTGAGGGAGGATTGCTGGTTTGTTATTTTTCCCCCCTCTGTTTTTAATTATATAATTACGTTTCAATAGAAAGCTGGCGGTTTTATTTTGTGCAAATAAAAACAAATCCCAGAAATCCTTGCATGGATTGAGGCATAACTAAATCCTCTGAATTGCCTTTGTAAACAACAGCAATCATTGAATTTCTTGAAGATGCGTACCCTTGCCACTTTCCAAAATCTTCAGGCCATAACAGGCTCCTTGATTCGGAAACTAACTGCACATCTTTGGGGAGAAGAATTGGACTTGTTACATCTGTATATACCTTTAACATTACTCAGGTTATATGGTTTGTGACTTTCTTACTCTGTGGGATATTGGTTTGTGATTGAGCACTGAAATTTTGTCATTCTCGTACCAGGACTCTGGTCTGCTTCCAGCCCCTAGGACCAGGGAGGTGATCGCCGCCTCCACCACCACAGCATGGCTTGGAGCGGGGATGAAGGATCCCATAATATGGGCCAGAATAATGAGCCTCATTTCATTTCAAATTTGCAATGAAATACTTATTTCACTGTAACAGCCCTGTTCTTTTCCAAATCATGGAGAAGAGGGACACCTGGTGGCTATGGGCCATTTCACCTTGTAAACAGACTTTGGGCCTGCTCCTGAAAGTTATAATGCATCTGGAAGGATGAAGCCAACTGATAGAACAACTGCCACTGTTCATGGAGACATTAACAGCAAGGTAGGGCAGAAGCCCGCCCCATTTTTAGACGTCTTCAAATTCTTATGAGCATTGCAGAAGTGCTTGCAGGCCTCTGCCACACCAGGGGCCTGGTTTGGATTGGAGTAAATAAAAAAGTGCAAAGGAAAAGTTTCTGATTCAGTTAAGTGACAAAGATGGAAAGGATGAAGGAAAGGAGAGCCCCTTTTATCTGGTTAGCACACTAGGCACTAAAAGCTCAGAATACATGAGCAGTGTCCTCCATACCACACACAATTTGTGGTAAAACCAGGAAATGAGCCCATTTCTCTTAAGTCAAAATCTCCTGCTTTAACCGCAGAGGCTGTCCTCCTCTTAGCGTTATCCTTTCAAGTCGATCCTGAACTTCAGAGGATCATGTTGCAGAGGAAATGAAGCAATATGATTTCTTTTTAGAGAACCAGAGGGGTCTCAGGCATTACTTAATATCTTTACAGACTAGAAGTTCAATGAGATCAGAGAAATTTATGGTCTCTGGAATTGTGTCTGTGTGCTCCATGGTGAAGAGGCTACATTTTGTGTACAATGCACACATATTTGTGACAATCTTGCTGCATTTGATTGCAAATTATTGCAATACTGCATTTCATGTTTTATTGCATTTCTGGTTGCACATTGCCTGGTGGATATGACTTTGCATCTCTCTTCATCAGTAAACCTTTGGATGAAATGCTCATCTCTCACTTGCACTGACCACTAGCCAAAATGTTTTTTCCCCTTTCAGGCTGTAGTGAACATTTTAGCTTCTGTATCAGTGCAAGGTGGGAATTTATCATCATCATCATCATCATCATCATCATTAATAATAATAATAATAATAATAATAATAATAATAATAATAATAATAATAATAATAATAATAATAATAATAATAAACTAGGGATCAACCAAATATACGTGTGGAAGCAGAACCATGACTCAAGTGAGCAATGAAGACCATGAAACAAGAAGCTGCAGAGCAAGCCACTGCTTCTCTCAGGGCATTTGGTGTGAAGAAGGGAAAAAAGAAAAAGGTTCTGCTGTAACATTTGGGCCTGGCTGAAGTGGGAGAGGAGAAAAAAGGCAAGAGCATAGTTTTGAGAGAGACAGTCTCAACCAACCCAGCTGCAGTTGCAGATCAAGTTCTTTGTGGTATCTTCACTCTCATTTAAGCTTACTTGGAGTTTTTGTTCCTGGAAAGAACTGATACGTTGTCGACTTAATTCACATTTGTTCAGCATTTGAAAGTCTCCTTCTAAAAGGACTCAATTCAAATGCAAGTGCTGAGCTTTACCCAGTTTTTCAACATTTCCAAATGTTTTCCATATTGACCACGAGGGGGAGGCAGTTGAAAAACTATTACACACACTACTTAGAACTCTGTTTTTAGTGAAAAAAGGGACATCTGCAAAAAGAGTGTAGGCAATTTGTCTTCAAGCTTGGAGGAAATATTAATCTTTTCACAGTTGTTATCGACTCATATCCTTTTAAGATTTCTTGTTTAATGTTAATAATTGCAGTTAGGATGAAAGTCAACATTTTCCAGAGGAAGGAAATCTGCTAAATGAAACAATGCTCTTGCTTCTGTATAAGGAGTGAAATAACAAAAACAGTTCCTCCAAAATTTAAATCAACCAAAAAACCTTTACTGCATGCTTAACATGAAGTAGATCAAAGGAAAAATCTTTCTAAATTTCAGTTGTGTTTTGATGCACATTGAACCCCAAAATATATACTCGTACTAAAAAAATATTCTTTGTTATAGAATGTTCAACACACTCCAGAACTTTTTCCCAACACAGTTATTTCTTTTTTGTATATCTGAAAGAATTTTTTAAAGACGTGACTACCACATCATGAAAAATGTCAGAGCAGTAACTAAGGTTGCCAAAAACCTTCCATTGCCCACAGCACTAGCAAAAAAGAGAAAAAAGGCCCAGTGAAACAGAGGGGTCAACTGCCTTCCCCATGGTCATCAGCAGATCAGTGGCAGAGCCACTACAAGGTACTAGCAAGATAACTCTTGGAAGACATCTATTTTTTTAAGTGATGAAAATAAAAGGAGGTTTCTCTCTTAGTCTACCTCTCCAGTGACTGTGCTTCAAGAAGCCCTGGAGCACTCAAAGTTCAAGGTCAATGTGGATGTGGAGCTATGAAAAGCAGCTATGGAACCCTCGGGAATACTAATTATGAGCATATGAGAAACAGTCTTCTCCCCTCTGTGAGACACCAGTCTGTCAAAGATTGTCATTCAATAGCAAGCCTGCAGAATAGGCCACCTTTGAAAGCTATAATGAATAACCTCGAAAGAAACCTTTATAAAATCTTAAACATGCACAAGATACTAGCCAAGGGCTTAATAAAACACACAAGCCCCACATGCAAAAAAAAACAGACAAAACAAACAGAAACCTATGGCAACTCCAAACATAACAAGATGGACCTCATAAGGAGGAATTAACAGTAAATCTCTCAATAACTTGCCTTTCGTGGCCAGAGGTCTGCTATCTCCCCAGGGTATGGAGCACAGAGAAACCAAATTAAACTGTGGTTATCTGAAGTCTCTGGTGAGATTCACTTCGTCCCACGTCAGAGTTCAGTGGGTAGCTCCAGCCCAGGACTGGGAGTCAGAAAGTCTGCGTTCGGTTCCCAGTTCTGCCACAGGCTTGCTGTGTAGCACTGGTTGACTTACTCAGCCTTTGTTTGCCTCAGTTTCCATGGCTTAAAAAAAAAGTGAGGGATTGCAACAGGGCTGCAATGCAGAACGATGCTGCAGAGCCAAGAGCAGGGCTGCTTGCACAGCCACCAGGTCACGGGGGGTAACCACTGTCCAATGTGGGAGCTTCTAGATGTTCACCGTCACACATTTTTGAGTTCTTGAGATTCCTGGCAGGGAAGAACGGCTTACAGATCATCCCCACTCTACGGCTAGCAGATGAAGTGATCGCTGGAAGATGTGGCACTTCTTAATTGCAGCAGGTTCACATGACTGTGTGCTGAGCGGTGTGGTGAAGGGAGGCCGCAGCACCCCGTCCCTGAAGCTCAGGGCTGTACTGCACAGCACGGTGCTAACAGTGCCAGGCCAAGTGGGCTGTGCTCCCTCAGTACCCCACAGAGCTGCCTGCCCGTGTTTGCCACCTATTAGCGACCCTGAGCTGCTCAAGCCGCAGCTGTAGTAGCAGCCTGCTGAGCCACGGGGAACTAGAACCATATCATATGGCAGCTGGGAAGGGGAACAACCGTGCAACCTTTGTAACGTGCTACCACTGGAAAGGTATCTTCACCCCTGCAGTTACGTGATGCCGCGTGCAGCACAGCCAACACCAGCCAATGTACATTTTATGCCCCCTGCGATCCGTGCAGTTTGCAGATGGTGTCTCGTGGCCTGGGGTAAACTCAATTTCATAGAAAAGAACTCCTGGAAGAAATTCTTAGACCTTAGTGCAAGCCTATTAATGTCACTTGGCAGGGTCTTGTGCCATTAGGCACCGTAGCTTCCCGTATTTCCATGAAATGAAAATCCCTCACCCAGCTGGATTTCGGATGGAGAGGTACATGTAACCACACAGAAAGGAATGTGCAGGAAGCCTGTGGGGAAGGGAAAGCTTCAGCCAAGGGCAGAGGGCATGCAGATGGCACATAAGAACAAGGGACAACAGCGAGCTAGAGCCTGGCACAACACAGGGACTTATCCTGATTGAACTTTACTTCAAAGCACATTGTGGAAAGTCAACAGAGCCTCTCTAATGCACAGGAGATCAGGGAACCAGACTGAAAAAATGATTGGCACAAAAGGAAACACCTATAGTAAAAATGAAATCAATTTAATAAATAATAATAATAAACAATAGCATTTCATATACAAGCCTTCCCAAACTAGGAATGCCACAGATAATGCTGTATGGGTGAGATGTGATCCAGACAGGCTCCCTTATCAGTCTCACTTCTTATTTCCTTTGAGCTGAATCTTGATGTTACAATCCCCATGGGAGAAAGCAACCAGGAACTTGCATTGTACCTGCAAATTGTGGTCAAAACAAAAACTGTGAACCCCAAGAAACCCTCTTGGAGGATATTGGCTGCACTGGGTATAACAGAGGTGATCCAAAATAGCAGCTGGTGGAGGCTGCATGGCAACAAGCCAAGATGACAGGGGCCAAGGCAGTAGGAGTTGGTTTTCCCTTGCAGACAGACAGCAAAGCAAGCTATATCCAATCCACGTTATCTCCAAATCCAAACCAATCCACATTATCTCTGAAATAAGGCCAGATCAGCCACACGGAAGATGGAATGGCTGTAGTGGAGATGTGCTTCTTGACTATAGACCAAGTACAAGAGAGGTCAGTGGACACCACAGCCACTTTGAGTGGTCATAGGAAAAGGTGGAGCTCTGCTAACTCCCAGTTTTATAACTCCAAGGTCTTCACTTCCTACAAAAATCCAGCAGAGTGGAGTTAAAGGAAGTTAACAGCTAGCTCATTTGCAAGGTTCTCCTCATTATCATCAATACAGGACCTGTACATGGATCCTACCTGCCATCAGGTCTGTCAATTCAAAGCACATCTACTTTCTACAACTTCAGGACATGTATTCTCTTACACAAGTATGAAGTTAAGACTTGAATTTGTGCCTCTGGACAAACGAATCACATAAAACAACCTCAGACAGTTTCACTGCATTTAGATAAAGAACATTACTTGCTATGATTGACAGTCATTAACATAGGCAGCGTATGGAGTGCAATCTGTCAGTTTGTACTGTGGGGAGTGCTTTCTTTTACTTGTAACTTCAGCCACATCTTAGCCCTTATGTTCCTGCATAGCCTCTTTTTACCCTCTTGCCTTTTCTTTTTTTTTGGCATGAGCTCTTCTTGGGGCCTGCCTGGGGCCTCTACCTTTACATGGTCGTTTTAAGATGCCTCTGTGTTTCAGATGAAGACGTTGTCTATATTTCATTTCTAGGAATAGAATAGGACAAGAATAGGAGCCTGGGAAGCTAGAAACAATGGAAATATATTAATAAAATATCTCGGTCGTCACCCAGTAGAAAGGATTCCAAGGACCATGGAAATCTTCACAAACTGCCCTGTAAGCATCGAGGGGATGCTCCACATAAATTACTTTGGCAGCTGAGCCACAAGTGGTGAGGACCAGTCCTCCAGCCTTCAGGGCTCTCTCTGTTGTGTGTCATTTGCAGGTCTGTTTTCCACTGTGTGATTTCATGTTTTTGAAGTTGTCTGATATTCACATCCAGAAAATCACCACAAGAAATTGTATCAAGATGTGTTTTAATACACTGTTTTTCCAGGCGGTCCTTCTATCCACCTCCCAAGTCATACTGCATGCACAAATAAGAAATAGTGTTGTGAAATAACCTTCTACATCATGTAGCCAAGGTCCAGCATCTAAGACTGTGCCGTTCAGACTGACCTACATCAAAAAGCCATGCAAAACCTGATTCCCAATGCCCACCCAGTGCTGTGGGTAGTGAGCCAGCCTGCATGCAATGCTGTCACTGTGTGTTATGGTCTCGCTGCAGAGCAGTACTGTTTTCATCTGGTTTCTGTACTTCTCAGGAAATGTCAATAAAAGCTAATTGCACAGAAAATAATTTCTTTTTCTCATAGAACAAGACTAATTTAATTTCAGTAGATAAAAAAGCATGAAAAGAAAGACCAAAATTCTGCTTTACCTTAAACTGTAAGATTTAGCTGGAAGGTCTACAATATCACACAGACATCAATGAAGTTGTCACCAAAAGAATATTGCACCAAACATGACCATTTTGTAGACTTTTCTGAACCTTGAACTATACTGACTTTGAGTTTTTCTGTTTCAGTTTTCAGTTTTAACGTTTCTGTTCTGAGTTTTACTCTTTTAGACCTTTCTCTCAAAAATCAGTGTCAGACAGCAAACACAAAGCAGGTTTCAGCTTACCTGAAACAAAGGTTGTAAGAGTGATGGAAAACATTTTCTGAATAAAAGATGTATGAAAATCTCAGCATTAACTTTTTCCAGCTGTTTTTTCAAATATCTATATCACAGTATTGGCTTGGGATTAGGCTTGGAAACAAGCTTAATTATCTGTGCCTAGCATGATGGTGTTTGTACTTCCAGCTCTGATGCAATATAGGTCATGATAAATTACAACAACATTAGATCAAATGTGGAATTAACCTCCACAGAAACACCTGGAGCTCCTCTAACTGGGATAGCACTTGTGCCTAACCAACAACTGAAACCACCAACAATCTGACCTCATGGTATTTGAAAGCTGCAAAGCCTTTTAGATCCGGTGAGAAAATCACTGCGTTTTGGCCAACTCTTCATCTTCTTGGCCAACCAAAGAGCATTCTGGCTTGGGCCAAATTGAATCAGGATGTCGGTCTGCACAGGCAGCCCATATGAAGTGATTTCATACTGCCTTGTTTTGCAATCCCACAATACTAGTATTTAATGTCACTTATTATCATGGCAAGGTTTGACAGCATGGGGACATTTCTTGTGTTCTACTTGAGAACAAGAACATTATTTGATAGAAAACAAAATAATGTGATTTGAGAATGTCAGAGTCGGAGAAAGACTGATATGTATCCTGGCTGCCGCTGTGAGGCAGCCATGGATGTGTCACAGCATGCAGAAGGAGAGATATTTCTGTGACTGCAGAATATAACTAATATTCCAGGATTTACCTGAAACAATGTAAAATTCAGCAAGGCTTTTGTTTCTTTTTTTGTTTTGTTTTGTTTTGTAAAGTGAAGATGAATTTAAGCTAGAGTAGCTACAAAGAAAACAGGGGAGTACAAGGGTTGCCTTAGAAGACTATTAGAAGAATCTGAACTAACCTAAAACACTCATGGAGAAAAACTCTGATAACTCTCCATAAGCACAGAAAAGCAGACCTGTAACAGAAAAGGAAAATAATAAAAGGACATAATAAACTGGACAAGCTTGTCCAAGAATACCTGGGCACAGATTGGCAATGAAGAAACTTAGGGTGGAATTTTTAAAAGGGCTCCATGATGATGAGATCAGCAACATGTTCCAGTAGGAAGACAAAAAGCACAAAACCAACTTATTTCTAGGGCCGTGCATGTTAAAATCATTTGAACCATCTGTTTTAGTGCAGTAGCAAAGGGGCTTCAGTTTGAGGTTGGATTACTTTACAGTCTGAGACACTGGACAATCTTGGCTGTGAACAGTTTACAAAATAAAATAAAATAAAAAAAAAAAAAAAACAGCTGAGCACCTGATTGACATCAGAACTCGACTGGGATGCAGAAACTGGTCTTTTACTCCTCCTAAACCCACTCAGAAGTTCAGCCCAAGGCATCAGCTTTGCTCCAGGCCCACCAGCTAGCATTTTCAAACACACCCACATAATTGTGATTCTGCTTTCATTGAGGAGACAATGGCAGGGCTGCTGCTCTCCCCTTGTTATATCCTAGCAGAAAAAAAAAAAAAAAAAAATTGCCCAGGAAGTGGGATACAGAGACCTGGTGGGAACTCATGAACTTGTGTTCAGTGTGGGATGAGGACCACATGGCTCAGTGAGGCGGAGGAGGCAAGAGGGGGTCAAATGTCTGTGACCAGAAGGGAAATGTAGGTCTTGTCCCTGCTCCCAGGAGTCTTTCTGTAATTTTACCAGACATTGGTTAAAGACACGAAAACAGCTCTGGGAGCAGAGATGAGAAGCCAGGCCACTTCCTTCCCAGCTAAATGCCCTGTGCCCTGAACTGAAAGGTCATGTTTGTGCTCTTCCTCTCCTCCAAGGCATCCTGAATCCCGGGCATGGGAGGGGAACTGGCCTTTCGTGGAGGTACAGCCTTGGGCTGCTCCTACTTGTTAGCTGGCAAATCTGTAAAGAGCTTACTTGAAAAGCTGTAGGCCTCCATCCAGAGTTTATAAAGATCAAACAAACATTTTGAACAAACTCTTTCCTTTGCCTAATCTTAAAAATCCAGCCTAAACTGCGCTACTTTCCCTTTTAGAGAATTTCCCAGTTTTTAACCTAAGGAAGCAATAAAAGGATGAACAGAACTTCCCAAAGAAAATAGTGTTTATCTCCTTATTTACTCATCTCAGCTTAGCCTTCCCCAACAGGCCACAACGACTGTCTCTGAGAAGTCTCTCTACTACTTAGCTCTATCCCCACATCTGCCCAACTCCCTCCATATCCAAACCCAAAATCCTCCCACCAAAAATCCACATCTAAATCCTCCCTTTCCCAAATGAATCTTTAACACCCCTTGTTTCCCTCACGAAATACTGCAGTTTTTTTGGAGAAAACATTTCTGATACGTGACTACTGTAATACATATGAAATGACAAGACAAGCTTCATAAATCATAAACTGGGAAGAGCAGACCGCTAAGTAGTATTTGTCACTACCTCATGATATCTTTATTTTTAAAACTGACAAGCAGAGCAGGCAATTCAGCTCCTAACACATGGAAGGAAAGGGCATGCTGTAACATTTAACTTCAAACAACATAACACAAATAGGCTGTTGATGTACATGATTATCTAAGCCAGTGGTCTCCAAAGTTTCGGGTAATGGGACCACCATTAATGCTAAGACCACCACGTACCCTATGTCATCAAACTTCTAATTGAAAACATGACCGAAAGCTCTTCAGCATGGCTCTGCAGGCCAGCTGGGGACCACTCGCCATAACCTCTTGGACCACCAGTGGTCTGAGGACCACAGTTTGGTAACCATCAGTCCAAATGACTGAAGGCTAGAAATGTGCCAGAAAAAGCAGTGACGGAGTACTAATGTCATTACACAGACAGCACACATAGCTACCCATGCGGATACCACCCGCAGCTTTCCATGTGGGAACACAGTTCCAGCTCCTGATTGTCTTCTTACTAATGCCTCCCATACAGTGTATTTTTGCAGCACATCCTGGGACTTGTTTATATGCATGAGCTTTGTGCCACAGCCAGTAGCTACAATTAAGGCATAATTATATGTGGTGGGGCCGGGAGGAAAACTTGGCTACCAGTAAATTTCACAACCGGTGGTTCTTCCCCATCTAATAAAATAGTTTAATTGGGCTCCTTCTTGTTTGCCTTATTCTTTAACTAGTTATGGGCCTGAGCTGCCTTTTCAAAGTCCCTGAGTCTTGTGGGTCTGTATTTTAAGGCCTGGTTCTCCTCCTCACACAGAGGAGGTGGAGCAGGGAAAACCAGAGATCTCTAGCCACAAATGACTACTTCAAGACTTGCCCAAATACAGTTTTCTTATATGTTTTGGGCATTCTTGAATTCTTGGTTTATGTTTTTAGGTTCATCCAAACTCTAAACACACATTGATCTTTGAATAGCAGATACTTGTTTAATTTGCTGCAGCATGCATGTATACACACATACATACACACACACAGAGGGTTTATCTACAGGACACAGTGGGGTGCTGTGCAGAAATGCCTTAACTATCTCTAAATGACCTCGCTGAGGACTGCACAGAGCCACGCTCAGAAACCCGTAGGACCTTAAGGGCCAGTTTGGTGTCAGTGTGCATGCCACAAGGCAGAGAGGCCCAAGTTGTCTCTAACCAAACTTGCTCAAATACCACAAATAGTGTCACAATGACCCCATGGAGCAGCATAGATAATATTGTGATTTATTCTCTACAGCTAATGCTTACAGGCTTCCTTGGTGCCTTGGGAGAGAAAAACTTGCATTCAGTCCTCACTCTGTCATGGAGAGGTAAATAACCACGAAAGCGTCAAAGTCCCTGGGCAGCAACAGGTTTGTAACAAAATGTGAAGTGCAAGCAAGCATGGCAGGAGGATTTCAAACTGCCAGAAGGGATGAGTGGGCCTCTTTGAATCTCCTAAGCTCCACCATTACTAAGGTGAATGCTTGCAACTGCATTTAAAGGCTGAGAAGACATTTTATGTAAAATCCATCTTTGGCACATTCTGATTTGGATTCGGTAAGTCTCTTTGGATAGTGTTTCTTGCCATTTGGGAAGCAAACGACAGGCTATCATTTGGATACAGAAAGGTTCAGTCAGCTGCTCTAAATCGCATAGCAAATCACTGGCAGGGCCAAAGACCAGGCTGGGGAGTGCTGATTACATGTTCTGCGCTCCTGACCCCATGCCTGTATCCCAGTGCTGCAAAAGGCATCTTCCCCTAAGCCAGGCACAGAAGAGGGAGGAAGCAAGAGAAAAGTAAGATTAAAAAATCTGGAAAAAAGATTGCAGAGAGGAAGACATTGCATACCGTCCCTGAAAGGCTGTTTGTCACACAGAAACAGCAGCAGTTCTCCCAGGCCAAGCCTGAGGAGACGAATTTCTCTCTTGTGCAACATCAGTGAAGGAAAGAGGCAAAGTTACTTCAGGATTGGACTTGACCCAGTAAACCAACTCATCTTTGTTTGATTGTAACAGAAATTTGCCTTTTTATTCTTTATCCCTGACCTTTTCTGTAAAAATAAAAATTAAAAATAAAGAGAATAATAATATATATATATATATATATATATATATATATATATATATATATATATAAAGTAGAAATGGGCAAAGCTCTGCTCTGGGAAAAAAAGAAGTCAGCAGCACGTCTTCTCAAGATGGAGGAGCTGTGGAGGTTTTTTTTTTTTAATGCAAAGATCATGTAGATGTACTCATTTTATACAACCACAATGCTGATGCTAATGCTTGCCATTGCCCATGATGGCACCCCACCACGATGTGCTGTTCCAACACTACTTGATCTTCTTGACAGAGAGATGAATATAACATCACATGAAACAACCCTAACACCCTTTGGGGAAGACCAATAAAAAAGAAATAAAATTAAAAAAAAAAAAAAATAGGGAGTTTGTTATCTTCTGCTTCCAGTGCTCAGAGCCTGTTGCAAACCACCCATAGGGACATGGAGCTGTCCTAGAAGCCACCAGCTCCTGCACTGCTGGCAGCACACCTCCATCTCCATGTGGTCCTGGGGCCACCACAGCTCTGTGTCCTGCAGATCTGCAGCTCTCCAGGAGGAGACAGACAGCTCCTGCAGTGTGGATTATATGGGTGAACTAGCATTTATACATACATTTGTTCATGTTTTTCAGAGTGTTTTTGGAAGTACTCAGAGGCAATGGGTCTCAAAATAACATGAGGTCTGTTTTTCTCATGATACCTCAGATCCTGCTTGGAGGAATTAGGGCAAAAAGACCAGACCTAATCTCATCTCATTCCATCCTGGATGCTCCTTGAGGAATTCAAAAAGCCTGTGGAAAGGAAAAAGAAAAAGAAAAAGAAAAAGAAAAAGAAAAAGAAAAAGAAAAAGAAAAAGAAAAAGAAAAAGAAAAAGAAAAAGAAAAAGAAAAAGAAAAAGAAAAAGAAAAAGAAAAAGAAAAAGAAAAAGAAGCCCACAGACAAAGAAATCCAGCTTTATTTGGGTTTCCCCTAAACACGTTTCTCAGCTGCACAGTGCTGCTCACTGAGTTGATATTTCCTCAGATGTCTCATGACTCATAGAGCAACATAAATGATGTTTGCTATTTGTTAGGGCACTAAGTGGTGCATATTTAGCTCGTCTCTATGCCTTGGCATTCTTCTCCCTATTTATTTTTCCCAACTGCCTGCCCAGTAACTCCTTCCGTCTCTGACTATGCCCGTTGTGACCTTTCAGGATAAGCAGACTTACAAACTAGGCTTTTGCTCTGTGAATTTATCTCCTAGTTTCAGAGCAATTTTTGGATGCAACTGTTTGCTCTGTTTTCCAAAAGGAAAGTTTCTCTAATTTTCCACTCCCTTATATTTCAAGTCAAATAACAGGTACTAATATTGTTCTTGACAATGAAAAGCAAATGATCCCACTGCTGTTTTCATTCTTCCACTAAGCTTGTTATCACTCTTCACTTTCTAATGCACACTTTTCATGTTCCAGTGCATTTAATGAGCTTATCTGAACCTGACTTATTAGTGCATTAGAAAGCCATTTTCCCATAAATTAGCAGTGGCTTCATCCATTAACATCACACCTGGAGGTTCAGCTGCTGAAAAAAGGACTATTTAGTCCGATTAAGAAGAGACCTGCTAATGCAGATACTTTCACAGGGAAATCCAAATGTTTTCCTCCTACTCATCAGCAGTGCCATCAGGCAGCTCTCCTCGCACCAGGAGCTGATGGAGGTGTTCAGTAGTGTTTCCCTATGCTTGTTGCTCCACAAACAGTGTCTCAGGAGCCTACTTCAATTTTTCACAGCATTTTTCTTTTGAATTTGTTTTAAGAAGCAAGCAAACAAAATCCCTCAATTTCAGAGGACAAAAGGGGAATTCCCTAGGTGCAATTATTTTTCACTCCAATGGGTGCAATTATTTTTCACTCCAATGGGGAGCTAGCAAAGAACTCATCAGTTTCATTTCCACTGAAATCGATCTCCATCGGTGTAGACAGGGATCTTCAGATACACCTCCTGCCCCCAAAACTAGGGTAATACCAAGGAGACTCTCATATGAGGGGCAGCATATCATCCCGAGGCCCCATCTCTCCCTGCTCTCTGAGGCACGACATTCCTGGGAGGTAGGGAAATACCTATCCCCACTCCACAGGACGACTGAAGAGCAAAGGCTGTCTATAAGACTTCTCATGGAGATGTCTCTTCTAGCCTGAGAGACTTCTGATCCTTAGGCCCAAAAACCCAATTTGAATAGCTCCTTGGGCAAGCAGCTGCCCTGTTTTGGGTGAGGGAGCTGCCCAGGCCTGGCCATACGGCTTCTCAGAGCTCTACTTGCTCAACACCAAGTCACCAAACTCCTGCAAAAAGCCTGCTGGAGTCAGACCCCAGCCAGCATCAGGCCCAGAAGCGTGTTCTGCTTTTCAAGGGCTGGCCCCAGACATTGTCTGCATTGTGCTCTTGAAGTGGTTTGTTCTCTGCCTCTGCTGACAAGGGAGCTTGAATACCCACCCATGTTTTCCTTGCTGGTCATGGACAAGTTGCCATGGCTCACTGTGACCTCAGTGGAAGTGCCAAGGATTGCACATAGGCTCTGTGGAGAAGCAGGAAGCTGATGATGGGGTGCAACGTGGTCTTCTTCATCACTCAACTGTTCTAATTCTCCTGAGCCATGCCAGAAGCCCTCACACTGAGTCCTGTGATATACAATGGCACTCAGAGATACAAATGCCCATCACTAGAGACAAAACGAGAACATACTATTGTGTGGTATGATGTATGGGCTGGCTATGATATAATATTTGGGCCAGGCACGAGAGGCATCATGAGCGTTCATTTAACTTGCTGGGAGCTGAGGGCAGTCAGTTGTTTGCAGGATCTGAACCAGTGACCTAAAAGTGAAAGGCTCTTTTTCCCATGCTAAAACCACTATTTTTCCCATCCATGAGCTTCATATTGGCTTCAAATCAACCACTGCTTAAAAAAAAAAAAAAAAAAAAAAAAAGAGGAGAGTTGAAAATTTTGATGTTTAGATGTTTTGATGTTTAGCTTTTGCTAAATGTAAATGTGCTAAAAAATAAAAACCTAAAACAATTAGTTGCTGAGACATAGCAGTAGTCTTCAGCTGATTCTTTTTTTTTTTTTTTTTTTTCCTAACAAAAAAGGAAAGAATCCTGAAGAGGATGGAATCAAGAGAACACATTACCATCTTGCCATTTCTCTTATGAAAGCAATTTATAGTAAATATGAAAAGACAGTCTGATGATACAATTAAAGACAATTGGTGTAATCTGCAATGTATAGCCATGTAAAGACAAGAAGAAATGTCTAGTCCAAGGAATATTTTGACATCTGGAAATTGGTTTACCTTCCAAATTATTTCAAAAAATACCAGTATTTACATGAAACTACATTTTTTAAAAGTCATTCTGGATCCATTAGAGACTTCTGTTGATTTATAATGGACTACCAGATTTTAAAAACCTGGCGTTAATGTTAAAGCAGGCTTTTTTAAACTAAAAAAGTGAAACATTCTCTTTCAACAAGGTCAAGAAATAACCCATTTCAAGCTTTAACTAAATGACTTAACTCTCGCTTCCCCAAAGCAGAATGTTTTCAAAACAGTCATATTCTTGGGGAGCATTTTTGGTTTTGATATTTAAAAAATTGCAAGACTGGAAAAAATCACTGGAAAAGTTTCAACCCATTCTCCTGATTTACACAAGGCAAACTGAGGCACAGCACAAGTGCCAACCAAAACTACTGAGATCAAAACACCTCACTGCATGCACTGCAAAGGCTGTGCTTACTCTTACGCCCTCCTCTGCATTAAATCACACGTGTACCCGTCAACCCATGTGCCCAGGAGAGGCTCTGCAGCTGAACGACCTCCTCCTGGGAACTGACGTTCCCCAGGCTGTGCTCATCAAGCAGAGCCCCAGGGCAGGTGCACGCTCCCCAGGGGGAAGCCCTGCTGATCGTCCCCATCACCTTGCATTTGCCATCATCTTGAGTCTCACCTGGGGTCTGTGGTTGACCAAGGCAGCAGGGGAGGGCTTTGAGCACCACTGAGGACTCAGCAGGAGCTGGAGCTGCCCATCCTTCCATGCCTTCTCCAGAAACAGCAGCAGTGGCCTTCCTCTCCAAGGCTGGGCAGAAGAGTTCAGCAGCTCCTGCTACTGCAAGGGTGGCTCAGTGGCCAGTCAGGGACTCAAAAGCCAAGATTCAGCCCCTGCAGCTGCTGTGGTTAAGCCATCTTCTTAATTACGCAGGAAAATGTGCTAGAAACCACAATTTACATTGGTTCAGCTCACCCCTGCCTGAAACCAGAGTAAACTGCGCAAGAGGAAATCACAACTTTTGCTGTGATTTTGCAGATTTTGCCTATCTGCACCCACATTATCAGTACCCAGGGACGCTGGTGACTGGAACTAAAGTCTTTGTCTGAAACTGAGACAGTCATAACTGAGACCTTTCTTAAACCACACAGTTTGGGGTGTTTTGTTTGTAGTTCTCTTTATCATGATTCATATTAGCTGTTGCTTATTTAATCCAATCTCTAAGAAGCTACTTGTGTTTAGCAAGCACTGAAGGTTTCCCTAGCACATGCTCTAATGAGTATTTATATATTTTTACTTGTCATGGGCAGCCCTGTCCAGAAAACTGAAACCAAGAACAAGTTCTGAGACCGATCAACTTGAGACTGTGACGACAACTGCCCTTGCTGTGTAAAGATGTTTAAACCATACAAATCCCTCTTCGCAAATGTAGGGTAGATTGCTTCAGCAGCTGTGCTTTTAAAGACATTGTGGACTTCTTACTTCGAGCAGACTGAAAATTACTTTCATCATACAGCTTGGAAAAAAATAGCCAAACCTCAAGGATTACTAATGATGGGTAAATAAACCAAAGTTAGCATTCTGGGGAGGGAGTAAACAGTAGCAGCGCTTGAGATCTGACGTGGTGACCCAGGCAATGATACTGATCAATGCCTTCCCGGAGGAGGAAAAATTAGAGAGTGTGGAATTAGAGACACCATTCAGTTTAAAATGAATAGAGCCTTAAGCAAAACAGAAGGGAACAACCTTATAATGTTGTAAAAGGGCTTTTTGTTTGCCCTGTACCATACCTCCTTTCATTGTGCAAGGCTGTTATCATCTTTCATTAGTGGCCCTTTTGGCATAGAGCTTTTCTCCCATGAAACATACAGATTTTTATGGACCAAATCAAGGCCATTAAATTAAAATCCTGGATGCTTGGCAATGAAATATGGTTGAGGAAAGAAGTTTAAAAGCACGCGAGAAACAACTGAATCACTTCGCAAAAAGAATAAGCAAATAAATACTTTGTGGCTGGGTAAATCTTGTGTTGTGTGAGCCTTCAGAAGCATCCAGAGAAATAAGCCCATGGTGGGTGCAGGAGACCCTGTTTAAATTCCCTCCTAACCCAGAGGCAACAGCATGTTGAGTGACATGGAGCTGGAATGGGGTCTCATCTTTTCTTTAAAAATATAAATTTATTTTAGTGAACTATTCAGTGCAGCTGAAATTGAAGCAAGCAAAGCTACTAAGATGAGGAGCAGCTATCACTTCCTCTCACTCCAGGGATGCTGTAGGGCTACCTGCAGCAGGAGCCACCATCAGCAGATCCCCCTCTACTGCAGCAAAAGGCTGTGCAAAACTGGAGCTCTCTTACAAAAAGCAGCAAGACACAAATTCACAATGCCACTTTCACCACGGTAAGGCAAGGGGAAACATTAATTTGCTTTTTGTCACAGATCATCCACTCCTCTTTCTCCACTTCTCCACTTCTTACCAGCAATGGAAAAACTGTGTAAGAAGGGGCATTTCTTACTTGATCATGTTAAAGGACATCGAGAAACACCTTCAGCTTGTAAAGGAAGCAGGGGGATTCCCAAGTGTAAGCAGGAGAACACAATGTGAAGGGCTAGAGACCACACAGCTCTGACAGGAGCGGGCATGTAATGACACCTACAGAAACTCTTACATAAAAAAAGTAGCAGCCAACTCAAGGTAACACTGGGATTAGACTTGTCTTGACAGTTACAAAGGAAGGGATTGGAAGGGCTGGTTTACATTAATTGCATGCAACCCAAATGAAATCCAAACCAGCAATTCTATACACTTAGTGCTTTCAAGACGTCCAATTACACAAAGCTGAAAACAATTATGAGCCAAATTATTTCTGAGACAGAATTTAAACAGGGAAAATGTGAGTGATAATTGGGAACTATTTAAACACAATTTTCTAAATGCCCCAAAAGGCACATTCTCACATTGCACAAAAGAGGTCAAGTGGAGTTAAAAACAAAAGCAAAACAAAACAAACGCACAAGCTGGCTTAGAGAGGAAATTAAATCAGCTTTTGTGAAAACCTCCACAAACAATCCCCCTCCACCATTCTCCCAGCAACAGAATATTAAACAAACCAAAAACACATATATCATAGTGAATAAGGAAGGAACTGCTGAAAACGACTGTGCATCAGACACCAGCAAAGGTACATGACTGGAACGGGAAGCAACGGGATACAAAGGGGACTGTGTGGCCATCGGAATGACAGTGGGAAGTGACTTTTTTCCGAAGTATACAAGAGGAAAAAAGCCCCCTAAGAGTACTAATTATTCACTGTCAGATAGTAAAAGTAGAAGAACTACGAATCGTAATCGAAGATATTAGCAATATTCCTCCCTCCCTTTTATTTTTATTATATTTTCTCTGTGTGTCTGGAGGAAAACAGGAGTCTGAGTCCTGTACTGTGCTGACTGGGGTGCTGGTGAAATGCAGTAATGAAAAAGGTAGGAAAAGTAGACCTAAATAAAGTGGCAGGCCCACATCACCTTCACTCAAGTGTCTCATCCAGGAGACAGGTTTTTAATAGTGAGTTCCAGTTACTTAGAGCATTGATAAACAGGATTGTAAGAACATTGAAGTCTGGCCAGTTTTCAGAAGAGGCGACCAGGACAACATAAGGAATTACTGACTTACCTGCCTGGCACTGAGTGCAGGCAAAACAACAGAATAGCCCTGATGGGACTGAGAAGGCAAAGAAGTGGACGTGAAGGGGCAGCAGGAAATGCAGTTAAATGCAGCAGATAGATGAGAAATAGACCTTGTCAAACAAGCACACATCTTCTGTTGAAGTTACAAATATTGAGGAAGGTTGTAGCTTTGTCACTGTGTACTCAAATCTCATAAGGAGCTTTCAGGTTGGAACTGAAGAAGAGGGAAAAGAACAGCAGAAATTCAGTTTAGTGGATAATAAATGTGTTCAAAAAGGCCCGGCCGAGGTAGCACTGTTCTCTGCCTCTGCAGCAGGACCAGGGGACAGCACATGGTAGGAAAGGTATGAAGATGAACTTGTTCTGGCTATGTGCACAGCCCTGTCCCACCACAGGTCCCAAGTCTGCCATACCCTGAGGCCTGGAGGGTGAAAGTTATGATGAAAAGACCACCTCACTCAGCTGGGCAGGCTGACGGAGATGTTTTGCAGCAAGTCACTCTCCCAGGTTTGAGCACCTCGTGCTTTCCTGCGGAGCTGGGAGGTTATGCTGCAGCTTTGTGCACCTTTAGGCACCGCATCCATAGCAGCACAGACTGTGCTGTTGGTTACACGTTGGTCTCTCAGCACTTCAGGAGCCCAGCAGCAAGCTGTGTGGCCTATCCAAGGCCAACACTGGGCCCAGGTTTCCAAAATACATGCTGATAACTGGTCCCTGGAGCCAGCAGCCATGGCTGGGCGGAGGTGGGCAGCTCATAGCATCCATCACCCTCCACGTCCTACTCCCACAGTCTTCGACATGGCAGGGCCTGGGACCTTGCACAGACACATGACCTCTTGGGCTTTGTAGGCTTTCTGCCAGTTCATCTAGCCTCTAACACAGCCTGACACCCCAGCCTTGAAAGATCATTGACGTCAGTGCTTGTTCTCGCTGGAAGCACACTCGTCTGCCCCTAGAAGAGGCATCCCTAAAGTAATTGCAAAGCCCAGACTCCTGTGCTAACTTGATCCATGGCATTTACAATGACTTCCAAGAAGTCAGGCCATGAGAACAGTGGTTTTAAATTGCTGTGACAGATGGTATGCGTTTTGCTCACAGCTGGTTGTGTGTTAATACGCTACGTTCTTCTGAAAGGACTTGGCCGAGCCACAGAGGAAATGCCACCAGCTTGCCTTGTCCTGGCCGCCGCGCTCTGGGTCAGGCGGAGTCGTCTGTGGGGAAGGGAGATGGCGTCTTCCCCAAAAATCCTGGGAAGGGGAGAAAAGTGTTGGAGAGGAGGATGCAGGGAGCAGAGGGAACATCCCTCCTTTGGCCAAGGGGGAGCAGAAAGCTGGAGGAGATGCCCAAAGGGGAAGGGGGGCTGGCAGCTGCTGGAGACACCACTTAGAGGTGGCTGGGCCAAGCTTTACAGACCCGTCTGTAAGGACACCATGAACAGGAGAGAGTTTGTTTACAAACCCTCTTAATTTAATCCCGAGTTTCCTTTAAACTTTCTTCTGGTAATTTCTCTTCCAGTAACGTCTGGCTCTGCAGTTACAAGCTCCTCCCGTGTCTGGACCTGCTCGCTCTCAGGAAGAGGCACAGACCTCCCGGAGCTGGGTATCTCCTGCTCGTCTCACAGTCAACATTGGCTGGAGCCAAGGCTCAAACCTGGACGAGAAACTCAGGGTTCTTAGTCCAACGCTGTGATTCCACCTCTCCAGACAGGCTTTGGCATTTAATGTTACTCAGAAGAGAAAAAGAAAAAACCCCAAACCAAAAAACAAGTACTGCCCCCTTCCACGAGGCTTAACAGAAACCATAAAACAATATTTTTGTGGTCCATTCTCCCCAGGAACAAAAAAGAAAAAATAAATAAAAGAAAAATAAAAGAGATGAACAACTGAAGGGGTATTCAGAAAAGGAAGAAATGCAACCACAGACAAGTTTGTGCCAAACAGGGCTTTGCTACCTGATTCTGCCACATTTAGAGGGGCTGCAGCTCGTGCCCTGCTTCTTGGCCACCAAAATGCCCTCGGGCAATCCCAACTGGCAGCTGGGGATTTCACAGAAGTCAGATGCAAGACCCCTTTTTTTGGTATACGAGATGGGATTCCCGAAGTGTGGTAGAATTACCCATCAAAATTAACTGCAAATATCTATGCAGGGAAAAGAAATAGAGAAAGTTCACCAAGCTTTTATTTGTAAATTCTGTATTGCTTCAAGGAGCAATCCTGCTGGAAGGGACTACCACAGGGGCTTCCCTCTCCTCTTGGGATTTTTTTTTCCCTGTCTCAGGTTATTTGATGAGCAGTCTCTTGTGTGAGCACTCTCATCTCGCCCTCTTCCCTTGGTGACCTGACTGTAATGGCACTTCCCTGCAAAATGCAAGGAGATAAGGGAGCAAAATTGTTGGGAATCCCATTGGATGCTCTTCAGACATGCTCCCATATTTAAGTCCTGTTGTAATTATCCCTCACTCTGGCAGCTGTTTCAAGGAGTATTGCTCAATGCTCAAATTGAACACCTTAAATTATGCCCTGCATTGCTTAAGAAAATTTTAGATGGGAAACTTGCTTTATTAAAATTTAAAAAATACATATATATGGATTTTGGTGTTCTGATTTCAGCTTTTAACCGCAGAGAAAATCTGAACTTGATTCGAGTCTCCCTGCTAAGAAAAACAAAACAAAACAAAACAAACAAACAAAAACAAAGAGCTGCTACTTGATTTTTCATTTTTTTTGGCTTCATCTTCTTCTTTTTAAACATTATCTTTACTGATATGTTTGAACAGATTTAACACAGTGAGTCAAAAAATAGAACTAGCTGTATGTGTAAAAAAAAAAAAAAAAAAAGATAAGATGAGAGGTCTGTGAAGAGGTACTAGCTTGACATTAATAACTTTTGCCTGGACACTACTTAGCATTCTGCACATTTAAGTTTTTTTTTCTGTCCATCTGCCTGTTACACATGTGTTTTACTCCTTACTTCATTGCCAGTCATTTTAATTCAACATTTAAAGATCATTTCAGAACTACTTTGAGTGCTGTTAAGAGCTTACAGATCTTCAATGGTTTGACATTTAAAATTTCATCTATGCTGAGAAGAAAACAGTTGACATGAATGTACTACATAAAAATACAAAGGAAAAAAAAAAAAAAAGAACAAACACAGAATTTGAAAGGCATTTGCAAGTTAAGTGTTTGTTTTTAGGATAGTTAATCAAATACTTTAGAATGCCGCGAAGTTTGTAAGCTAAAACCAGCATCAGCACTACCAGTAGAGAGTAGTCACCAGCTCATGTAAAGATAGTAGTCAAAAATATCAAAATCTACTTTCCCTTTTTCTCCCTTCTTCCAAAACTTTCCAGAAACACATTTCTCAACTTTCCTGACAACCTCAAGCCAAGGAATTTTATCTAACCAAAATAAAAGGTATTTTTTTTACATTGTTTGATAATTTATAGTACCAAACATCTCATCAGCAGACAGAGATTGCTTTGTTTTTCTACTGAAAGCTCACTACTTGGTAGGACATGAAATCCTAAGCCCTTATATCAGGGCTTTTAATTACTGCTATTTTGCAGACACACTTAGAGATATGGGATTATTTTCTTTTATAAGCTTTTTTTTTTTTTTTGTGTATGTGTAATCAATGAATATAAGAATTCACCACAGTTCAGAATACTTAAAAACAAGAAAATAAACAAACGTGAAGCTCCCCAGACTATGAATTTTGGAATAAACTCCAGCTAATGGAGCAAACAATTACTATTCCAGCATGCAGAAGTAATACAGAAATGCATCAGACAAGTCAATTTATACATGTGATTTGCAGATGACACACATAATACTTTCTTATAAAGATCAAGGTTGTTTGCAACCATACGTTACCATTTCTGGAAAATCAATCTGCATTATTTTTAGTACAGGTTAGGAACTAGGAGTAATGATTGAGTGATTTGCCAAGGACATGGTTAGACAGACTTGGAAAACTGGAAACTGTGATTTGTTTCCAAAGGGAACATGTATCATAGTCACAGCTGGTGTCACTGTGTAGAAGAGTTTGATCCTGTAATTCATGGTGTAAGAGACCAAACGTGTTTTTACACAAAGCCCCCTGTTACCAAGATAACAAGAATTATCCTTAAGTAGATGTTAGTCAAATTTGGTACCAGCACTGGGACTGCACCAGGACATACTATATTATCTAGAAAGTGCAGTGTAACACTGTCTTATCCTCACAACACTAGCAAAAGTGCATGAGAGGATCACTCTGCTTTACAGAAGGGCAGGCAGACAAGCCAAAAGATATGAAAGGATTTGCAATTCATAAATATTTTTTTCCAACACCCCAATGCAAACCCATCGTAGAAGATCACTTTACACATTCAAAGTGCCCTCAAAAATTAAACCAATTTAAGTGTACAAGTGCGATATGAGCACACAGTGATGTATCCTGATGGATTACACCCTGACGCAGATTTGATGTGACTGATCAAACCCACAGTCCAATAACAGGCATATTTTTAAAGCCATGGCAGTCTCATAGTGACACCTACCCACTGTATCCAGGTACAATTGCTCAGTATTTCACCCAGGAGTTGTCCTGCAGAGGGGTAAAAGCAAAAGAGATAGAAAAGAGTAGAAAGCAAAAGAGATAGAAAAGAGTAGAGACACCGAGAAGAATTTTCTTCTTTGCTGGCATCCTACTTTATCTAGAAAAACACAACTTTTTAATTTTGGTTTGACTTGAGCTACCCTAAGGCCTCTTCTTTTTCCAGCTGGGGAGTTTGTCCAGGCAGCTTCCACACCAAAGACATGGTCGCTGCTCTGAACCCTGGCTTTGAGATGCTCTGGATCCAGCTGTGGTCCCAGGAGACAGCAGATGTGCTGTGCTCATCTGTGCATCTGCTCTGGGACCCTGGGATGGCCAGGGGTGCTGTGCCAGTGGCTTTGGCACACTCAGAACAGATGGGACTCGCAGAAATTGAATTATTTTGGGTGCACCATTGGCAGTGTTTCCCATTGTCCCACCCCTCCCAAACCGCTCACTAAATTGTAGAAGACTTCCCTGGAAATAAACAGTATCAGAGGAGCAACAACACCAGTTCTCCTTAACTTAGCCAGCCTTCGAGACTCCAATGTTTTGGATAACAAGCCAGCCCAAGGAGAAGTAACTGTTATTTAATATAATTCAATTTACTTTGCTGTAACAGTTCGTATTCATCTATTCTAGCAATAAAATATGTTGTGCAGGACGAAACATTCATCTTTCCTAGAAAGGTCTGGCACACTGAAATTCCTCTTGGTTGGGAAGGAACTTCTTGGAACTGTTTTACACTTATAAATTTACTAATTTGTGCAGATTGGGTAACCAGGAGAATCCCAAGCTTTGACCACATATAGGACACAATGTAAAACTAATCCTCTTGCTCCCTCAATAAATGTGGTTAGTCAATGGCTTGGCAGTGCTCCACCTGGTCAGGGAGGATGAAAACTAATTCACAGTGTAGAGTTGGGCTCTGAAGACAATTCAGTATAAAGCCAGGGTTAGAGGCTGGAAGAGATTAAGCACCTTTCAGGGGGAAATGCTGCTTTCCATATAGCAAATAGAGGGTATCAAAGGAAGCACAGATGAATTTCGTAATGATAGGAGCTTTTTTCATTTGAATGTTAAGCACAGCTTGCAGAAGAAGATCCTACATACACTGATACTTGCAGTGAGGTACTACAGAAACTATTCCTCCTGTTCTTGCAGCCCTGCAAAAATACTGAATACTGAAAGGTAAGACAGTCCACAGAGAGAAATAACTAAAATGGGCTTGGGACCGTGCAGCGAGAGGCTCTTCAGCTGGAAACAAGCTGTGAAATGGTGAGGATAACGGTGCAGGAAAAAATACCACAAGGAGCCCTGTGGGGAAGGGGAACAGACTGCCAATGAAGTGGTTAAACCCCAGCCCTGGGATTGTTCAAAGCAAAGCAAGAACACACTGCAGGGAACATTTGTGCAGGCAAGAATAAGGTGCTGTAACAGGGATTTTCCATGAATGCTGTCTGGTACAGTGGAACTGGCTGAAACTTCATCTCATCAGCCCCACCTCTCCTCATGGCTGGTGGCTTCCTTTCAGAACAGTGGTACGTAAAGGACACAGGAGCATATAGAAGCCAAAAAATACCCACGGTGTTTGCATCTTCTGTCTCCTCCTGACAAGCAGGTCAGTGATCCACCAGTTCATGCATGTCAATTTGCAGAGGCCCTCTCCTCAAGGAGATCTCTTGGCTTGTCTCTCATATTTATCACACCTGTTGAACCCTGATTCTTCAGGCCTTCACCCAGTAGTAATATTGATTGAAATAGGCTACAGACACAAAGGTTGTGGAAGGGAGGAGCTCACACAAACGGCCTGATCTCGTTACCAGGCCAGAAATACCTTGGCACTCTGAAGAGGAATATGTTTTTCACTCACAGAGCATTCCCAGCAGCTGCCTCAAACACTGACACGTACCTGGACCTAGACAGTTCCTGAAATGCTTTGCTGAACAGGGAGCTAAGCAAAGCCAGAGCCCTATTTCCAGGGTTTGTGAACAAGGAATGAATCCTACTGGAGTCAATGGTAACTGCCAGCAACATTAGAAGTCAAGTAGTGTGTCTACTTGAGCAAACAGGTAATAGGGCAACTACCTTAAAACTCTGTCACATAGTGACTTCTGTACAAGCAAAGTCCTCGTGCTTTCACTGGAAACTCTCTTAAGCAGGACAGTGTTAGAAGACAGGATAGTTAAAAGACAGAACAGCAAGAAAAAGTGGGAACTGCTCAACTCTGTCCCACTGCAGCTAAGGAGATGGTTTGATATCTGGATATACTCTACAGACATACTCATTTTCACTTGTCATGAGCTGCAACAGAGGTTTACTTTGTTAGCAGCTGACATCTCCCGCGGTTGAGCCCACAGTTACTGCTTTTGGGAGCAGCCCCAGGATGAAGTGCCAGGAGATGAGTTGAGCTGAGAGCTTGCAGGAGACAAAGTCTGTCCCCAGCCTCCTCATGGGATGCACCACACCAGCCCTCTGAACTGGCAGGAAGATCACTTAGTCTAAAACAAACTTAATTTTCAGCATGTTTAATGATCTGGATTGAGCAAGACTCAATAAAATGAAGACTGGAACCAGCACAAGGCCACTGGATGATGAGGTGGAGCAGCCATAAAACTTTTGGGTAGTAATGAGTTGTTTTGCAGGCTCAGCTGCCTCATAGTGCTACAGAACAAGCCCACATCAACATGGGTAGCTGGGTTAGTTTGAACCATTAGTAAAGATGATTTAAAATAATCAGGCAGCTCTGTGTTGGAAGCAAACAAGGGCTGTGAAGAATGAATTTCTCCTATTTCGAGTTGTTCAAGATCCATATATCTAGATGACCAAGATCTATGTATCCATAGTCCTTCAGCCCCTCCATCAATAATTACTCTTTTTGGTTATCTAACTAGGCATATCCTGTGTTGCTTCATAACCTATTTCCAAGTAAAACAATCTCCATAAACAGGTCTCTCTCTCGTTTTTAAACTGCTTGGTGAAGTCAGCTGTAAATTCAACTGGAGTGGATTAGTGGGAAGCAATTCTGCAGGCACAGAGGACACGCTAACCCTTGCAGGGAGGAGGCAGTGATTTCTTCACCCAACTCAGTGCAGCTGAAAGAGTCCATGTCCAGAGCCCAAGAACATCACAAAATCCACTTCTGCAATGCCAGGAAATGTAACCTTCTGCTGGAGGTGGTGACTTGTTAAGCCATTCCATAAAGTCCCACAGGAATATATCCTCAGGCAAAAAACAGCACTAAGTTATGTGGGGATGGACTAAGTGGCTGCTGGAGAAGGATTATTTGTGCAAGCTTTATTTACTGGTGTACATTTAATTAAGAGAAAGGAAATATAATCTTTTCTATGACTAAAACTAGAATTAAGCAAAGGTACCCAGGGCATAAAATATAGGCATGTGATCTCATAAATCCAAAACTGTAAAATAAATACAAAAATTAAACAAGCCTTGTTTCCAGGAATCAATTGCAACATTTTCATGTTCTATTCAGAAGAGGTGTGCTTGCAGCTTAAAAAAATACATTTTGGTAGGGAGTGGGTGGGTTATTTAAATACCAGAAAGGAAGGAGAGCTTGTTAAGATAAGAATGATGTTGACATAAAATGGATAAGAAGATGAAATCTGATCATGAACACATTTAGGCTTGTCATTTTTTATTTTTTATCATTACTGTTCTGGATCTAGTTTCTAGTTGAGGGCAGTGAAGTCAACAGCTTAACACCACTTGACCTCGTTTCAGTTCTTAGTAGCAGTTTCCTAGACCAACATCTTTCAATGTTGAATTGGAGTGCAGTGATCTGAAAGAGTCTCACCTCTGAAAGTACCTCTGCACCCTTTGGGGTGAAATTCAGAAGTGCAGACTCTAAGGCTGTAGAGTTTCGGATACTTCTTTCTTTATCAGGTAATGCATATGGTACAACCAAAGCTCCAAACTCTGTGCTGTCCTAGGCTAGCCTTGCGAAACCTACTCAGTGCTGAAATTCTGAGTGAGATTTTCCATGCTTCTCCATACTTTCAAATGCTGTAACTGTACTACAGGCTAGAAGGGTCAAAACTTCATGGTAGGTGCTATGTTATAATGTTACAAATGACAAGTCTTGAAGTATTTACTCTCATAAATACTCATCTGCCTTTCAGTGCTACAGGGCGGGGAGAGTACTGGGAAGACCTGAGGTTCTTGGCCCTTCTCTGCAAGTCACTCCATAGTGACACCAACATCTCCAGGGGACCATCCTAGGATCTGGGATATAGAGCACAAACAGCCATGAGCCCAACTGTGTAGCTGTTACTCTCTTTGGTTATACATCAGAGAAGAACATACAACATCAGAGCTGCTAAAGGCAAAATCAAAGGGGCTATTGCTCCTCTCTCCCTTCCCCATTATCACCTCATCTTTTCCTCCTCCTTTGTAAACCTGCTCCAGGTAGCTGACACATTTGCTTATCTTGTACTATGAAACACTTTTCAAAAACAAGCAATTTCCCAAGAAGGAGAATTTTTCCTAGGGGACTGGACAAAAACAACAAAAACTCCCCAAAGAATCACAGAACATTTTCTCCAGCTTCAGAGCAACGTGAAAATTAGGCACACCAAAGCTCTCTGAATCACATACATTTCCAATTTTGAAGACAATGAGACAATAAGCATGGAATATCTGGTAACAACATTATTCAGTGCACAACTGGAACATCCTCAGACAGATTTGTGATGAGAACCTAGCTAGATGTCCTGTGTGGGACAGCTGACAGGGAGGAGCAGCATAGAGGGAATGTATAATTATATATTATATATACAATTATAGAGGGAATATATATTATATATACAATTATAGAGGGAATATATATTATATATATAATTATAGAGGGAATATATAATAAATAAAAGATAAAATAACAGGCAATCCCCAAGTCTTGGGAAAGAGATGCAGGCAGTATCAAATAAAGACCAAGAGGAGTGAAGTGTAACAAGGTCATCTCCAAAGAAGCAGAAAACCATCCAGATTTCATTTTTTTCAACCAATTGAATCTTTTCACAGTGATTACTCCAAGAATTAAGTTTAGAACTGGATTAAGAACTACATGAGATTTGGGGTAACAACCAGAATAGCTCATGACTTTGACCACCGGGGGGCTCCCAGGTTTCATGAATGCATATGGAAACCTTCTGAGAAAGGCTAGAAATAGATCATGAAGCATGGAAGATGAAAGCCATGGAGTGGCATCCTTAGTTCAGACTGGATGCCTGCTAGACCAGCTGAAATGAACAAAAGGAACTATTTTCCTGAAGACTTCTTTATTGCCATAATAGGAACACTAAAAAATGTCAGGTCTTATTTCTTCTGGTGTTACCATTAAGGAGAAACTTTGAAATCAAATGGTTTTTTCATAGCGGATAATGTCTGGACATTACTTTTTTCTCATGTGGGAGAGGACTATCAACATCTGATCAGCCTGCAGCCCACGCAGAGTAGACAGCATGCCAGAAGATAAAACACCAATTGTGACCTGTTTCATAGAATCATTTACGTAGGAAAAGATCCTTAAGATAATCAAGTCCAACCATCAGCTTGACACTACCAAATCCACCAGTAAACCACATTGCTTGTCCCACTTCCAGGGACAGTGACTCCACCACTTTCCTGGGAAGCTTGTTCCAGCACCTAGCCACCCTTCCCATGAAGAAATTCCTCCTAAAACCCAATCTAAACCTCCTCTGGTGCAACGTGAGGCCATTTTCTCATGTCCCCATTTACACTGTCCTTTTCTATAGATCTTTCAAGTGCAGCCAGGGAATGCACTACAGACCATGAATTCACCCAGAGATCCTTGGCCATGGGGAGGCATTTGTGGTCAAGGCAGCGGAGCATCCGATAAAGTGAGAGGGGCAGGGAGAACTGTTCGTGTGGTTGCGTGATAGAGGAGAAAGAGAACAGTGCAGTTGCTGTTGACTCTGAAGTTCCCCAGAACGCCACACCCATGCACCCCAAAACACATCCCAACAGCCAGCTATCAATACAGAAAGGACTAAAAGCACAAATGACAACTTGTATCGGGAAGAGGGCATGTGAAACTACAGCCATCACACCATCCTAGGGAATTTGTCAGACAAAAAGGGGTGGAGGAGATGGGCTGACACAATTCCCACTGAAGTCAATGCTGAGACAGTTCCCAGCCTCTGACTTAGCTGGACTGAACTCAAAATTCACATTCCCAGAGGAGAAAATATTTACATTATTCGTAGAAAAATGGTATTTTCTCAGTTGTTAGTAACTGACTAGTTGGTCAAGGCCTGTATGGAGAACTTCTGGTTGACATCCTACTTTCAATGACGTTAAATGCCTCCTTGCAAAGCTACATGCACAGGCAGAAGTCACTTCCAAAACCACTCTGAAGAGGGTTTTCACCTGCAAAAGCTGGTCTTGTGGGTTTAATTGTATTATAGGAGAAACTGGAGATATATCCACATCCTTTCCTCTTGCGGGAGTGTGCAAGACCTGACAGAATTAAAAGCTAGAAGAGCTGGCAACAATCCCTTCTGTAGAGAGGTGCATATGCACAGAAATTGCACTGGCTAGGCTAATGCCAGAGCTGTTTGGAGACAGTGAACAGATCAAAGCTGGAAGAAAACAGGAAGGCCAGGAAAAAAAAAATAGTAGTGATAAATAAATAGATAAGATAGGAAGTTGCACACTTCAGGAGACAGAAGATGCAGAACATTTTGAAGGTCCAGGAGATGCTGAAGGGAACAGGAATTGGAGAAGATTTACTTGGCAGGTCTATGAAGTCCCTGTTCTCCCTGCATCTTCTGATAGACCAATTCTTCACATACAACAGATGAAATTGTTCCCTACTTTCTGCACAGGAAACAGAAAACTTCTCAGGAAAACATCCTCTGAAAAGGATTTCCTCCTTTTCTATTGAGGGTTTATGATAACAAATAATCCCACCTCTTTTCTAGTAAATTCCAGTTTTAGGGTCAATCAGTTACAGCTGTGCTAATCCACGATCACTAACTTCTTTGCCTGTTGATCTCTCTCTCCATGGTGAAACCCACAGATGAAACCAGGGTGACCTCCACCTGCCTTTTCCTATCGCATTTAGAAAGCAGTGGGACAAGGTAAGGCTCCAGAACAACAACTCACAAACTGTGGATGCTAATAGCAGGGTAGAGATCTCAATTTGTGAAGGCTGGTCTGAGGAGGTTACATCCCAAACTTTTGATTTGTAAAAGCAAAGAAAGCTGTGGTTTCATTTACTGCAGTTGACTGCAGCAATGCTGCTTTTTATGTCAACATACATTTTAGTAAATGTTAGTTTGTACTCTGTAGTGATGGGCTGTTTGCGGTAACCTTGGGAATAGCACTCTTATCTTATATTTACACAACAAGTGCAAAGAAACGAGATTAGGTATTTTTCCACAATGTTTAAAGTGTCTTTTTTTTTTCTCCTGTCTTGAACGAGGGCTGAACTTTAAACGTTTCAAACATGTATGGCCCCACTTGGAAGATGTACAGTTAACTTGGTACTAATCATTTGCTGGCAGGTCTGTCCTGACCAGAGAATACTCTTATTAGCATTGAATGTACTGTGTGTGTCTCAGGTCAAGTGCAATGGCTGTGTGGGACTGGAGCAAGGGACACGGAAACTAGAGTCACAGAAAATCTTTTCTCATGCTGCTTAGCACCAGGAGCAGGATCTCCTCCGTCTCCCACAGAGAGCAGCTGAGCTAGGAAGAACTGCTCTGTGATCCAAATTTAAAGTTAATTAAAGACATTTGGGGTGAATGTGAGACTTAAGTGAAGGATCACTGCAACATCAGCTTCAGCTGCTACAAATCCCTGTCTTTTTGGCTAGATCTTGCACTCTGTCCTCACTGCATAGGCCCCAACCCTGCCAGAACTCATGTGCTGCTCCTGCAACCAGTGACAACTTCAGAGGGGAACTCCTTCAACTTTCCTGAAAAGCTTTCTGTTTTCTGGCTCTGTGCAGAAAAAGTAGGGAACTATTTCATCGGCTGTACGTGAAGAACTGGTCTATCAGAAGAGGCTGGATGGAGCAGGAAGGAACAGGAACTTTAGAGATCCTCCAAATAAATCTTCTCCATCCCCCATTCCCTTCTGCCAGCATCTCCTGGACCTTTTCCAACTTCTGTCTCCTGAAATGGACAACTTCCTTTCTTTAGGAAGATCTCTTTATCACTGCTGATGTTTTTCTGGTCTTCCTTCATTTGTTAAAGTCTTCACGATCTGCAGCAGACCAACGGTTTGCACATGAAGCACAGAGAAGCTGGGAACAGGCTTGTTTTGTAGCAGCCCCCAGGGACACAGTGACACTGGCCAATTAAACATGGATATTCACATGTAACTTATATGATACCCCCATGAATACTGGCAAACCTTCACAAGATGGCACAGACCTAATAGTTTTATTTTAAATTTTTTCTCATTCCTTGAGCTGAAAGCGCTTTATAGCATTGTACAAACAGATCTTCCATTACCAAAAAAGTCAACATCCAAGCAAGTGCAGAAACAGTTTAATGCTGCATCTAACACCACGAAGGGACTAAAGACTGGGAATGAAGAGCAGAGAATTAACAGCAGAGAGTATGTATCTAATAAAACTGTTAGCTGACCAGGAGAGAATAATAATTAATAATAATCAGTGGTAATTATGTCGGCTCTGTGAGTACAAGATGGTGTCCTTTGCTATAGTTTTGCCATCTTAACCATACCCTACCTTTGGTCAGGTTACTTGACCTGTTCTCAGTGCTTATCTACTACTGATTTTAATTCTGTTCTGGTATGCGATTGTGAAAAAGGGGTTAAAAAAAGTAACAGTTTCCCTTAGCAGGGATATTCCAGTTGCATAACTACCTCCGGAGGATTTTTTCCCAGAGCAAAAGAACTTTGTTAGGTGTGCAGAACACCTACGGCTTTTGTTGCCTTGACAATTGCTCAACTGAACTGCCTCTAACTCATTAAACAAGCCCCACATTTACATCACCAATTGCAAACAGTAATTACCCAAACCCTCAAAACTGGTGTTTGCCTGACAGACAAATTCAGTGCTTGTTCTCCTCAGTGGACCTCTTCCAGAAACCAAAGTAATATCAAGAAAGGAAACATGCAACAGAAGCAAACAGTATTTCAGATTTTCAGAATGCTCAAACATGAACGGAAAGCAGAGGGGTTCCTTCCTACACGCTGCCCTCAGCTAACATTCGCCCCGATGAATACGAAAGGGAAATTACAAGTTTGCTTTAAAAAGTCTGTTGTTCCTACAGAGCCTGTATTGCTTAGGGGGATTTACAAGGCTTTAGCTTTGCACTGGAGCTTTTTTGTTGATAAGACATCTTTCAACAAGAAAAAAGAACATGCAATTCACAGAGGTCACCACAAACATTCCCCAGCACAGCTACTTCTGCCAGCATGGTAAAATAAAACAGCAATACCATGCAGCAGCATGGGGCCAAGGGCTGAAGAGAAGTAAGTAGAGCAGAAATTCCCAGTATTTATTCTCGCAGCAAGCAACTGAGTAAAAAATAAATAAATAAATAAATAAAAATCACACTTGCCTACACACTAATCATTCCTTAGTGAAACTGAGACAGTTAAACCAGCTCTCCCAACAAATTTTAGTAACTGTATTTCAGAAGCAAATTTGTCTAAGCACATGAAGAAAATATCTTTCAGAGCTTAAATGTTCTGTTGATATAAACATCATCTTATTCTGAGAGAAAATAAAGGAACTGCTCCTTGAAGCTGTATTAAGAAAAACAAACTAAAAAAAAGGCAACTGATGAATGTCAAAGCACCACAGTAGTGGTGGTCTTGGGTTTAGTTTATGAATAATCACATTGCTAAAGTCAGTGTTGGAGAAGTTAAGTCTTAACTGAAGACTTTTAAATCCAGAGGAAATACCCTTTGTAGCAGATGTAAGAATGTAAAGTTTATCATGGCAAGAAGCCCTGCCAAAAGCTTACAGAAAAATATTTCTGTGCTACCAGACAACCACAAGAGACAATTTTTAAGTTGCAAGAATAGGATGTTTCCCAAAGCTCTGTGTAGTTATCAGAATTTCCATCCTAACATTTTGGGGGGGATTTTAGAGCACTTGTATTTTGTACTCTTCTCATTTAAACAGAATTTGGCACCTAGAATAATAAGACTTCATCCTACTGGTCAGAAGAACTAAAATATTGTGATGATAAATCATCAGTGTTAACATGACTAATTCTGGTTTACCACTTTCTATTAGATGGATGCTACAAGGATATAAGTTGCTAAAATTGTGGCAGATTAATTTTACTTAAGAGACCTGACTACTCATCTGTGTACATGGCTGAGATGTTTTCCACCCCTTCACACTTTCCTCCTACATTTGCAGCCAGCCCTCAAAGAGAAAACAGATGCAAACCACTTTGGAATAGAGAGATAACTCTGCAACCCCAAATGATGGCTTTGTAATAAAGTCACCAGTTGTTTCAGCCTTATTCTTTTTCCAAATCCCTCAACAAGTATTCTATACAATAATTTGTCTTTTACATCTTCTAACTACGCAACCATACACATACCATACACTTTGTATAAAAACTGCCCAAGCCGAATCAGGCCTTATCTAGATACCAGTATGGAACAGCATCTTTTCCATTAGCTTGGGATTGTGCCATCGGTGACGTGTTAAGGGCTTGCCACAATTATGAGACTGCATCTGCACAGAAGTAACCAGCAAAGACTTGGCTTGCTTGACCAGATGATGGATGTAAATCACATGCACTGCATAGGGGTCACATTACCAGAAGTTACGTATGTGCAATCAGGCCAAGAAGGTTCATTTGGGAATGGGGGTTGGCATTAGGACTTGGACTCAGCCTCAGATTAGGGGAAAGCTCTGCACATTCTGACCATTAGAAATACATACAGAAAATCAGCCTTTCTTCTCCTAGTTAACAGCCCACCACATTGACCTTATCTCAGCTTCCTTTGAAGCCAAAACAAAGAACAACAGAGAAGGGATTCCCAGGCACCATCCCAGGCCAGCAGTGGGGGAGCAGGGATGTGACACAGCCCAATGGATAACAGTGGATGGATGTTGTTAGCTCATACCCTCCCAGAGCCCCATACCAGGGCCAAGCGGCCCCAAGTGTGGGGTACTCCTGGTGAGCTTGTGACACCAACCTACCTCCTCTTCCAGCTCTGCCCCTACAGCAAAACCTAACCAGTAATTACTACTGTACATCTGCTTTATGCTCTCACTGCTGACTATTGGGGCAGGGCACCTGGGCTCCTGTCATTACTCTTACCAGAAAACCTAAACTCTTGAGAAGGGTGAATGTGAAAGATCTGGCAGCACTCAGCTGTTAACAAGTCCCTCTGAATGTCCCTGTGAAAGGAAATCAAAAGACATTAAAAAAACTGAATGTGTGGTTTATTATATTTAAGATGCTATTTGTCTATAGGGTTTAAATATGTCTGTCACATAGTCAACAGTAAATGAATGTAATTTTACATGTTCAGTATTTTGATACAAAGTACAGGACTACAAGTGTGGTAAAGGAGCATGGGAAATTAATATTTCCTTGATTCACGTATCAAATCCTGCAGCACCACTTAAAAGTTTGGAGTAAGGACTTAAGCTGCAGTATTACAAGCGCTACTAAATAAACCAAGAGACATACCTATATTAAACATTAGAGAAACAAAACAAATGACACAAGGGTTTAATATTTAAGATTTGATACAGGATTAAAATACTAATATTTTTAATGTCCTGGTTTCAAATTAATAAATATAAAAACAATATAAAAATATACACCAGTTGATAAAAGGATGCACTGAGTAAGGTTAGAAAGCTAAATTTCACTTTCAAACGTATGCAGGTATGTCTTTAGGGAGAGGATTTCTGTGTAGCTGCGACTGGTCTTTCGGAAGAAGTCCAAGCTTGTGAGCTGCTCGATGTCACGCACCCGCGCAGTGTGCATCTTAAGAAGATCTTCAACCCACTTTGATTCATCCTCCATGCTCTGAAAAAAAAAAAGTTCATAAAATGCAATGTCACAAATCAACTCTTAAGGAATGGTAAGTTTTCTAAACATCAGGTTCATTCAAACAATCTGTAATCTGTTCAAAAACAACTCAGGTAAATGAGTTCAAAGAAAACAGATTTGAGACTTCACAGGAAAGATGAAGTTTTATTTTGGGAACCATTTAGGACAGAGGGAGACAAGGACCATAGTCATCTGAGAAAAGCTGGCCCCCATGTTGCAGGTGTTTCAGAAGAACAGCCATATACTTTTAGAAAGTCACCACATCATTTTTTATGTCACAGAAAGAGCTCCATATTGATCAGCTGTTCTGCATCACCAAAGCCCAAACTCTAGGCTGCTTACCTTTGAACCATACCCCTAAATACATTCTCATCTGATTATCATCTCACACAGTAACATGGTATTATTTTAATCCTTCCACCTTACTGTTAGTAGACCTTTATGATTTATTACACAGTTGGGACATTTGTAGCTGTAAAATCCTGTTATTAAAACATACGTATTATTCATGATAGAAGAAAAAAAAAAAAAAAAAAAAAAAAAAAAAAACTTTCACTAATCATTTCCCAATATGAAAAACAATCAGGAAGGTGCTGCCAGAGTGACGGGGTTGGGTTGTGTGGCTGTAGTCTCCCGTAGGGAACTGCTCCAAGAGACAGAGGGAGCCACCGCACCAGCTCCCTGCTGCACACCTTGTGCCAGCTCCAGCGTGTGTTGGAGCCATCCACAACCTAATTTAGCTCACTAAAAAAAATAAAAAATAAAATCAGAAAAACCAGCCCTGCAATACCCTGCAGTTACAGGTTGTTTGAGTTGAACTAGCCCGGTGACATGTCCCAGCCAACCCTGGGGACTGCTTGGTGGTGAGCAGACATGGGAAAAGCACTGAGCAAACAGGACTTTTCCCCCACTGGCCTCGCAGGCTGGTACGTCTGTACCACAGTTGGAACACACATTAGAAATGGAGAGGTTGTACCTTGGGGCATTTGGACCCTGTGTACCTGAAAATATTGCTGATATAATTCTTCTTTCTGGGCTTGCTCCTGAAACAAGTCTCTGACTGTCTCAGAGGAGGTTCTCCTTCAAAACAATCCTCCTGCCGATAAAGACTAAGCCAGCCATGCCAGAACCTACCCAAAGCAGTAGATGTACCACAGACCAGGCTGTGGGTCACTCTGTAAAGGCCAGGCGGGTGAGCCTGATCATTTGCACAGAGAGAACATGAAGTACCAGTTAAGTCACAGCCAGCTGCTCTAAAGCAAACATCCATGACCCAGTCAACACTCATCTGTTTTGAAGCTTTTCAGCTCCAAAACCACTTTCCTCTACATGCTGGTAGCAATCTGAGGCCCCAAACCATGTCTGGAGCATGAAAACAGAGATGTAGATTAAAAGGGAAAAGAAGGGAACATTCTCCACAGCCTGTGACGCCATGCTCCAGGAACACCGTGTGGCATCATGTGGCCACAGGAAATCCCCAGTTAAACCGATCACACTGCTGGTCTGTACATTGGTCTCAACAAGGTTAAATGCAATCACTGTGGCATTTCTCTTGTCTTCAAGACTTCCTCCTGTACAGGAAACCTGCATTTGGCAGAACTCAGAGGAAAGTCCCATTGCTTCATAGTTCAGTCTTTCAAATATAAGGACAAGTCCTAAGAGTTTGCAAAAGAACTGCAATATGAATAAATCACAGGATCATGAGGATGGTTTTAAACCAAGTCCAGGAACATAGCATTTGCATGAGCTTAGAAGGTCAGTCAACTGGTCTGATTTTGTTTCAAGAACTGATCAAATTTTGTTTCTTGCATTTCATAACTGGCCCATGAAATGACAGGTCCAACAGCACGGATTCTAAGCACAGTGATCAACTAACGTGGTGTTGTATTACTGCAGAACAACAAATGAAGTGTGTACATTGAAAATGAGTTTTATCCATCAGTTTATCCATCTGTGGATTTATCCATGCAGTTTTACCCATCTGTGCTTGTTAGTCTCACCTCAGTACTACAGCAGGTCTTAGAAGGAAAAAAAAACAACTATTAAGAACATGGAGACAAATAGAGATATACAATAAATTATAAAGTTAACATAAAATCCATTTGAAAAGATGCCAGATATTCTAGATAAAAAAACTGCTGTGATATCCATTTCTCTGAATATCAAGTTGTTAGCTGGAAAGCTGAAGATGCCCAGAATGTGGATAGGTGGTTGAGGAACTTGTTTATTGAAAGGAAAATTTAAAGGTTCTGCTGAAAAGGAAATAGGGGCCTGTAGGAAGTTTCCAACAGTTCCTCCAGCTTTGATCTTGGAAAGGATTTTATTTAATATTTTCTTACGTGCTTTCTGTGCCAAGATGATTAGTTTGCTACTAAAAAACAATTGGAAGCTCTGGTCAATGCAGAGGAAGACTGGAATGCCATACTGTAGGATGCAGATGGGGGAATCCCTGGTATGGTGTGAAATTGAGTTATCCAAATTGTTTGGCAAGAATTTCTGCTATGCTGGGAGTTTTTCATGTGAAATAGCAGATAGGAGAATTGTTTCTGGATGTGCTGGTTTATTACAGGATATTGTGAACTACCAATAATACATCTATGGGAAAAGAGAATCCTAGATAATATCAGGAGTTGTATGAAGTAGAAAGAAAAACATTTCCATTTTGAGATCTCAGCTGAAATACTTTATCTCATTCGTGTTCAAAAAACAAAAAAAAATCAGACTGGAAAAGATACACGGGAAGGCTACTGAAATGATCATTCTCTCTTACAAGAAGAGCAAAAAAGATCCTGGGTCACCCATGAATAGAGAAAAGTGTATGCCTTGAGAATCGTCATAAATCACCAGCAGGGGTAAATCCCAAAGAAGACCAGTGAAGGGCTATTTAAGCCATAGAAAAATGTTGACATAAGAAGAAATGGGTATAACCTCACCATGAATAAACATAGTTTGGAGATGGAACAAATTCTAATGAGAGGAGTGGTGGTGTTCTCCAACGGCCATGTGAAGAAAACGTGTGAAACAAGAGCAGAGCAGGGGAAAGCTAATATTTCTTCACATCTGAAAAGAAAGCTGTGGAGAGGTTAAGGGAAAATTCTTATATTATCCCATGCATTTCATCCATGAACTACGTGAGGTTTTACACAGTCCCTTCTTTGAATAAATCAGATGGAATACCATGTGCAAAAGTAAGACTGAAACTCTATCAGAATGACAAAATTTTGCCTAACCGAATTTTCGTTCAAGAGCTAAT
Organism: Anas acuta; assembly: GCF_963932015.1. Classification (NCBI taxonomy): domain Eukaryota; kingdom Metazoa; phylum Chordata; class Aves; order Anseriformes; family Anatidae; genus Anas; species Anas acuta. The sequence goes on from NC_088980.1 coordinate 144,736,689, forward strand.
TTTAAATATTTTTGGAGTGCTACTTTACTATGTCAAGCAGAGAGCAATATTCACTAATGACCTTTTAGAAGCGCTGCAGTTGCACCCAGAACAGTAAATACAAATTCAATAGGTAGCATGACCTACAAAGAAAAGAAGCCTGAGTTGGAATGTAGGAAATCAAAGAGCAAAAAAGGCCATTATTCTATGCATTTCATAAAAAATGATTTCAGCAGCTTAAAAGCACAATGACACACAATATAGGGAAGAGAAAATATCACATATGGGCAGAAATACAAGGATAGATAACTGCCAGACAGTAACTTCCAGATCACCAACTAGACCTTGATTCAGATGAAGGCAGTCCAGGAAAAAAAAAATAAATTAATTAAAAAAAATATATAAAAAAAAAAGCACAATGAAATATATGTAGGACTTTCTGAGCCTTCTGGTAGAAGACATCTCTGCCCAAAGCAGCTAAGAGTCTAAACAGAAGGAAGCCAGAACGGCTCAAGAGAGAGGGGTACCGCTCCAAAAGCGTGGTTTTGAAAAGAGTGACCTGAAAGCAGGCGATGTTTGATGAATGAGAAAGAAACAGTGTTCCAGGTGAATTGTGTACAGAGTTGGAATGACTATTTCTGCTTGTAGCTGGAATAGGAGTCTTAACTTTTTGTGCCAATACAAAATTCATAACATTAATGCGTTCATTCAGGAAACAGACTCCTGGCAGCCTATAGTGAGGCGTCTGTGTGCAGGAATCCGCACAGCTGTGTAATGGGAGAACAAGTTCAGGCGGAAGGACAAGTCTAAATACAGCTGCCTGGGAGCACTGCTGTCCTTGCAGAGCGCCGGAGCCTGTAGGGACTCAACTGGCTCTCCTGCCACACAATCAGCTACAGAGCGTTTGCGTTGCTTTCTGCAGCTCTGACCAAACTGAAGTCTTTGTACCTCACCAAGTTTTCTACACTGTAAGATTTTTCATCCTAAAAGATGATAGGAAAGGAACAGGGAGGGTGTCTGGTCACCTCTGTTCTCTGGTAAAGAGAATCCAAACTTTTCCCTGGAATCAAGACATGGGCTGGAAACAGCAAGAGGTGCTGGCACTCCACCTTCAGCAGGTTTCAGCGTATAGTTTTAATACTGTGTGGGTTGGATGTAATCATGCTGTCTGATGCATCCAGACTGCCACAGTAGACAGATTATATTGTACCTGCGTATGGAAATAGACCTCCATAAAAACATCAGGCTGGCTGCCAGGACAATACATCTACGCACACAGCCCTTCCCAACCTGCTCTGAGGTTACTCTGACAGTGTCTGCCAAAATATAGAAGCCCACAGGTTGTTTACTGCCAACCTACTGTATGTCAGTTCTTCCAGACAATTTTAGGTTCAGTAGTAGTTCCACGTTTTCTCTGATACCTCTGTTTGTCACGGAGGAGTGCTCTTGTCCAGTGAGTTGAACGTGACACTTATAGAGTCACTACCCCATACTTTCATTTCATCAGTGAGCACTAGCATCTAACAAGAATGGGATTTCACATTTCTCAGGGACTATTCACCGTTGGGCAACAGCAAGGCAACAGAACTTACATTGCAGCTCTCGTCGTTGTCAGGCCGGTGGGGAAGAATGTACGAGAGAACGGAGAGTGGTCCATCACACTTGTCAGCTGGCTGAGTGAAATCTAAGCAGCTGGTTATGATGGCGTAGTAATGAGTAGGAACAGGGATGGCACTGCCTTCCACAAACCTGGGAAAGTAAAGCAAACATTTGTACACAAAGGACTAATCTGTTTGGAAGAAGGATTACACAAACAGTGTGGTCTTTCCTTCCCTATGCGTGAGGAAACATGTACTTTGTTGAGATGTGTGTGATTCCTGAGCTCTATCTGAAAACGAGCATTTCAGTTAGCTCATGTTTTGATAGTGTGCCACAGAAAGACCACATGGCAATTCTGAAAGGCTTCTTCAGTTCAGGGAAATAGAGAGAAAGCTTTACTGAATTAACAAAAGATTTAAGTATCTAACTCAGTAGCACTATGGTATGCTCTGGTACCCAGCTGCCAAGTCTTAAATTCCAGAGAATTTTAGAGAAAACAGATTAGGAACATAAATCTTCTTAATCTCAAAGATGAATAAACACTTCATTCCAAAGCCAAGGTGAAGAGCTACGTGCTGAATAGCCATTTCCTTGTTTTTATCCCTGTCCTACCTACAAGGGCATTCAGTCTTAATGAGAAATCATTTTTAGAAAGAGCCAGGAATTTACATCTCCTCCCCAAAAATCAAGTGATGTAGAAAGAATGCATTGTCATAAGTAAGAGAAAAAGCAGCAAACCAATTTAAATGCAAACTCTTACTGTTTGATTTTGTCAGGTGTGTCATGTAGACCATCATAGTCATAGTCAAAGATTGGTCCACTTATGACATTGACTCCGTTCCGTTCAGTGGCATATCTCTTCACCAAAACCCTTTGGAAATAGTTCCATACCTCTGTGGAGGGAACAAAAAACATAAACACACCTCTAACATTTGGATAAGCCAAAACATGCCAAGATTATAAACATATATATATATTTTAAGACAAAAATCCATTGGATGTCATCACAGAGTGGTAGGGGAAATCAAAGACTAAGCTTTACAGATTTACTGCAGCTTCATTCAGTTTTGATCAATAAACCCTATTCAGACATCTTTGTTCTCTGTTGATTTTTTTTCCCCAGCTAGTGATAAAGGAAATGCACAGTACCATTCTAAGGCTGGCATTGCCCTAGACACTGCACAGAGTGCTTGCTGTTCCTTCACCAGTGGTAGAAACAGCTATTCACACACTTCTGATGTCCCTTTTGTCCAAACATTTCATCTTTTTTTTTTTTTTTTTTTTTTTTAAAGTTTTGAAAAGGAAATAGGACCGTGATTAAAAGCAAAAACCAAACACTTTAAATGACAGGGAAATAAAAAGGTCGTGTTATTTCTGTTAAATTCTCCTTGGATACAAAAAGTCTAACTTCAAAATCAGGTGCAGGCCAGGACGACCAAATTATGGCATGGCATCTCCTTAAAGCAGAGGCTTGCCTAGCAGGGAATTTTAACCACAACTTTTGGGAAGAGCACAACACTTTCTCCGACCGCAACCTTCTCAACCTTAACAAGGTAAGATGTTTACAGAGATAGGACACACACTGGGATCTCCAGTTACATCACTGTTTTCCTTCTTTTTTTTTTTTTCTTTTATTTTAACACTAACAGAAGTGGGTGCAAACAAAGCATCTCAAACTTGTATAAGGTTAACCTTTGCCTTGCCAGTCCAGCCTTTTAAGTACGTGGTTCCCCAGAACTGACAGCAGCATCAGCCTCAGGAAAATCCAGCACGCTTTGGCCTGAGACTATTCAGTGCCACACGAGCTCCCTGCTCAGGCTGGCGCAGAGGCACCCACCAGCAATGGTCCTCAGGAACCTCAGCTGCGGTAGCCACTTGGCTGTCCCACTCCTCCAGCTGCTCGCTCCTCCACTGCCTCAGCCTTAACCATCAAAATAGCCCCAAAGGAAAGCTTTTTCTCTGAGTTTTCCAGCTGAATCAGTTCCCTGGTTGGTTTCCCACTGCAGCCACACAGACAACAACGCCAGTGGAATGGGGGGACAACCCAAGGGCATGACCCTGCAGCTCCAGCAAAGTGGGAACTGCTTAAGCCAGACTCGCTACAGAAAAGATGGATCCAGTATTATTGCCTGGGTTGGGGTGTGAACACTGAATTAAAAAAATAAAATAAAATAAAATCAGAAGAGGGGGCTTCTACAGCCAGCACCACCACCAAAACCAGCACAGAATAAAACTGCCAGCCCATATTGCCTCTGTTGTGAAAAGGCTCTGTATAAAGAATGGTCTGAGCTCTCTGCCCTGCAACCTGCACACAGGTATTATTAGTCCATAATTCCCAGGAAATTATATAAGTTACCACATTTGTTCTCAGGGGATCCTTCACCTGCTTGCGGAGGCCACTAGATAAAATGAGCTGCTGATGGTAGGTTGTTCTCCTGTGATTAGTATCTCACATAATTTGCTTAGACTAACATTAGCATAAAAAGTATTTTTATGAAGTGATTTGAGAGTGGGAAATCCCCAATAATTTTGCACTCTGTAATCAGTTAAGTGCCTTTGCTCAGATTTCCAGCAAACATTACCACTTGTTCCTACTCAGAGGTTTTTCAGTTAGAAGTACTCTTCTTTGGTTAAAAATAAAAAACCTCCCATAGGCTTTGATGTTTATCCAAACCTCTCTGGCCTAAAATCTGCATTGGAAATCTCACAAGAACAGGCTCTTGAGATTCTTCCAAGGCTTCCCAATTCCTGCCAAGCCAAAAATGCCACCAGAATAGCCTGATGGTTTTCTACCTCTTGGCAACACTAGAGAGAAAAGAGATGTGCAGACAAAAGGAACATTAATACTGTATCCTTGCAGGGCTGAAAATTTCAGCTGGTTTTAAATCATTCCTCATTTTCCATAAATTGGTTTCCTCTTCCTTTTTCTATAAAGGTAGTAAACACTCTTGGTCTACCTTTAAGGGTAGGGATAGTAAAAACAAAAGTGATCCAGATGCCACTTGTCCCTTAACTACAACATGCTAAGTGTACACTCCCAGACTACCCCAACTGAGAAATGAAAACGTTGTCTGAGTACATTCTGCATTAACTGGGGCTACAAGTAAGAAAAACTGAATGGTTTTGTACAAAACGAGTTACTTAGGCACTTCAGCAAAATTGCTGAACTACAGAACTGACAATGTCTGTGCTATTATCTCAGCCCAGCACCAAGGAAAATAAACCTTTCTTAAACCTTAAGGTATTTCTTGTGGTAGATCATCTTCCTACACCTAGAACTATACAGCTTCTCCATGTATTATCTACTGGCTACAGGTAATTGGATTTATGTTTTAAACTTCTCCCATCAAATCATTCCATAGTGCAACAGACATTTAAAAAAAATTGTTACAAATTTGGGAAAAAAGAAGTAAAACTGTGGAAATTGCACTTACTTTTGAAGGCAGGATACATTGGAATGATATTTGTTATTAGAAAAGCATCATATTTTGCTTCTGCAGAGGAACTTAATTCTGAAAACAGAAAAATACTAATGAGATGAAATGTCAGAATTCAAAGAATATAAAAACATTTTCAAAGGTGGTTTCAGAGAGTAATCAAAAGGAATGCTGTCACTGAAGCAGAAGTCAGAGTGGCTCTATGTGCTTTCACAATGAGGAAGGCAGAGCAATGAAATTCACAACTGCGAGACAGTAAGGTTGCATCCCATGAACATTTCCTAAATCCAAAAGCCTGTTTATCTGAGACTGAACAAATGTAACTGCACCAGGAGATTTCAGGATACTCTTTCACACAGCTTTTCTACTACCGCTGTTTCTGTGGGATGGTAGGTTTTAATTATTTATTTTACCGTATGCAGAAATCTAATATGGATAAATTAAATATATTTATCCTTCTGTTGTTTGAAGTCAAAATTACAAACTAACTAGATTCTCAGCTCATATAAGCCAGTATATGTCCACTGACATTAAAGGGCCAACTTTTGAAGACTGTATTATTCTAGCCTGTGCTCCTACTCTGTAATTGTTCCTTCATGTTTATTTTTATTAACCAAAGTAGAACATTTTATTGTTTTTGTGCATGAAGCAGAGCACCAGTTTGGAGTATCTCTCCAGTCTCATGAAGGTGAGAGGCCACAGCTGTGATAGCAACTTGTGACACTGAGCCCTTGTTCCTGAAGTCGTGCAGCAAGAATAATATATCCATCCCATGTTGGTGCAAAAGCAGGTAGTCTGAGGAAAAGGCATCATGGAGGAAGGAATCAACTCGGGAAGGAAGGAAAGCAGAACACTCCTACCTATGTTCTTTCCCAATGATCTCAAATAAAATAAAATAAAATAAAATAAAAGCTAGTCCCTTCACATTTGGGGGTGTTTTATTCATACCTAAGGTTTTCTCTAACAAAACAGAAAATTACAAAATCTCTAGGTTGTTAAAAAAATAAAATAAAATAAAATAAAATAAAATAAAATAAAATAAAATAAAATAAAATAAAATAAAATAAAATAAAATAAAATAAAATAAAATAAAATAAAATAAAATAAAATAAAATAAAGAATGATATATAGAAGTGACATTTGAATCCTTTAAATTCTGTAGACTTGCTATTTGAACTTACGAGGAGGGAAGAGGAAGCCGTAGGAGAGCTGTTTGTCACCTCTGTAGGCCAGGCAGCTCTGGCTGTTTCCTGGAGAAATGCGAAGGTCGGGCCTCACACAGTTGGCCAGGTGCTCCGGGACACCAGATACCTCCGCCTGCATTGAAAATCGCATGCAGAAGTGACAAGAAAGGTAACTCCACCACTTATAGCTAAAATAAAATGATTTATTATAGTCTGCAGATGAGACTGAAGGCATTGTGTGGAGAACAATGATGCACCCTGGATGTAAAACCAAGTCTTGTTCCTCTACCAGGCAGAAATCACCATGGGAAGTAATCCAAATGAAGTAGCTGATTAAAATAAATCGGGAAAACAGATCCCCATTGAGGAAAAAAAAAAAATAGAAAGAAAATGAAATCAAGAAAAACAACATTAAAACATTCTGCTTTAAAACTCTTTTCTCTTAAAGGAAGATAGAAAAGGAATGAGGAGATAGAAAGATAGAAAAGAAAAAGGAATATTATTTTCAGTGGTATTTGGAATAATTTCTAGTGGGGAAAATCAACTTGAGAAAGGATTATTTTACAGTTTCAAGAATACAGATAACAAACAGACTTCCAAAGAGTAATTTAAGCAAGTTCCAAGAGTGAAGAGAGCACTGACCTGTTTGGAAATAGTGTAGGATGTCCAGAGAGGCATCAGGAACGTTTCACTGTAGCCACTTTCAAAGTCATGGTGGTGCAAGATATTGTACTTTGTGCGGTACAGCACTGCTGGACGCCCGTACAGAAGATGTTTCTCTATAGATCAGAAGAATTTACATTTAAATTTATCTATCAAAACCATGAAGATAGAATTCTATAATGGTTTTAGCTGAAAGGGACCTTAAAGCCCACCCAATTCCAACTCCCTGCCCTGGGCAGGGACACCTCCCACCAGCCCAGGTTGCCCAAAGCCCCATCCAGCCTGGCTTTGAACACCTCCAGGGATGGGGCATCCACAGCTTCTCTGGGCAACCTGTGCCAGTGCCTCACCACTCTCAGAGTAAAGAAGAAGAGAAAAAAAAGGAGGATGAGGACCACAACAGTTGGCTTTCTAACACATGCTGATTTTACAACAGTCCTCAGCAGGATACTGACCCTGAAAAACTGCTAAGAAAATTCTGTGCCAGAGAGAGCAGTTGTTCTTCAACAGTTTTGGTTGGGATCCCCCTTCCAGGCTCAAAACCGAATTTGTTTACAAGTTTTTTCTGCACTTGAAAACTTGTTGGGAACATAGCATGGAAAAAAAAGTTACCTTTCCAAATACAGGCCACTCCACAAGGATGTTTATGCCCACATCGCAATCACACGAGGCAAAAAGCACTTTGTTTCTTTAAACCAGCCCCTATGCTATCACTCTCTGCCTCTCTTTTCCTGACTTTCTGTCCTCCCTGTGTTTTTTGTAAAACACAAAGTCCCTGACAAAAGGAAGACAAAGGTGTCCGCTCACTAAGAGTATATTTTTTCCACTTGACCAATACAGATGATATTCTGAAGAAGAATGTGCTATTTTCTAATATCAAAGAACAATAAACAAAACCCCAAAACTTTTCCTAACTCTGGCTACAAAAAGACACCTCCAACTCTGCAAGATTTTCTTTTCTTCTGTTGTGGTGCTATGTTGTGGTTAAATGTCACTAGATACCTCTGATAAGTTTTGCTTACAAAAAGACAAAAACATCATTAAACAAGATAAAAGAAAAATAAATTTCCTGGCTAATCTTGCACTGTGCTGCATGATTCATTGATTTTGATAACCATTTGGCAAACATGTTTGGCTTGCTTTTGGAAATCAAAACATAAAAACAAGGTAAACAGCCTAACCACTGTTCATAGATAGGCATTTAACCTGAAAGAAAAGGGCATGTTTCATTAGTCTTTGAGTCCAAATAGAGGATATTTTTATAGGGCAAAAAAAAAGAGAAGTAGGAAAAGCCTTGTCTAAGGACAAAGATGATTAACTTCCTTTATTCAAGAGAACCTGGAAGGAATCTCTTCCTGCTGCATGTGCATAACAACAGCTTGGTTCCCAATGCAAAAGGGAATTACCAACTAAACACAGGAAGGTCCATGAACATGTGCTAAAGCCTGTCATAAAATATAACATAATAACTTGCACGAAATAGAACTGTTTGTTGCTCACATAAAAGGAACCTAACTCTACTTAACAGACAACTTATAAACAAGCAAACAAGCAACTGAAATTTACTTATATGCTTAATTCTTAAAAGTACTATTTATATTATACTGAAGTGAAGGAGCATCTGAACCTAAAGCAAAATAGAGATGCTGAGATATCTAGGAATACAACAGCATTTTTTTTTTCTGATGCCAGAAATAGCTAGAGTGGGGAGTAACTCATTGCTAATTGGAAAAATCAGTTTAACAAGATGAAAGCTGGAAAAAGACAATTTACTCACACAAAAGAAATAATTTAACCTTTAGAAACTAAAAGGCTGCATTGCCTGTTCACAGAAGTAAAACTGAATAAGTAGCTTTTTAAGTAGATTCTTTTTTTTTAATGTTCTTATTCATCTGACAAGCCTGATTTGAAGTACTTCAAGTCTAAAGTTCAGTCTAAACTCAAGTCTAAACTCAAAGTTTCAGAATTCACTCAGCTGGACAACAAGAAATATAAATTGTTTTGATAAGGGAAATGCTGTGAATTGTTATTGCTACATTTTAACTTGGATCACAGCCCTGACATGGCTGAGCGTGCAGATGAATGAACTTCAGTGCTGGCATACAGCATCAAGAGCACAGGAGCCAGTGTCCAGAAGAGCAGGTGATGCTTTCTCCTGGTAGAAACCTGAACACTGGTGAGGGACAAAACTGCACAGAGCATCCCTGAACCAGCAGAGCATTTGTGCACTGGTTTGACAGTATTTCAGTGGGTAACCTGCTCCCTAACAACCAAGCATTACAGAGCCAGTCAGGCATTGTCAGAGCAGCTGCACCAAAGACCTGGTGAAACCTAAGCCTGATGAATACTGGTAAACCATAGTGTGCAGATTTGGTCTACGCTTTTTTCCCCATCTATTGCTTGTGGTTGAATGGAGCATTGCCTCATGCTCCCTCTCCTTTCTTCATTTCTCTGCTTCAGCAGCAGACATTAAACCTCCTAATGGTGATGGAAAAGAAGAACTAAAATTCACCTCTCTTTGAAGAATTCTTTAGTTCTGGGTACAGGAAAAGATAGCATGCACTTCATGTGATCTTAATTTTGTTCATGTCTGTATGCTCTTCTGACAGTTATTTGAAAAGTTAATTTACTAAACATTAACTAAAACAAAACAGGGGTTTGTCTGGTATCAGTGATGCAAACTAGATTGCAAAAGAAAACAAAAATAGCTTTTATTAACTGGGGCACCAGGCTCTTACCTTCAGTTCCCTTGACATGAAAGCGCTTATTGAGTTCATCCAACTTGTTCTTCTCAAGAAGAGAAAAAAGGAAAAAGATTAGGTCACTGGAGCATTCTGACATCTTGTTTTACTAGGCATCTAGCAAAACAAAACTAGAGCTATAAAACACAGACAACTTTCTTGTTTCCTGTTTTCCAAGAAGCAATAATTGTTCCAAAAGGGCACAGAAGGTTTCACAGGAAGGATCTGGGGAATTTTTGCAGCCTGAACTCTCTTGAAACAGCTGTAATGCCTATAAACTTTACTAGACATTTATGGCTAATAGTGGGAGTATCAGCAGATCCTAAACACCTACCTTATCATCACATGTACATCCTATATCAAAATCTGATGCAGAAGGTAGAGCTACAGGGTAAAGTGGTTTAGCAACTTCATCTGGCACAGTGGGTTTGTAAACATTGGCTCTCAGCAGGTGATTTAAACTTCCATGGGTGCCGTTATTAGGAGCAGGCTTTAATCCAAGCAGATCTAGGAAAACACCCACAGCAAATTAATGATGGTTAGCTTGCAAACATGTATTCAACAATATCTCTACTTAGTTAAGACATTTATTCGCAATACTGTTTACATCCATAATGTGCTAATGAATGCTTTTAATGTAATAAAAATGCTAATCTTTTGTCTAAATCATAAAATTGTAAATCCTACCTGAAAAGTATGGTAGCCTTTATGACAAGAAGGTTAATTTGCATGAAGACATTGGAAAACATTTTTATTATAACTACTCCTGCAGTTTCCAAAACAAGCCTACAGTCAATGTGGTGACCTTACATCAACCACCTGGAACACTGTTAGTAGTCACCTGCTTTATAGATAAGGAACAACTACCTTTTTGTTATTTCATGTTTAGGGAAAAAAAAATAATTATGCCTTCAGCTAAGAAATCTTACTCCCTTGAAAAGCCATTAAAAGAAAGATTATACTGAATATCTGTATACAGCATCAAATTCTACTTCATGGCTACAGTAAGAGTTTACAAAACAATCGTACCAGGAGGTGTCACAGAAAGCTAAGCGATCCCCCTTGAGCTGCTCCCTGAGACATGCAGGTGCAGATGCCTCCTTCCTAGACTAATGAAGTGTGGACACCACACACAGTAGTGGTGCATATTTGATCTCTGACAAGCTGTGTGCAGCAAAACGGTGTTAATACCCTTTATCAACCAGCTCCTGGAGCAGAGTAAACCAGGGCCCCTGAGAAATGCCTTCAGCCCTCCAGGCCAAAAGAGAAGCATTTGGGAAGGGACTCTGGGAGGGAATAAGGGCACGAGCTCACAGGTGCCTAAATAAGCCCTCTTGGGTAAAGCAGCATGTTTCTCTTATAACTGCTCAAGCAGGTAGCTTACCACACATGACATTGTAAAGTTCAATGTTTTCAAAAGGAGGTACTTTGGTCTTGTATTTGAATGTAGGTCCATAACCAATGAAGACAGTCTTTAAAAAGAGAGAGAGAAAATAGAAAAAAAACATTAAAGGTAGTGTTTTTTTTCAGTGAATATTTACATTTTTTGAAAAACTCAGATATCTTCTGCCTTAACAACCCTCCCGTAAAGGTTACTGCATTGCTCTTACCTGCATGCTGTTTATCTTATTGTCATAGCCATGGTCTCCATGGAAGAAACATTTTCCTGTTGGTTTCTTGTAAACATCCACAGCTTTCCTAAATTGAAAAAGTATTAGCAATTTTCTCAAAGGTGGAGGTACAGTGGCTGACCAGACAATGTACTCTGGGGACAGGAGGGATAAGGTTTGTCCTGGTTTCAGTTAGAATTAATTTTCTTCCTAGTAGCTGGTGGAATGCTGTGTTTTGGCTTAGGATGAGAAGAGTGCTGATAACACCCCAATGCTTTAATTGTTGCAGAGCAGTGCTTATACTAAGCCAAGGACATCTCAGCCTTTTGCTCTGTCCTGCCAACAGGCAGGCTGGGGGTGCAGTAAGAGCTGGGAGGGGACAGACCCAGGACAGGTGACCCAAACTAGCCAAAGGGGTATTCCATACCATCTGACGTCATGCTAAACAATATATAGGGGTGGCTAGCCGGGGGGAGGGGGCCGGACTGCTCGGGGTTAGGCTGGGCATCGGTCAGCGAGTGGTGAGCAATTGCATTGTGCATCACTTGTTTGTACATATTATTATTACTTTCCTATTATCACCATTGTATTATTATTATTATTATTATTTTTGTTATTATTATTTTTGTTATTATTATTTTCCTGTCTTATTAAACTGTCTTTATCTCAACTCACGGGCTTCACTTTCCATTTCTCGCCCCCGTCCCAGAGAGGGAGGGGGGAGGATGAGCGAACGGCTGCGTGGTGTTTAGCTGCCGGCCAGGTTAAACCACGACAGGTTTCAAGGCATTGCTCATCTTTCCTGTATTGCAGTCCTGGGCACTGCAGATTCATCTGACAACCCCATGGATTCTCCCACTGCTCCCACTATATAAGGATGTAAACCTAAGCGCCAAATCTTATTCACTGATAAGTAAATAGCTGGTAAGGTTATTATTGTTGCAAAGATTTCTCATATCACACTATCTCCTACAAATGATACTCCCCCAATTTGCAAAAAGCCAGTAGAGAACTTTTGAGACATGACAATGCTGCAATCATCATACAAAAACTGTAACCGTTCACCTTCAACCCAATAGAAAATGTTGGAGGGAAAAGAAGGGAAAGATTGTAATGAGGAAAAACGTATAGCAAAATAAGTTTTGTATCATTGGAATGGTAATTATCAGCTTGTTGCTGAGTCCTATTTTACAAAATATGTAGAAAAAAAAAAGTATTGTAGTATAGGAATGATAATTATCAGCTTGTTCCCAAATACTTTTTTGCATTCAGTTTTATGAAGGCCATGTATACGCAATTCGTGCAGCAGACCAGATTATCCTACAAGTTAATTTCTTCATCAGTACTTTAAAGATGCTCTGCCAAAGTTTGATTTTGGCCTTGGAAATTACTAGAATAACAGCAATCAGATCAATAACAACCATTTTCCTGCCTGTGAATATACAATGAATTACATTTACATTAACAAATGGATTATTGGTGAACAAGATTTCAGAACATCTAATGAATAAATATACAAAAGAATAAGTCTGAGATGATTAGTAAGAATAAATGCAAATCAGCCTGGACACTCCACTTCCATTTCACCAGTTCCAGTAAAATTCTTAAAACTAAGAAATGTTATGGGCCTAAAACACAGGCTACTTCTTTGAAATGTACATGAACCCTAGCCACAGAAACTGTACAAGGCAAACGGCCAACTAGCTAGTGGAGTTATGCAAGAAAGCAATTGGGATTTCTCATTCACTGCTTCAGCAGAGTGATCCTTGCATAATTCACAGGAAGATAAGCACAGATGTCAAAAGCCACTTACAACACACCGTATGTTTGCCTGGCAGCTATACAGGCAAAGAAAGCTACCATAATTTAAAGCTCATAACAGAATACCATAAGCCAAAATCTGTGTCATCTTCCAAGAACCACTGAGTCAGCTTCACACATTAAGGCCCAGCCATTCCTATACTGTAATACACACGTCAAAGGATGAAAGCAAGAAAAATAATATATATTAATACAGAAAGGGGTGTGCAATTTGTAAACAAAGCCTATTCCTCTTTTGTTCACTTCATACATGTAAGTGCCAACTTGTTTTTTCTTAGTTTTTAACTAAGAATACTGAAAATTGCCTATGATTTATAACTGAAAATTCAGAGATGTATCATAAAGACCAAGCCAAAATAGGGCTTGCTCTGAGCTAAAGCATCCTGGTTTGCCGTGGATTTGTTTCACAACACAATATGATACAGGCATTTCAGCACCAGTCCTGTAATACCTTTCCACCTGTTCCCAAGCTTTCATCCACTCTGCCAATGTCTCAATGTCTCTATTTTCTTTCCAGTTACCCAGTTCATCCACTCGACCCTTTGCTCCCTGACCTCCCCTGGTCTCATAATTCTCATAATGCCTTCCCCTGCCTCCCATACTCCCTGCTTCCTAGTTTTAAAAAGTTTTCACCTTACCAAAAAAAAAAAAAAAAAAAAAAAGTTATCTCTTATATGTGAGCTAATTGGTCAAAAAGCACACTGTTGTTTGGATAAACTAATCTGGGTTTCTCTCTTTGATAAAAGTATGTATTTTCCCAAACTTTAAAACAATTTTGTATTCTGCAACCCTACACCTAATATGTCTGAACCGCACCAGGAGTTCAAAACTCCTCATGTTCCCAGGTGGCAGGAGCAGGATGCTGACAGACAGAGCAGTCCCAGGTGTCTTGCTTCCTCAGAAAGAAAGGCTGAAAAATCAGGCTGAAAGCAAAGTCTACCTTGCCACATGCCACTTGCGATCCACCAGTAAATGGACATCCTCAATTCGTCGGTTGTAAGCATAGTGCAAGCGTTTAGGAAGGTGATGTTTCAAGTATGGCTTAAAGTGCTGGTCTGGCTTTCTGCACTGAAAAAGAAATGGTTACAGACAACACTGCTGTCAGTTAGCTCAGAGGCACACGAAACCTTGAACTACAGAAACCAAGCTGTTAAGCACATTATTGATGATGTCTTGAAAACAATGTGTACATCTAGAGTACACAGCCCAGCCCTTTCTGTGCAATATTTACATAAGACCATGGCACAGGGGGTCATTCAAAGATTCTGGAAAACTTCATTTTCATGACAGTCTTTTTGAAAGCATCATGCAAAACAAAACATCATGCTTACTTAACTCGGAGATGAAGAATTTTATTCTAATTGGATCAAAGATTAAATTTTAGAGGAAAGCTGATTGCTGAAAATACATCTAGTCTGCAGATATATTTAAAGCAGCCTGGCTAGTAAATTTGATTTATCTATTTTTTTTAAATCAGCTTTAATTTTAAATACTTTTTTTTCCATTAAGAGCAGGGTTATGGTTGAAGGCTATCAAATGAACTTTTTCAGCATCTTCAAAGTGCTAGTAAAATATTTACCCTAAAAGATTACTTTCCATTTCTGAAGGAACGAATAAATAGACTCAATTCAGGGAGTCAAGACGGTCAGGGAGATTCTGGCTCTGCACTGCCCAAAAAGGTTATAAAAGCGACTTCAGCAGCAAACAGTGGAATTTATGACAAACATTAATCTGTACTCATGAAGGGCACCATTTAAAACTCTTTATTCATGTTAATGGTTGGTTTTCCTGCCTGAAGAGTGAGGAGGTAATGCTGAATAATGCCTCAAATTAAGATACGAAGTGAGCAGTGCTAAATACTTACTGTAAGGTTGGCAACAATCACTTTAGGGTCATCTGTTAAGCAAAAACAAACAAACAAAAACAAGAAAACAAATATATAAAACCAAGTAATTTGAAGAAGAAATCACAAGGTAAGAATGTATTTTTACAGAACAGTTTCTCATGAATGTTTGTTGATCTTTACTAAAAAAGTGCACTGCATACATAGGATGGGATATCCTGAATACGAACTAAGTTTAACCTGTTCTCCTTTATTTAATGGTATTTTGGTTTCTCAGGTAATGTCGCTCACTGCTTTATGATTTGCTGAATCATAAAGCATGAATTCAGCTCATTGCTGAAGATTTATTCTATTTTCTGAAAACATCATTTCAAGTCTTATGATTACTTTAAAATACAAAGTCATCCTCAAAGACTTTCCCTGAAACATTTTGAAAGCACAACTGAATGCAACAACATGCTTCCTTAAAAACAACAAGATATATATGTTGTAGATTTTGTCTCTTAGCATTTCACACAGTTCATAGTCTACTACAGAGTAAATGAAAGCCACAGTAAAATATACAGGATACATCTCTGGACTGTGAAAATGCAGAAAACTCCAAACTAGCCCAAATTAAATCTGTCTTTTTTCAGAGTGACAAAAACTCATTTTTTCAGTCCTCAGAGAAAAAACAGGCAAGGAGAATATCTTAGTAAGAGAAAAATCTTTTGCTTAGCTCTTATTGTTTTAGTTGCTGAAGATGATGTTGCTTAGTTTGAAATGAGCTCTGCTGAATCCTAAAATACAAGTTACACACTTATCCATTGCAGAGGTGTATCTGCAGGTCTTGACACAATATTATGGAAGAACAATGGAAAAAGAATAAAAAGGATAGTGATTTGCTGATTAACGGGTAAACCTCAGATCTAAAATTAAAAAAAATACCCTTCTTTTTTTCTACGTTTAAAGAGTTTATTTAATTCAGCTAGGAAGTTGTGGAAAGAAGCCAAAAGAGAAAAACGGTTTTGCAGGAAAACCTAAGTATGAACTGGAGGTCACTCAGGCTAGCTGATCTTTTTGGAACATATGACCATTCATCCTCCAAGGAAAGCTAATTTTGCCCAGCAATTTGGGAATTCAAGGATTGAAAGATCTTTAAAAAATCTTCTTAGAGGAACAGAAAGATAAGCTTTTATCACACTGAAGAGCAGGAATTCAGTCTTTATGATAGTCTAATAAGTTGTATCAATGTACACACTATTTTCAGCAAATCTTTATACACTCATCCCCTATTCTTAGAGCATAAATACACAGAAAAAATAGTTTCTAGTAAAATAAATTAATCACTAGCTTAAAGTTTTACCACATTCTTATGATTTCTGCTACCATTCTAGAAATCTTTCATATTCAAAGGCCAATTATTTTGTGAAATCTGTCTTCAGCCTGGGTATATCTTAATTGCTATGAGGGCATGTTGGTTGTCCCACCTATCTAATCTTCCCCTCTACCAAAAGTTACCACCCTTGTAGCATACTTTGCAACAACATAGGTAATTATGTTTAGTTTATGAATTTCACTATTTGATCAGTAGTTAAACTGCTGGCAAAGCCAAGATTGCCCCAATACACTGAACCAGAGTGGTCGTGAGAGAGCCCTGCCCTGGCACTGCTGCCCTGGAGGTGGTGGTCCTCAGAAGAGCCACGCTGGGCAGCTGGATCAGCATTGCCTTAAATCATAGAGCTAAGCTTCACTCCTGACTGAGTCCTGAACACTCTCACTGAAGATCATCTAATTTCAAACATCAAGGCAGGGTTTGTTTCTAACAGCATGGTACAAAAAAACAGACAGCTTTACCATTGCCATAGGATCCAAATGCACGCTCTACAGTTGCCCTTATATCCGTCAACATCCCCAGTCTGTTGCTATTTAGTAACCTGCTCTGTTCTTCATCTGTGAACAGCTCACTCTCCTTCAGTAGCATGAAGAAGCTACTAAATTCAAAATTAACAATTCACTTTTTTCCATTAGCTCAGAAAAGGTATCAGACACTCTTCTTATATCCAATCCACGTGATACTAAGCTCCCTCCAGTCCCATTTTTATTGACAGAGAAGTGCATAAATAAACTTCTAAAGACATGTAGGCTGCTGTCTGAAACTGGCTTCAAGATGTCCACTTCTTGCCAAAATAAGTGATTTCTAACCCAGAACATTTCAGCCATCCACTTGACACAACTCTAACACTGTGGGATGTGTCCTCAGTGAGCTTCCCTTTGAATGTCCTGCCAACACACTGCAAATTTACAACCTGTGGAAAACATCATCCCAATGAAGGGGTGGAGTCTAGTTCTTGAGACATAAAAAGTACAATTAAATTAACTTACACTTTAGGTTATTGCTAGACCTAGGGCGAATTCGCCCTAAAGATCCTGGCAGCAAAATGATATCTTCCACGTTGGTCAGATAGTTGCTTAAAAATTCAGTTCTTTCACAAGTGGTGTCTTCCATCCCTGCAGAAGGAAAATGCAAATTTAATCCAGCTTGAAAATAAACATGTTTTCCAAAACAGCACAGAAAGAAACACCAAACAGACTGTGTATTCTTTTCTTTTGGGTGACAAATCTTATTCTTGTTCTTTCCAGTCATCTAATTCCAACATCAGACACTGGTAGGAGCCAAACTAGGGGTGCTTTTAGCACTTGCTTACACAAGAGAAATACCAGACTCAACATTGTAGTAACAGGCACCACATACAGCATGTGTGCACTGACACATCTCCAAACTAAGCTCATGGAAAAATCAAAGTCTGTTTCTGGTTTAGTGTACTACTTTGGGGTTGTTGATTTTTTTAAACAAAGGATTTTAAGAGAAGTTGCACACAAAAGGTATTGTCTGTTGGTGGTCTGTTCTAAGGCAGACACAGATAAACAATTCTCTCCTACAGTTGTTTGTGGTGGGGAGGAATGTGTTGCCAGTCACAGTCAGTTCTCAGCACAGAACCACCTCCCCTGGAAATTCTTTCTGTCCTTATCCTTCTCCCCCCCCCCCCCCAGCCAGAAAGGAGGCATAGTCCCTTTTATTGCTAATTTAGATGTTCTTGTGAGACTTTCATAAACAAAGTCCTAAACAGAACAGTACTCCTTACAAAAGTATGATTGGTCTGTGACTTCTAGTAGCATCGCTGAAATGTTTTGCAAAAACAGGTTTATCTCAAACATGGACACAATTTTCCTTAATAAAATGTTGTCTTTGCTAATATTTACTATTTTTTCTCATTACAAGGCTTCTTCCAATTTCCAAAGAATGAGACCTAACAATAATGTATCTGCTTTTTGGTGACTCTCCATCTGACCCTGACATATCTTTTGACTGTTTTTCCTCCTTCCATCATTATTTTGATGACATTTTCCATCCAAGCTGGACACAGCCCCTTACAGATATTACAGTTTTCTAGTAGGATAACTTGTCCCACTAATTGCCATGGAAATGTCTTGCTCTAAAGTTCTACTCCTCTCCTCATGAAAAAGAGAACAATGTTACCAAATTATTTTATTCTCTAAAAACTGGCAAAAAAGAGTATTCTAGGCACAGTATGGCCTTCCAATACATGCAAGGAGAGCTATGCTTGGATGTGATATTAGAAATGCCAGGTTTTTAAAAAATCTAGAGATATAAATACTCAGATCCCTGCTATGAAAGAGAATTGTCCTCCAATGATGATTAACAGGAGTGTAGTTGTCTGTCAGCACTAACTGGCTGTGTTTTGGTACTTAAACTGCTAAAGGAAAAAAAAAATAAAAGCCCCAAAATATCTTAAACAGAACTTTCATTTAAACCCCTATAATACATAACAGCTATATTGCTCAAGCACTTATATAATGAAACAGAAGGTTTTTTATTTTACCATGATCACCAACAAATATGACATTGACACATCGATGTAGTTTCAGCTGTTTCAGTCCATCCATTAACTGTCCTACTGTCTTGTCAATCTCTCTCAGGGGATTTACCATCATCTGTACAAATACGCAGAAATGAAAACAAAAGTGTTAATTGTCATTACAATGCTCCCCCCTTCTACTACAAGTAAAGGTCCTTTGGCAAAACTCTGATGGGACAACATCCAGGTCAAGAGGCAAAGCCTTGGCTGAGCTGTTTCCCCTACAGTTATTGTACCATTTCCATTCCTATATCCACACCATGATTGCATCATGAGAAAGTGCTGCAGAGATGCTGTCACAAGACAGCAGAAGATCTTTATGGCTGATCCTACTGCTCCCATGGACATAGGTACATTTAGTAAAGCAATATAAAATGATTTTTCTAGATATTAGAAGAATATATGTCAGACTGGGTCTTAGAGATAAACAACTCCTTGTAAATAGCTATTTTATGTGAATGGTTTAGTCAGGATATGAACATGAAATGAAGTTTTCGACTTGGGATTCATGTCCCAAATTACTTAATGAAATTCACTTCAAAAGACATCTGATACTAGGATGACGACATGCAAGTCACTTGAGTAGCGCATGGGGCTCCAAGGGAGCAATCTCCAGCTTCAAAGTCAACAATTTCCAAAATCTCAAATGACAGTTTTGGCAAAATTGTCAGCAGGCCTCAGAAGACACAGATACAGTACTGTGATTTCTTCATTTAAGCTACTTTTACATTAAAACAAGAAAAAAGAAAGAAAAAAAGTAAACACCAAGACACACTCACAGGATTGAGGTTTTAGCTTTAAGAAAATGAGACATTTTTACCATACACTACAGAGAAGGGAAATGTTTTAACATAAGATTTTAGGCAGAGGACTCAGACTTTGTTCTGCTTTTGAGATGAAAACACTTCTCATCACAGTACACCAACTTCCTCCTCACTTGTCTGTTTGATTTAGTTGGTCCAAGTACGAAGAGCAAAACATCCTCCCAGTGAAAAACAGAATGCTAACAGATTTTGCATGAGGAAAAAAAAAATTGGCAGATTTTTCAGAGAAGAAAAGATATGACCCAGAAAGAGACGGTTCAGAAATTCTCTCTCTGCCTGAATCATTAAGGGATTGATGTCAGATGAATCTGATAGTGTATAAGATGAGACAGAAAATGTCATCTCCCACACGGCACTATAAATACACAGAAAAGCAGCTCATGGGAGACAGAGTCATTGTGGGAAACAGGAGGAACAGTTACTATAAAACGTAAGACATTCAAGCAAGGGATATGATTTTGAAGTGTTTTAATTTAGGAAAGTCTAGTTTTGCTGGAACAATGAAACATTTCAAGTCTAGGGAGAAAAATGAAAGAAAAAATGGCTACAAGAAAATTGCCTCTTTCAGCATTTTCTCACTCTCAACTAAGGAGAAATTCCTGGGGTGCATCCAGAACAACATAGCTAGCCAGTCCAGGGAAGGGATTGTCCTGCACAACTCTGCACTGGTGCGGCCTCACCTTGAGTGCTGTGTGCAGTCTTGGGTACCACAGTATAAGAAAGATATTGAGCTGTTAGAAAGTGTCCAAAGGAAGGCAAAGATGGTAAAGGGTCTAGATGGGAATATGTATGAGGAGTGGTTGAAGTCACTTGGATTGTTCAGCCTAGAGAAAAGACAGATGAGGCCTCATGGCAGCCCCCAGCTCCCTCACTGGGGGAATGGAGGGGCAGGTGCTGAGCTCTGCTTTCTGGGGACAGCAACAGGACCCGAGGGAACGGCATGGAGCTGGGACAGGGGAGGGTCAGGCTGTTCAAGAAGCCTTTGGACAATGCTCTTAGACACATTTATTTTTTATTTTTTGGGTGATCTTTTGGGGACCCAGGAGTTGGACTCGATGATCCTGCTGGGTCCCTTCCAACTCAGATATTCCATGATTCTTCAGTGGCTGGGGACTACATTTTTATGGGACTCTATTTGTACAACATCAATCATATAAGGAAGCATAACTTTTACTCAGAACCAAAGCTAATTTAGGGAAACTGGAAATCGAGGTGAATTTTCCATCAATGTTTACTTTTGTCAGGAGGCTTGCAAAGATTTCAAGGATTCATGATTGATTTTGTTCATCTACCCTCTTTCCCAATTTCATCTCTAAGTCAGCAGAGATGTTTCTGAAAATATAAGAAAGTTGATATAAATGAAAAAATCTGTTCTTAAAAGAAAAAAAAAAACTTGCACAGAAAAACACACAAAAAAACCCTCTTCCCACTCTGCCATTTTTACTACCTCGACTGTGTTCAAAGCAGCTCAGAGAATGGCCCTCACCAGTATTTCTTCATCCCATTGCATTCTCTCTTCGCTTTTTAAGTTCAGTTATCTTTTATTACTCCATATGACACTCAACTTGTTCCTCAACTGATCTTTGCAACCTAAGGCTGGCAGTAGGTGGCATATCCAGGCAAGGATTTTTTGTGTCGGTGTGCTGTTCTTACAGCTCATGATTTTTCGCAGGGGCAACTTTCAGAGAGTTGTTGGTGAACAAACAAAACTCTTGCATATACCTATCCTCACGCAACATGTTGATATCAAGATTCTGGAAAGCTGTAGAAAAGTATTTTACCTCTCAAGCTATATTAATATCTAAGATGTTCCTAGAATAAAGAGTTGGTATTATCGTGAAAGGTATGATGACAGGTATGATGGCAATTATCATGTAAAACTAGAATGCTTTTTTCTAAAATAATACTGATAAATTCAAAGTCAACTCATCAGGAAGATTTCTTTAGGGACAGAAAGTTTGTATGAACTTTTCATTTGGAGAAAAGGAAGAGATGG
The DNA here is from genome assembly GCF_963932015.1 of Anas acuta. Lineage (NCBI taxonomy): Eukaryota > Metazoa > Chordata > Aves > Anseriformes > Anatidae > Anas > Anas acuta. The sequence continues at coordinate 144,758,306 of NC_088980.1, forward strand.
AGGGAAGGAGGAGAGCTGCTTATGCTCACATCAGCAGGAATGTTACAGGTTACCTATAATACTTTATGCCAGATGGCTATAACTTGGAAAGGTAAATTAATGAATAATAGAAATATCCACAGCAGTTGTAAGTTCTCTCTGGTAAATCTGTGCTGAATGTTCTTGAAGCTCTGTGTCCCTGTCTGCCCCATCACATTTCCAGAATCTGTCTCAAACTAACTATTTTAATTTCAACCATGCAACATGTTAAAAATGGGAATTGAGAAGAGGCATTTTTTTTAAGGATACAGTGGAGTGTGCCAAGGCTTCTGTTTGAAGCCTAAATGAGGAATACCTAGGTTCTTTAAGTTTTATAATTATTTAGTTAAAATTCTGAAATAATAATAATAAAAAAATTTACCGAAGTGGTCTCTAAGCCCTAACAGTGGGTTACTTAGTGCCAAGAAGGAGAAAAACAGTATACTGAAGAATACCCTTTTTCCTCTTTTTGTTTTTTTGTTTTGTTTTTTTTTTTCCTAACAAAGTGATTCCTATTTGACTTTTGTGTTGGTAAAACAGACTTATGTACCACTTCTATTGCAATCTGGCATTCAGAAATCATGTAATCAAGAATCCCTTGCCCTCCAACATCACAAAGTGCCTTTAAAATAATTATTTCTGAAATAACTTTTACAAGTTCTTTCCCTTTTATATTTTATGAGTCACATTTTCAGGATGTCTCCTCAGTCAGGTTGACTAGACAGAGTCTCAAATAATCACCAGGCTCTCAGGTGTTGGGAAGTTATGGAGGCTACCACATATTGCAGAATTTTTAATAGCTCACCAGGGCCGACAACACTGGTAGTGTCTTCCCAGAGATTTATCTGACGCTGTCTCCAGCCGATGGCTGGATTTTAAAGAGGTTTTAAGATGACTTTCCCTAAAGCAAACAGTCTGAAACAAGAAAAACACAGCTCCCAGAAGACTTGGTCTGCTTTGGCTGCTCTCCTTTGTGTCCATCAGTACATTTATAGAAGTTTTGTCTGCAAAGTCCCAACCTCAAACATGGAGTGAGTTCTTGAGTTGAAAAAAGTAAAGCTAGAGAAGTGCCTAAAAAGTAGCACTTCCATCATAAAATTTTGGAACACATGTAAACTTACTTTCTTCCGACGAGCTTCCGCAGAATATTGATCCACTCTATGTACCTTCATTCTTCTTTTCTTTGGAGCTGCAACTGGTCTTTCCTGTCTCCTCTTAGGAGGAAGCTTTCTCTTAGGTCTCTTAGGCGTAGTAAGAGGGGAGCCATAACTACTCTCCTGTACTGACAGGGAGAGATGTCTGGACTCAGAAAAAAAGCCTGTCTCGACTCACATCAGATAGTAAAGCTATCCCTGCAAGCTAATCCTGAAGCATAAATAGAGGCCTTTTCAAAATTTCGGGCATTTGAACAATTTAGTATCTGTCTCTCTTTAGGGAGGAATCTACCAAATTGTACTGAAAGCGCAACAGCAGTCACAAGAGCAAATAGCATGAAAGCAAATGAAATTGGTGTTTCAGGAAATAGGTGGGGCTTCGGGTCTTGAAAATATATAGATTTTTTTAATTGATCAACTGTTAATCCATTAATAATATCAAAATTTAAGTAAATTAAATGTAAGTAAAATTAATTGCATAAAATTTAGCAATTGCCTGGGGCAGAGGGCAGGTTGACATGCAACATCTCACTTCGTGGATGGTTCAGGTATGAATACTTCTGCCTGTCCAGACCAAATGGCTTTCTGCAAGGTTTCCCACACGCACTTTTTGGCTGAATCAGTGACACTAGGTATCAGCAGGTGCTACCATTGTGTACCAGGCCATGCACCCCACTGAAATCACCAGAGCCCCAGTAGCCAGTGTTTGGGGACTGCAGATCTGCAGGACAAAGCTACAAAGATGAGACTCAGCATGGAGCTTGCATCCTCCAAATCAGCTAGGCAGGGCATATTTATTAGTGGCAGAGCATCTGAAAGCTGCACTGCTACCTGCCTTGTTAGCAACTTTGTGGGCAACTTGAGAATTTAATTTTCCTACAACTTTCAGTACAATATCTCATGTGGGTAATTGTTCATGAATGCATAAATAACTGGATAGGCTTAAGGAAGGGGAAACCCTTTTAAGACATAACTGTAAAAACTGGCTATCCCATTAATAACTCACTCGTAATTTTACACTGTACCACTCTCACTGACTTTACATGAGTCACAGGCTCTTGGCACTGCTGAGGATTGCAGGCGAGGCAGTGACAGATGATGCCTACCCGGAGATATTTACTACGGTATGCTGCATATAACAGAGCACGCTGAGTGGGCTTGAGATGAGTCGGTGATTTATGATGATATTTTACTTCTATGTGTTTAGGCAGCTTCTCACAGTTGTTCAGTTACAGAGCAATGTAAACAGGGAAGGGAAAGAAGGGGATGTTACCATCTGCCATGCTGTTTCATTGCTTCCAAGGCAAGCAGCTGGAAAGGAGATTCTAGTCCAGTCTCATTCGTCTCTCTCCAGAAAGGCATTTTAATAAAGCAGCACCAGAGTTTTCTGTTTTTAAAACGCTTCAAGCTTTGTGCAGTCCTGATGAGAGGAGCGGCAGGAAAAGGAAGGATTCTCATTTTACTGTCTCTGAATCGGCTCAGACAGAGCTTCACAATGCCAGAAACACGCGAGCGCAGGAAACCCAGGTCTGAACACTGAAAATGGCCGTCTCAAGACAGCATGTTAGAGGAGCAGCAGGAACGGCTTAGCAATGCCAGATTTCAATCTGTTTTAGAGCTCTTACGGTAGTATATTTCTAGTGTGTTTTATTTTCAAAAACAAAAGTTAGCTAGGAGAAAAAAAAAAAAAATAAGCCAAGTTCTTATTAACCAGCCAAATCTTAGTCTTGCTTGAAAAGAGTCAGAACAGAGTTATGGAGGAGGGAAACAAATCACTCCCCACTTACAGAGGGGAACTGTAACATCACAAGGGTAACTAGCCAGCCAAAGCTCTGCTTCTTGACCCGGATGGACCAACCTAACCGAGATCAACTGCAAAAGCACAGAGGGAAAGAAAAAAAAAATTGCAGAAGTAAATCAAGAGCAAGCATATATTTGATAACTCCCATAACTACTCCTGGAAATACAGTGGAACCCACTATTGTACTTCTTAAAAGTTCATTCGTGTCCCACAATAAATAAATAAATAAATAGATGAAATAACACCACCCTAACTAGACAACCAATTCCATTTACAATGAAATTCATAATGTTAGAGGACATGCAAAACTAGCATAGTGGACACTGCTCATAATCTGTATTCCATTAATATCAAGAACGTTGGCAATTTGTCCATAAAGCTTATGGCAATTCCCTTTAATCCCAGCTTTTAACTCTGAACATAGGCTCTTATGCACGTCCTGTGAAGCTTTAAGTGCCATCAGCTGGAGTCTGGAAGCTGAAGATTATCGGCCACGGATGCCATTAGACCTTTAAGATTACACATTTCAAATACATTTAGAACATTATTTGGTATGAGAGGCTGTAGTAAACAACCACTTTAATCTAATGGACATTTGTTGGATTTGGAGGATTCCAAGGTGTAAATCTATTCCTCAATCTACTAAATGCAACAAGAAATGCTCATCATGAAATATTCACTCTTCAAAACAAGAAGTAAAAAACCTTAAACATAGCAGATAATTGTTACAAGCTTCTTTTCAAACATTATTGTTTGACCGATCTGCCTTTGCAAGAAGAAAAATGAAGTGGTCAGGACTACTCCAACTGTCTAACTGCTGCCAGCTGTACAGAAAAAAAAATCATGGGGAGGTCATCCTTTCAGAATCCCTTTGAGGACTCCTTCCTATCTGATTTATGCAAATTTTGTAGCTCCTAAAAAATTGAAAACAAAGTGTCAAGAGCAACAATATGAAATACTTCCTAGTTTCTCTATCCTGAAACCAGGCACTTCATGAACCTCAGCATCTGTATACTTACACAGCTGTATTCACTTACTTAAATTTCCACTCACAAAGTTATGGCAACTGTTTGAACTGCAAGCCCATACATGCTCATCTGCTAAATAGTCTGTTCTCAATTTGCTAAAAATCAGTTTCATGCTCTTCTTATGTTTAACACAAATGACATAAATCAATTTATTTGTAAAACTTTCACAAGCTATTAATTCACACTTATTAAGAACCTAAGCTATGCCTTGAATTAGATGACAGCCTTCAGATAGCGATCCAAAAGAACCCCCAAACAATAAAAGTCTTTGTGGGTTTTTGCTTTTATAATGATTTTTCATGAAGCTAGATTACTCGGCATCAAGTGTTAACCTAGTTTGTTAAACGCTAGAACTTGAAGAACAAATTCAATGTCATCCTCTTCATATCCTCCTTAAAGTCCATGGGAAGAGCCCCACAACTCTGTTCAGAAGAAGTGGCTATCTACAGATAAATAAAACTGCCGTTGTCAGTCATAAGTCACATAAACTTGTAATACTTCAAAAAGAGGAACTATAAAGCATCATTGAGTGATATATCCTGGAACTGCATCCGACCAGACAGCTCCCAATGCCCATACCTTGCTCGACCCAGTCGCACATCTCTCCTGTTCTGAGCCATATGATGACATGAAAACATATCAATGCCTGTCAATTTAGCAGGAGTGTTGGTAGATTTTAACCAACAGATATCCAGAAAAAGGATTTCTTCTTCCTGCCCAGAACACTGTTTCAATGCTGGTTTGGAATATTTCCTCACAGCCACTGCTCTGGGACCATGGCGCAAAATGCTCCAGCAGGGATGCTACCCACAGCAAATCCATAATCACTGTAAACTTGTTTAAACAGCCCACCTAACTCAAGCATATTAAAAAAGGCTTACTGCAGCTTCTCTTTCTTCTCCAGTAGAGGAAGCTATCAGATGCACAGCAAACAAGTAAGAAACTGCTGGGTACGTGGCAGCTCAGGGAGACTGGTTTTACTTTCCAAAGGGTAGGTAACTGATACACTCCTCAGTTTTCAAAGGTTTGCAAACATTTGTTTACCCTTTAAAAAGCACATATGAAATCTCCTGAAGCCTTGTGACTGTGATCTACAGGCATATGTTTTCACTGAGACTAGGGGAGCTTTGCCAGATGGTCAGCCCCCAGCCACCTGAAGCAATAAGATATTCTGAGTGCAGAACTTACTTTCCCTCCCCGCAAATCCCAGACAACTGCATTGTCTGAGTTCTTGTAGCCTGGACCATGTTGGCAGGAATGCCATACTCATTAGTCCTAGTTGGCTACCCAAAGCCCAAACAAGGGGTTAAACTACTGTAGAGTTTTACACATCATTTTTCATTAGAATACCTTACGGTGCTTCAAAACTTTTTCCAAACTCAACAGTCCAGCCCTGAGGGAACGCTATTGGCAAAACTTTCTGAACCCCTCTAGGGTCTATATGAAACTGGAAATAGCAGCTTTTTACAGCTCATGACAGACTGGAATTATTACTTTGGCTACTGCAGGCTGTCAGCTTTAGAGAAACTTCTCTGTTCTCTGCATTTTTCCTCAATATTTTCTGCATTATAGTTTTATTACTTTTAAGAAGGATAAATTGTAGGAGGAACATTAAATTCTGCTGTAGAACCCAACTCTATGCTCATCTTTGCCATAGAGATCTTTCCATGTGCATTTTCGTATCACACAGAGATACAGACTACTGAAAGGCATGTGCTGTTCCTTCTCAGAACTGAACCTCACAGGATAAGTCCTTAAACAATAACTTGCTTTCTCTGGCAGAGGGGATGCATACTGCAGAAATGAGTGAAAAAACTTGCTAAAAATATTACTCCTGAGCAGCGGCAATTATTCCAAAAATGCGTTCAAGACGTGTGCTTTTTCTACAGAAGAAAATCTGTACTAACCTCCGAGTTGAAAGGACCATATCTGTGGCCAGCAGCATCTGGTTGCTCAGAGTAGAAAGCATAAACATAAGGCCTGAAAGAAAGAAAGGCCTTGTTCAGGACAGCTTTCCTTCAACAACAAAAAGCCCCAGACCTGCCAGGTTGACTCAAATCAAGCCGACCTTGCAAGGAGAGTTGGCTTTATGGAAAAAGAACTGTTTCTCAGTTATATGTTTCCATGGTATGATTAAGCAATTAGTTGTTCTACAACTTTATTAAATCCCAGAACACATGCAGGGAGGCACCCAGGGTACCATCTGAGGACACACACTCTTTCTTAGTCTTGTAAGAGGGATCACAACAGCAGCTCGCCTGAGCTATGCAGCCAGCAGCGTGTGCAAACTTGCGTATGAAAAAATAGTCATAATTAAAATCTTAAGGTTTTCCCAGTCCTCAGGGTCCAGAACTAAAAGTGCCATTGCCTATAATAAGGTTGTTAAACCATATTAGACTCAGTAGGATAAGAACAATCCAAGTTAAGCCATGTAACTAAATGCTTCAAGATAGCAAAGAAATTCATATCATGCATCTATTGAGAAGAATCAAAACACTGATGGCTAAAAGCTGGGATCAAAACAACAAAAACAAACAAAAAGCAACAGCAACGACAAAAAACAAATCCTTAACTCAATGATAGTGTAACAAAATTAAATTTCCCCTTACTCTTCCAGCTACTTTTAGAGGAGGACAAGCTAGCAGTTATCCAACAACAGGTTGAATTACCTTTCATTATCCGGAAGGGTCAGCCACTGCAGTATTGTTAATATTCTGCGCTCGTGGGGGATGACACTAGACCACAAAATGTAAATATATGCCTTGTTATCATAGAGTACAAAAAAGCATCAAAACAGCTTTGCTAAGAACTGGTTCTAACATGATTAAAATCAATCATAACAATGTCATTTCCTTTTACTATGTTGTATCTTCGTTCTTCTTGTTTGGTACTGATTCTTATTTGGCAAACAAACACTTCAGGCCTCCTGGATGTCCACATACTCCGAAAGAAAGAGGATTAAAAGTCCATAACTGAAGCCAGAACCCAAGGTAGAAAACCTAAGCACTCTATATAACAGTGAATAAACACCATTATGGTAGCTTTAACCCAGATGAACTGCCTTTATGCACAATGGTGCTGCCATTGGATAGCTGGCATGAGTAAAAACCATGAAATTGCTCACATCAGTACAAGACTAAATGCTAGTCTTGAAGACATTGGAAAAGTTCCCATTGACTTAATAATAACTAAATTTAGGATGAAGATGGTGCAAATCAAACCAGAGCCATCTGAAATATCAGGCAATCAGCACGGTGACTCACACAACTTTTACAACTTCTCGCTCTGCAGAACAGATTCATCCCATTTCACTGTTTGTATCCCCAGACTTTTAACTTGGCTGCTAAGGCCAAACTCATGCTATGAAAATGACTAAACTTATAAACAGCTGTTACATTTCAAAATACCTCATCTTAAGAGAGCTCTGCAAATCAGTGACCATGCAATTATTATAATACAATAGCATTTGTTGGTCCAGATTCCTTTAAATGCACAATCCCAACGCAGGAATCATTTACAACCATCTTAGATTTGCCATATTGAATCGAATTCATCATTTACTGTTAGAATGTTTTACAAAGAAATATATAAATGCCAACAACCATATTGAAACAAGTTACTTCCTAATGCCTTATACAGCAACAGTGGTCATCAGTCCCCAGCTACACAGAAAACTTTCAGTTGTAAGACAACTATGCGAACTAGGCAATATCATAAGGCAGAATAGTAATGTTAGGTATTGCCCAGTTTTGAAACTTACTAGTTGTACAAATTGAAGAAAAAAAAAAAAAAAAGAAAAAAAAAACCTCCATTATTTCTATTAATTCATTTGAGACTAAGATGTTGTTAAACACTGCTAATTTCCTTAGAAAGTTTTCCTGAAAATTTTCCCTCAAAACATACTATGCCTCAAATTAAATAACACAGTTTTAAGAAGGATATATTTCATTCATACATAAAGTGGCTGAATTACTCTCTTATTATTGACATACATATGACATAACCTTTGTTACCTTCCCTAACATTTTATATCCCCAAGCTTGCATCATCCCAGGTGTTTATGGCGACTCTGTAGTTGTAAGTGCTTAGAAATGGCAAGAATTTCTATATTTTGTAGAGCACCAGACTGAAGCTCTGTCAGGTAACTGTCTTGTAAGCCTGAACATAAGCACTGTACATGGTAAATTTTATTATTCCCTCCATATGCTACATGATATTTAGAGCAGCAAACAGCATTACTCCTAAAGGAATTAAAAATAATAATAAATACAGAGATTGATTCACCTGAATTCCTCAGAACTGATAGAAATGTTCAGTTTTAGTTAGGAAGATATGTCTTAGTTCCCCTACAAGGGAAGCTAATTCAGAACCATTAAAAAGCAGAATAAATAGCAAAGAGCCTCAAGACTGTCTCTTAAGAAATGGGAACTGGATATCTTATTCAAAGGCCAGGCTGGATTGTAAAATGAGTGAGTCAATTAGGCTGTTGATGTCAAATGACATAAGGACAATAAGAGAGTCTTCCACAAATACTCAGAAGTCTAGAAGACTGTGCCAGCAATACTAAAAGACAAATAACACACAGTCAAATGAAGGAAAGAAATTTCTGACAGTCATACTTTTGTTCAAACAACTGCTAAAAATTAGTGTATAAACTTAAAGTAGCAAACCGTCGCATTAGCTTTAGTTATCAGAAACATTGCACAAATGAAACAAGGGAGGCTTACAGGTACAGTCTTCAACTGGGCAGCTATCAAATGCTTAGAGGAAGGAAAACAATTAATAAACATTTGCATTGAATTAATTCTGATTTATTAGTTACAAATCTCCAGAAAATAGAGGGCACTTACACAGACCAGAAGAATGTGCCAGCTTTCACCCCTTGCTTGGCAGCAGTAATCCAAATCTAATGAGGAAAATATAAGAGGATTAGAGTATGTTCAGATCTTTAATGACTCTCTGAAATCAAAATAAAATGTTTTCAAGGCACATTCTTCTACCCTGAGCCTAGAAATAAAAATTGCAGGCTCCAGCCTCCATCCCTAATTCAAACTCATGGAGTGAAAAACCTATGCAGATTCTGTAGCAGTGGATCAGCTGCTGCGTTGTAGATAGATTCACCCCTAAATCTTTGATACTTTTAATGCAGAGAGTTAAGATACATAGCCAGAAATTACTTAGGCACCCCACACCATTTCATTTTCATGAAGCAGACCACGTCTCACCTGAGCCCTTTAGTATTCAAGTTTTGGAGGATACTGCTAGGAAATAACACAGCTCAATATTCATCAGGGCCTATATAAAGATCCTCTATATAAAGATCCCTCTTTCCCCATGCACCTTCCTCCACAGGAGTTTAAGAACTATTTGAGCTCACACAATGTGGAAATGACAGAAACAATCTCCATTTTCAATTTTATTTTTTAATCCATCTATTTTTATGGCTGTAAAACAGTTTGTAGCAGTAAGTTCTACAGTGTAATCACACCCAGTGAGTATATTTTTCTTTTGTTTGGTTTAAACCTTCCAATGTCACAGGGGTTACAGTACTATTCCCATTCCTTAATTCTTTCTCTTCCCTCTTCTATAAAACATTCATCATTTTCATCTAAACCTCACCTCTAATCCTCCTCTATTCTTTTTCAAGCAAGAATAGCATTCATTTGTTTGATCTTTCTTTAATGAAAGACACACCATACCTCTGGTTATCCTCATCACTTTCTCTCTCTCTTTTTTTTTTTTTTCTCTCCTAAGGATACCTATACAAGGCAAGGGAATGAGAATGTCTAATTATGGACCTTCCTGACATTTCATTTGTAGCCTGCCAGCACTGAATTTCTTTTGCAAGGAAATAACCAAATTATTGTAAAACCTATTTCAAAAGTGGCAATGACTTAAAGGCCAACATTACACATACAAGTAGAAAATTGTTTTCCCATGTTGTTATTTATGCATACTACAATTTATACATTTTGAAACCATTTAAGCTAAAGCATAGATCCCTTCGTTGATAATTGTAAAATCTTTCATTTATTTTAAATCAACTCTTCAAAAGTACATTCAAGGGCACTCTACCTTGCTCAAACAGGCACTTATGAACTGTAATCTGGGCATGCATTATCCAAATGTCATGCCTAAATTATTCATGCATTAGTCTTAATTGAAATAAATTTGCAGAGTCTAATGAAAGATCATTTCTGCACTGAGGCTATAGTTAATTGCAACTAAATATGGATATTGTTACGCTCATAATTAATGGAAAAATTGATCATCTGTTCCTGTTCAGTGTCCTGGATACACCTCTTAACTTATCTCTGCATCTTTTACTCTTCCAAATCTTACTGGAATCAATCCAGTTAATTTAAAATCATAGCTACAGAAGAATGTGTTTTCATTACACTCTAACTTTCTGGTAACGTATCCTCTTTTTCAGGGAAGAATACATCCATGGTAACTCTATAGAATTGGTTGTTTAATAAATAAATGCAGCAATAACCAGAGAAGAATGGCCATGGGTTTGAAATAATGTTGGAATTTGGTTTTGAGCTGTCGAACAACAGGAAGACTGTTTTCAAATACTGACAGACCAGCACTGACAGGATGGGACATAAAAATGTGGGTGAATGTGAAAAGAGACATGCAAGGGTGCCTTCAAGCTGGAAAACAAATGTTGTAGTCAGGGGTGTGATGGTAATGCAAGGATACATCCACAAGCTCGTTTGTGTCATGTATGTCAGCAAAGGGTATATAACCTCAGCCCAAACCCAGTGTCTAACTAAGATAGGAGCTACTCCATATTCATTAGTGGTTCTTGGGCTTCCCATGTGAAAAAGAGCCAACATTTAAAGCAAATACGTTTTCCATTGCACTGTAGATTTATTCCTAGAGCAGAACCCTGCCATGGCAGAGAAGAGAGGTCAAATATAAATTTAGTATGAGTGTCAGCTCCACTGCTGTTATGCTCTTTGGTCTTGCTGTACTTGGAAAACCATTGTCCCTCCAGAGCTGCAGTGGATTTATTTTTCTTTGAAAGTGTTTGTGTTCTGCAAAGTTTAAATAATTTTGCAGATATCTTTGGGAAGGTACCAACAAACTAAGTCCAGGGAATTCAGTATTTGGATTTACCATCTGTTAACTCTAGTTTGGCTTTCTAGTGCTTCAGACTGCACAGGCCCAGGTGGTCCTGTCTGCCTCTTGTTGACTAAATGAGACCTGCCAGGTCCCACCCTCAGCAGCTGAAGCTGTCCCGTGCTGCTCCTGACTGTTAGCGTGCTAAAATCAACCACAGCGCTGTCTGTTTCAGACAGTGATTTTAAACATGTGCCATAAGACACCCTTTCTCTGGCCAAGTGAGTAAAACAGTAGTCATCTTGACAGATGAATAATTAGGCCCAGTGTACATTGCCAAGATGCCCTGCTTGCCTGCAAGAAGTCGGTAGCTATTTTTTATTCCAGTGGAGCATACAGCATGCTTCACGTGTGCCACATGAAAACAGCATGAACACCATCTAGACCAGGGAGCAATGCAAGCAGCCATCCACTGCCCACTTGCACGCAGGAGCCGAAGACACACCGGACTTTACCAAGGGGCTCTCGTAAGACTCTCTGATTCTAGGAAGCTTCTGCAAAGCTCTTACCAAAGAAGTAATGAGAAGCAAAACCTTCTCTTAACTCTCATCCAAGTCTGGGTAGCAGGAGAGACAAGCCTGCAGAGTGAATACTGCTATGTTTCAAACCAGCTTTCAAAAGAGCAGAAAAAGTGGTGGTATTGCCACAGTCCTTGAAGAGCTTCTCCTATATCAGGCTGCAGGGTCTGACAATCTCTCCCAGTTGATCTGAGCAGAGATCACCCCTAGTTTGCACTCCTAGGCGAGCAGTAAGGGGAGAGCAGCACTGTCCCTTCCAAAGGCACCCAGACAGGCTTTAGACAGGGAAAAACTGCACCCTCCCTGCTCCCAAGTATTTCACCTCGGGAATGCGGCAATTTACATTGGCATTAACTATTTGGATGAGGAAAGGTGTCTGCTGCACTTAAAATAAGCTCAACAGCTAAGACAGTGATCCATTAAAGTCCAAGACCAACAAGTCAAATAAGCCCGTATCTGACGCAACATCTGAGAAGTGAGTCTGAATTGGCTCCATCATGACTTTGCTAGGCAGAGCCTGGTTCAACCCAGGGTTGCAAGATGTACTACTAGACGCTTCCCCATTTTTTAACAAGAAGAAAAAAAAAAAGCCTTTGGTTTATTTAAAAACTAAGTAATAAACTCAGTATGATTCAACATCACACCTAAAGCCACTACACCATAACAAAATATTTGCCGAGGCATCTCATAGCAATTAGAGAAGCAGCAGCAGTCATCCAGAGCAGTCATCCAGGTAGAAGACTTTCCATCCACATTATCCAAGCTTTACTTAAAGCAAAGTTTTAGTGTTTTAGAGCTGTGACAGTTCACTGGTGAACATAGTGATAGCAGTCCCTACCTCTCTACCAGAAGTGCCCTTTGTAGCCAGCCCCTTTACCAGTTAGCTAAAATTAAACAACAGACTGTCAGCTGGAGCAGCTGCTGGGGGCACACAAATTTACTTCCTACCCTCAGCTATAGGATATTAACTCCAGCAGAAAAGCAGGGCAAACCTTATTGCGCTCTACAACTACCTAAAAGGAAGGTGTGGAGAGCTGGGTGTCAGCCTCTTCTTGCAGGTAACTGGTGATAGGACTAGAGGGAATGGCCTCAAGTTGCACCAAGGGAAGTTCAGGCTGGAAATGAGGAGACATTTCTGCTCAGAAAGAGCAGTCAGGCACTGGGATGGGTTGCCCAGGAAGGTGGTAGAGTCACATTCCCTGGGGGTGTTCAAGGAAAGGTTGGACATGGTGCTTAGGGACATGGTTTAGTGGGTGACATTGGTGGCAGGGGGATGGTTGGACCAGGTGATCTTGGAGGGCTTTTCCAACCTTAATGATTCTAAACCATTAGCAATGAACCTCATCACCAAAGAACATCTCTCAGTGTCATTAAATTAAATTCACTGACTTTCAAGACAGAGTGCTTCTCCTAGGCTAACATGAAGCCTATACTGTCAATCTATGTAGGATAGAAAAGAAAAAATTTAGGTGATGCCCTCTCAACCTTTTCCATCCAGAACAATCAAAATTAGGAATGGAGTAGCGGTTATTGTTTCATTTCCTCTCTGTTGGTTAGAGCCACAGTCCTAAAGTTTATTAATCCTAGATGTTCCAGTACTGAGCATGTAAATGCAATGTGTTATATATACTCTGTGGCTGGTCACATCTGTTCAGGTCACTTATCATAAAGTTTGCCATGTTAGGCATTGCAAGGTCAGTACCATTTGTGAGCTTATGTAATTTATTTGCCATATGTAAATACTTTGGTTTTAACTGTTAATATGTTAGAATTTTATAGTCAGCAGTTTAACTACATCTGATGTGCACCCCAGGTTTTCATACAGGATATGACTTTTATTAAAAAAATAAAATTAAAAAAATAACCACTCTGTTTTTGTATTGTGTCAAGGAATTAGAAGATACCTAATTTTTTCAAGAGAAAGAACTCTTAAACTATGGAACCATAGATTCAACTGATAAATGTCCCAAAATGTAATACACATTATTATCTAGATGTATGCCAAAAACATCTCTAGTAAGCTAAATTACTTTAAATTTTGTATCTTCCTTGTTGAAAGACTACAATTCTTCTCCTTTATTTATAGCCAAAAAAACAGAGAAACTGAGCAACACTTCAGGTGGCTGTGCCATATGCAACATGCAAGTCCCAAGTTCTCCCTTTTTTTGATCACTAGACACGTGTTCACATAAATAATATAAACAAAATTCAAGATAGCTGTGGACTGTGGAACTGCCTTTGAAGACCTGCACAAAAAATGTAGCACCTCCCTACTTTTAATCTTCCGAGAATAAATAAGTGCCCCTAACTTTGTGAAGGCTGCCCAGTAACTTGTTGCATCACCAAAGAACCAGCAGCGGCACACCTCAGGTCAGGGCCGACAGGAGGGACATTTCTGAGGCCTGGCCTTCGGGGACAATTGTGCAAACACACTCATGGTCCAGGGAAAGGAAATTCATGTCAGGAACAGAGGTTGCACAGACACCCACTGTGGCTGAGAGGGCAAGTCATGAATGGGAAATCCCTTCCATGCTTAGCCAGAGTTGGGGAGGGGTCATTACAGTGTTTCCCAAATGCGTACAAGATTGGTGCAGGCATGCAGAATTAATTTGGCATGATGGAGCCAAATGTTACACTCCTGCACCATTTGCACTTTGCCTGCCAACAAGGTAAAAAGGTGGAGTCATGACTTCCACATGCCTTACTCTTAACAGGACACAAACTAATTAAGTCTTGACAACTAAGCATTGTCCCCTACCCACGCAGAATATTTTGGTTCACGAGGCCTATCAAGTAATTATACTGAATCACAGAGGCCTGTGGATTTCTGAAAAGAGACTTATCTCCTCTAGGGAACCTGCTTTGGCAGGGGGGTTGGACCCGATGATCTCTTGAGGTCCCTTCCAACCCCTACAATTCTGTGATTGTGATCTTTGGACGGAAACTCAAGTAACAGCTGGGCAACCTTCTCAAGGGGACTCTCTGTCCTCATGAATTACAATCCTCATAAAACTGTGGTTTTATACCTGTTATCTTCTGATCTTGGGGAAGCCAAAAGATCATGAAAGATCCTTAAGAAAAGCAAAGTATCGCCTGTAGTGTAAGCTTAAGCTTGCTACATCAAATCAAGAAAACTACTACATGGAAAACTACTACTAAACAGAAGCCAAAGGCAGCTGGGGGCCTAATTTAAGCACTTGACTTCAGTGGTTGAAGTTACTTGGATGAAAGTCTGTGTCATGAAAAACGAGCAGTGAAGTTTGTTTATCCTTGGAGCGCATGAGCCCTGATGCTCACCATTTCTGTGAGATGCTGTAGCAATACAACAAGGACTGGTTATGCGGCTGTTTCCTGTCAAACACTTGGGTCTTAAAAACAATGTGTTTTTAAGCTTGTACAATAAATCAAATTTTAATACTAAATCAAAAAGACACGGTTCAGGAAGTCTCACCATCAGTTAGAGGATCTCAAAACACTTCCAAAGCTACCTTCTCTGTCCTCCTCCCTTTCCTAATGCTCTTAAAATTAATTTCTCGTAATTCCTTGCGTGGAAACATTCAGCTACTCATCTGCCAAACCCCATGAAGTCACATGTTAATTTGGCTGCTTCCCAACAAAGCACTCACTATAAGAACAATTTTTTTTATTTTTTTTTTTTAAATGGCAGTAACAACACACACCACACATTTTAACAGAGCTACATACAGTAGGTCAGTTTCCAGGAGCAAGAAAGTATTTCAAGAATGATCAACTTTTAATGACATTGTCTTTAAGGCAGTTTTAGCTATAACCTGAAACTGGGGACTCTAGAATTTTTACTGCTTTCCTAGGGAAAATGAGTAGTTTTGGATAATAACTCCCAGTTCTGTGCAAACTAAGCGCCTCTCTGAAGTTGAGTACTCCAGTTTGAGACCCAAGACCTAGAAGGAATAAAAATTTGTGATATGCAGAAAAGATTCCCCTTTGTCTCCCTTAATTTTTCTGTCTTGTCTTTGACTAACCGGCTATTTTGGGCAGTTTTATCAATGTGATATTTAGATAAAATTATAAAAAGGATTTAGAAAGGGACTGTAACTTATCTACACATAGATGAAAGATATTTTTTTTTTTCCATCAAAATCTATGCCCTCTGAATTTTAGTAGCTTATCATCACACTTTCTTCATTTTGCTAATAAAGATACGCAAAACATGCATTTCCTCCGTGTCAGAGATGGGATCATTTATGTCATTACCTAGGCACTATGGCCACTCTATCTGGTTTGCCTAACTTACAGGTTCTCCTCATATAAAGTGTGTGGGGATTCAGTTATAGCCCTTCCTCTGAGCATGTGTTTCCAATTCTCCAAGGATATTTCCAGCTCATTACATGATTCCCGTGTTTTTGCATTCTAACACTTCTTTGGATCAGCTGTTTTACTTTATCATCCTTACTTGTGTATGCAACACTCCCCCCTATCCTCTGAGATTTTTTTTTTTCCCAGTGTATGGTCATCCGCAGTTGTGTAACTTCTTCAAGCTCTTCTCAGCTGACATTTTTCATGATCCTTGTTTACAATCCAGAGCGACTGTTATTCTCTGCAATAGCAGAGGTGTTTCTAATGGGTGGGAGTTGGAATTACCCAATACCCCCCCACTCAACACCACAGGTGATGCAAAATACATAGGCTTGTATTGAAATTTAAAAGCATGGCAGTTTAGAGACAGAGACATTTGCACAGCCCCCAGAAGTTGTTTTCCCAGTAATTCCTATCTAAATTTGGCTAAGGCAAGACATGCAATTAAATTTGCAATGCACAATTAAATTGCAGCTGCTTAAGAAGTTGTAAAGCGGGTGTTGAGCCTCAATATTGTCCATGAGTTCAACACCTGACTGAAGCAAGGGTGGTGTGGCTGCCACTAGGTGTGTGACTAGCTACGATGGAGAAGAGGCTACCACCTGTCCCCCACTTTCACTGCTCCTAGTTTTGATTTTGCTTCTTTGCTCAAATCTAGGAAGATAACAGCCAGGTATGTTTCTCAACCTCTCCTCTCCACGCAACCCAAGCTAAAAGCTAACCCAGGTCATAGCTGTGCGAAGGAGTGACCATGCTCTGTTACTGCTGACTAATGTAACAAGAGCACAAATACCTCATTCTGGCTCAGCTACAGCCAGAGACATCTGCCTGTCACACATCTGCCTGCAGCTCTAAATTGCCTTGTCTTGCATTTGTTGTGGACTAAAACCACATGCAGGCAAATAACACACATGCTTGCTAAGCCTAAAACCATCTGAGTAACTTCCTTTAGTTTTCTGGGATATTAATGTCTTAGTGATTTGGGGGATGATGCTGATCACTTGAGCAAATATCAATGACACATTGTGGCATTCCAAATCTCCTTCCAATTTCTACCTCCATTACCCCACTCTTTTTCTGCATTAACTGGTCAGGAAGTTTTTAAACTACAGTCCCCCAAGTAATCAGTGCAGTGATATGTTCATGTACTTTGGCTGCATGCAAGTAAAACTTAGTATTTTAACATAAACCCATTTTTGGTGGCAGTTTAAAGCCACCACAGCATGCACTACTAATGGGGGAAAGCCCAGCAGAAGCAAAGGGACCTTTTCTTTGAAACCTTAGAAAGAGGTTATTTCCTTGCCCAAAATAAGGATTCAGAGCTGGAGAAAACTGATTGCAACACTAACCTAAGAGAGAGAGCCCCATTCAGCCACCATTGCTGTGTTCAAGGCAAAATTAATTCACAAACTTCTGTGACCTCTGCAGCAAGTCAGGCAACAGCGATCACTTGTGGACTTAACAAATAATAATTATGAAGTTGTGCCATGCTGCTCTGACAGAACATTAATACTAAAACTGCCACAAGAACATTACTAGGACGAAAACCTGAGAAACCCATAATGAAAAGGAAACATTATGCCACGGTGATGAAAATATAGTAATTCGTGTTAAACTACTGCCTAAAGTGAGGGTTTTTCCTAGCCACATCTAATTTATACTTATCAACACAAGCACCCCTCCATAATCAATGGCTTTATTATTCTGAAAAGCAAAAGCCAACTCAAAATGTTACATTAAATTGATAGACACAGGGCCAGCCATGGGGAGATTAGGTACAAATTGTTCACAGATGTATTTTTTTAATTATTATTATTGGCTATGTTCCACAGCACAGGGGGAGGGGAGGGAGGAAGGAGAGAGGAGGAGGGAATCTGAAACTTACTGGTTGACCTCCCCACCATCTGTGATTGAATTTCTCTCGCCCTCGAAGACTGAAGCTGGCATCAAACACTGGGTCATACATCGAATTGCCAACGATTCCATGTGATTCAGGATAGAGTCCCTTTGTGCAGAAGTAGATTAATTAGTAAAACCCTAATGCACACAGACCCAGTTCCCCATAGCTATCTGCAAATACTGCTAAATTGTTTTAAAATAGGTGTCTTCACAAATACACACCAGAAAAGGCTTTAACTTTAAGATAAGCACATATAAAACTGACTGTAACAACAAAAACAGCAGGAGATGAATGAGTTGTGCTAAAAAAAAAAAAAAGGGGGGGGGGGCACAAAAACTTCTGGTACTGGATATTTTAAAATATTTTCACACTGGTTAAAAGTTAGAGGTCATCAAAAGTAAGCAAAAAAAAAAAAAGATTGATTTAAACTTTCAGTTCCTCTTGAATTCCTCATGAATTCCCTTTCTGGAAACAGTAATTCATTTTCTGGTAACAAGAGTAACACTTTGCATTTGATAATATTTTATCTCCACCAGTTCCTCTGCAAGATACGAGTTATTTCTAAGAAGAAACCAAAGCAAGTCACCAAAATTGTGATATAAACCCAGAGGCTTTGTATCACAATTTCTCCATCAGTAAAGGTGATTTAGGAGATTTTTGTTCTTCTCCCTTTTTCTCCACCCTCTTCCACCCCCTTCTCTCTTTTGAGTTAACATTTGTGCAGAGGCTGCAGGAAGAAAAAGAAGGAAAAAAAAAACACGTGGCTGCTGCTTTGGGAGCACTATCATAAGAAGCGTGCGCATCCCAGGGTGGGGACAGCCTGGCCACCAGCCGTGCCACCAGAGCACAGAAGTGATGGCTCCTTTTCTGCAGAGCCAATGCAGCATCCAGACACACTCAGCAGCTGTAAATTTTAAGGCGGCTGCTAAGACAGCCCTACTGACTTCAGCTACTCCAATGAAGGAACAACTGCTGGTTGTATTCTGGGTAGGATTTCAGGGTTGTTTGTTTTTTCCCCCCTCCTAGAAAAACCATGACCTGTAATTACACAGCAGTACAAATAACTGCAAAAACAGGCATAAGAAATTGCAGGAAAGTTGTAATGCTGTGCATAATAGTGAGAAACAATTTACTTCAGAACCTCAAAATACTGAAAAAAAATACTTAACATAACTGAAGGCAGAAAAGGATAGACAGCAAAGCAGTTTAACTTTTAAAAATCTCATTTCCCACAACCCACATTTCTAATGAAGTGCAACATTTTATCAACAAAAACTCCTTCCCAGGGACTTACAGTAGCAAGGGTGTACAAGTTGGGGAAGGTTTTTGTAGGGTAGACAGGCCTCATGTAAGGAGAATGTGTTCCACAAGATCCTGAAAAATCAATGGGGAATGCAAACATTAGCAAGTGAAGCTCTGAGACATGAAAAACAAAAATACAGGGAATCATTTGTTTTAACTGAAAATGATGCAGAAACTGGTTAAATTTTAACCAATTTAAATGAACATTCTGCTTCTTAACATTGGCAAGTCTTCCCGCGGGACAGTGGTAAATCTACTCACACACTCTGAGCTTCACAATAAACAAGTGAAACAATGCAGCCAGCACTACAAAACCAGCTAGATTTCCATGGACTGTTTTCCTTTCTAAGCTAGCCTCCTTTCAGTGTCCATAGCCATTGGAAGTGTCTTGCTGTTAAGTAAAACGATTTGAGAAATCACAGGCTAATTTTAAGTGACAAATATACTAAGGCTGGAGTTTCACAATAGGCTTTGGCCACAGCTCCACAGATGGCTACACAAATACAAGAGCCAGCAAACACACACGCAAACAAAAAACCACCACGCTTTTCAAGGGTATGGGCACACACACAAACTACCACTCTATACTGAGAAGCTCAAATATACAGTGCCTCCAGTACACCACAAAAACCAGGACCCATGTCTTTAACATTTGTGACTCAAGTGGAACATTTTGCGGGTACCTCCCAACTAGCCTTTAAGAGGGCATGATACATATCATATACTGAAGAATCATTTCTTTGCTGGCAAAACCAAATTAACACCACCGATTCTGACCTGCAATCCCCAAAGCAGCTCTCTCCCCACTCTTTGTTTCGTGCTGTTTAAGTCAGGGTGCTTCAAGCCACCAGGTAATATCATCTAAACCAAATGGGACTTCTGCCATTTTGCTTTGGGGGGATGACACAAAAACCAACCAAAAAAAAAATCTTTATTAGACCCTTGAATCAGAAGAGCCCTGCATTTGGCACAGCCCTTCTACCCGCCAGCACCATGCTGACTTTTGTTGCTCAATACACAATGAAAACAACTGAACTGCAAAAAGATTGTCTTTCATATATTGTAGTAAAACAGATGTACTCACTCAATTTTTCAATATTGGGCATGACCTTGTTCCCTTTCTTCATATATGATGCACGGAAACCATCAACAGAGAAAATGATCAAAGGAGGACGAACAAAGCTGAAGAATAGAAGCAGCATGAACTAAGTCAGCATTTCTAAATTATTTTTAATTTCTACTTGCTCACAGAGGCTCCAGAGAGCTTCAAGTATAGTTACTACATATGCTGTGTGTCTATAAGATTTTGCTTACTTAACAAATCAGCACAAACTGATAATCTTCATGCTTACTAACATCCAGAGTTTGGTTGTGTGGTCACAGTTAGTTAAAGGGCTGAGTTCCAACATAAAAGACATTTTCCCTGAGCAGCCAAAAGCATACAACCCAAAAAGGCAGATGTTTACAGACAGAGATGGAGAAGAGAAAAAAAAATAGTATGCATGAGTACCCACCCTATAACACAATCTGTAATTAAAAACCACGTTTTATGACAGCTGGTCTTCTCTCTTTACAAACAAAAGTCCATGTGGCATTTTGTGTGCTCCGTGAGGCAGAGAACATTCTCATATACTAAAGATGATGGTATTTCATGCTATTTTATTGTACTTCTGTTTGCTACTTCTACTTGGATTTGAACCCAAGCAGGCATAGATGTGTCCTGGACAGGTGTGTCTGGGTCATCTGCTGCAGGGGTAAGAAGCTGTCATTGTCACCAGGAGAAGGAGGGGCTCCTATCTCCTCCAAACTATCCTGATAGCACAGACTGAGCTGCAACCTGACATGGCACCTAAGCAGATGCTTGCTTACCTTTAAGCATAATAGAGAGCCAACTGGTTTCAGAATTTCTTATGTTTTCAGTGTTATTCCTGTGCTTGTTATTCTTAGTCAAGGCTATATCCCCATTGCAATTTTGAAATCCTTTCACTTAGGAAGACAGCATTAATCCAAAATTCAGTTTTTAAAAATGACCTGAGCTGTGTTCATACGTGGCTCAGTCTGAATTTTAGTGAAGTCAGGAAAAGATCTCCACAGTCTTCAAGAGAGTTTGGTTACTTTTCCTACATACTTAAGTGAAACAGACAAAGCTACCAGCAGGTGATCAAATGACAAGAGTGCAGGCCCTCATACACCTCTACTCATCCAACAGCTCAAAGACAAATGAGCTGCAATATTATCAGCCCAATTGTACAAATGGTGAAGCGCAGGAAAGCAACCTACTCATAACCATTCAGCAAAGGCATTACAGGGACAGTACAGAAACATGATGTTCAGAGTGCTGGACAACTGGCCTTCCTGCACTTGGCTTTGGGGTTGCAAGCACAGCACTTACCCTGCTGGACATTCAGGAGTTTTTATCTCTTCACAGTCATCATCCACCCAGTGGGTTTCTCCTACCAGGAAAGTAAAATCAGAGTTTAAAATGCATATATTTATATATATGTGGATACAGCTACAGGTTTCAGAGAACGTTTCAAAAGAAATAAAGTCTACCTCTAGCTAATGATGACCAAATAACAACCAGGTATCTTCCACAAAGCTGAACAAATGCTGAACATTTGTTCAGCTGAACAAATCTGGTTATATTCTACTCAATAACAATATCCAAACTATCACTGCTATAATCATATCTTAAGACTGGAGTTAAAAGTCTCTTTTTGCCTGAGGGAAACAGTGGTAAAAGCTTTAGGCACAGTGGTCATGTTTTGTTTTGTCGTTGTTTTAATTATCATTTTCAATCTGTCAAAAAAAAAAAAACAAAAAACTGGTAGTGCTGCTTCAAGCTGTGAATTCATACCCTCCTTCCTACCAGCTCTGATATTTCTGTGAGCTGCCTCAGCTGGCTAAAGACACAAAACAAAACACATTCTGTGGAAGAAAAACAGCCCTAAATGGTTTCCAGCTGGTTTACAGAGTTGATCAACTCATGGATCAGGTGAGACTCAGGCACAGCTAAAAAGAGCATTAATGTTCTTTCAGAGCTAGCTTAGTTAAAATTACTTTATGTAATCAACTATTTTCTTAAGGTTTTCACTACTGAATGCTGACTATAGACCAGCTCATGACTTGCATTTTCACAGGTCAATTGAAAAACAAATTATTAGCTAATGAGGTTCACTTCCTGAACCTGGCACTATTAAGGGAACTGCAGCTCAATTAAAAGAACAAAACAAAAAAGCGCCATAGAAAAGATCTGCAGGAAATGTGTCCTGCAGCAATTCCAATTGACCATGACAGGAGGTGGAGGGACGATTTCCAAGAAGAAAAAAAAAAAAAAAAAAACACACACTATCCTCAGATAGGCACGAGCACGAATAAAGAGGAAACACTGTTCTCACATAACGCTTATTCCTGTCAGGATGCCAGGGTCATTGAGATCATTTGTTATTAACCAATTAAACAAAGATTATGTATATTAAAGCAGGAGACATGTAAATTCCTCTGTCTTGACCCTTGTAAGAGGGAGCTCAAAAAAAAGGCAGAAACTGAGAACCATACCAGTATTTAAGCAATTTCAGCCTTGTGTCTCATTGGGAAGGGGAAGAATGTAATCTCCGGGGACTTGCTGGAAGACGCATTATTTCACCTGGATTCCCAACAGCAAAACTCAAGTAAAGAAGAAAATCCCATTTTCAGTGTGTGGACCTGGCCTATTATGAGTTTCTGAAGCTATGCAGTTGGCCGAAAGGGTGTGGAAGAAAAAAAATTCAAACCTTAAACTCTCCACCATTAAACCATGACAAGACAAAAGAGCTAGCTGAGATACAATGCTAATTACCAAGGACCAGAAGACCTGCTCAGAATGGGTGACACATTGTGCAGGGCGGGACATGCTCCAAACCATCAGGGTACAGGGTGAAACTTAAGCCTCCTCAGCTCATCAATCCACCAGCCAAAGCAGGTCATACTGCAGACGTTGTGTGCCTAGAGGTGATATGGTCACCCGGAGCCCATGCCACCCATCTGAAAGTTACAGCTGCTGTATTCTTGCAACCCCTGTCCCACAAGAATCAAAGGCTACAGGTGTTGGCCCAAGTAGTTTGAGCAGGAGCTTTTGTAGCAGGGGTAGGAGAGGTTTTAGAGACAGAGATAACATATCTAGGAATGTTAAATTCCTTATGAAACCATCAGATATCCCTGTCTTTCCCTGTGATGCAGACAAATGCACCCAAATACTTCTGTGTTTTAAATTCGTCTACCTTTGCCTCTTCCTTTTTTATCAGTATCTCTACAGGCAAAGACAACCTCTTTCTACTGTCAACAAATGAGAAGCATTCACCTCCACTAGCGTCCAAAATAAATAACAGAGTTGTAGAATGGTTTGGGCTGGAAGGGACCCTAAATATAATCTAATTCCATCCCCCCTGCTATGGGCAGGGACACCTCCCACTAGACCTGGTTGCCCAAAGCCCCATCCAACTTGGCGTCGAACACCTCCAGGGATGGGGCATTCATAGCTTCTCTGGGCAACCTGGTCCAATGCCTCACCACCCTCAGAGTAAAGAATTTATTCCTTATATCTAATCTGAATCTATTGTCTTTTAGTTTAAAACCACTGCTCCTATCACTGCACACCTTGATAAAGAGTCCCTCCACAGGCTTCACAAATGTAACTCACTGTTCTTCCTCCTCCCCAAAATCAGAACAAAACAAGGAGAGGGTTCCTTCTTTAGAAGAAGACTCTTTACCCACGGGCTGCCTCCTATCAGATTTGGAAAGATAAAAGGCAGAATGACCAAAGACGTACCTTTGCAAACGACTTGGTAGTTAGTACAACAATCTCCTCTACTTAAGCAGTCTTCAGAGCAGTGACAAGCATTGTCATCATTCCTGGTTTCTCCACAGCGATCTTTTGTACATTCCCAGCCCCGAGCTAAAACATTCGCAAAGTAAGGAAGAATGAGAGATTATAATCAAAACAAAAAGCACTCACTCAAGCCACAGTGATTACATCCAATCTCAACAAGTAGAGTGTTAAATTTATAGCCCGATTTTAGTGATTTCAAGACCTCTGAAGCAAGCATGTCAACCAGAAACAAAAAGGACCCTTGTGTCCTGCAGGTGCAGGAGGGCTCCTCCACCCACAAAGTGCTTCTACTACCCTCGGGTGTTGTACTCCAGGCTTTGTACAACTTGAATGCCAGAAAAGATGTGGAAAGGAAAAGTCAAGGAAGGCTCTTGAAAGATAAATGGAGCACAGATAAATGGAGCTTGGAAGACAAACTAGGAATGCTGCTTTTTCTTGGGTAATTCATTCTTTTTCACCCAGTTCTATTCAAGTCCCCAGTTCAATCAGTGGGAAATGAGAGAAAGATGAAAAGAGGCTATGTGGATACAAATTGATGTTATACTCCCATCGGTTCTTCACAGAGACAGAAGAAACTTTCTAATACCTCAGCGGGTGAGATTCAGCACCAGCTGCAAAGTCTGAAGCACTTCAAGGAGAAGCATGGTGCAGCAGCTGTAAAACACTCCTGCTCTTCTCATCTTGCAAGTGAAGTTAGGATCTAAGGGCCTGTCTAAATTATGGCGTTCTCTCCAGGTCAGCACATTGCTACGCTTTAGAATAGGGCCTGAGGATATAAGCATATGGTTTCCCACATGTGTCCTGGCCCAGCCAATAGGAAACTGAAAAGATCACTTTAGTTAACATGCACACAGTTCAAAAAATAAAAATTATTTTAAAAATAAAAAAAAAGCAATTTCATTCTCCACTTTTCCTTAATTTGGGGCTTTTTTTGTATAAATATGTAATATTTACAGATTATACATGTGATAATTGTCTTAATAAGTGTCAGTGGGATTTATAAGAAAATTTACACCACAGTTCTAAGAGCTAAGCAGTTATCCATACATGTAAATGGATATTGTACTCTCTGGACAGGAGACTCAGGAACTGAGTCTGTTCTTTGGGAGCAAACATCTTGCAATGTGCTGAAAGTCTTTAGAATCTCACATTCTACAGTCATTTACACAGGGACAAAACAGCATCAGCTTAAAATTCAGAACTTCTTGGCCTGGAACCAAGCCATTTCTTTTATATTGGATTAGCTTACTACTTTTTGGTACCAAGCTATTGAAATGATATCCTTATAAACAGAAATGAGGAAGTTCTCTCAAATATTGCCCATCCATGAGCAATGTTATTTTCAGTCATTAGATTTCTCTTCTGGCTTCTTAGTAAGTGTAATTCCTTGATAAAGCAAGGAAAGGTTTAACAGCAGAAGTAGCAGGCACCTGTGTCAACTCTGCCCACTAGGCAAACATTCAAGGAGATGAGTACAACTAATAATTTAAGTGCACTATGTTAAGAAATAAAACATAACTCGTGGCCCTCTTTGAAGTTTCCCTTGCCTATGAGTCATGAAAAACGGAAAATGAACAGAGGGCTGTATTTCCTTTCCCCGGGGTCTAATGAATCGAAGGTAAACATTTTTACCAATGTGTTATATGCATCCTGACATCTGGAAGTCAGAGTCTGGAGCAATAGTAACAAACCCAGCCTGTCACCTCTGGAGGGACCTGCACTTCAGCACTCCCAGTTTCAGAGGTGCTTTTACAATGCACAATCCATAAGCAAGTCTGAATTGCTCTAATATTGTTATCACCTGGAATAAAAAAAGGTGGATAACACTGAGAGACCAACCTCCAGTCTGTACCATGGCTCTCTTCATTGTAAGCTGGAGGGACAACTGGTACCTGAATGCTGATTATTGTTTGTAAATGAGTATCAGAAGATCTTCTTTCCAGGTAGTACAAATAGTACCCTGCCTTCTTCTGCCCTAGAAACCATGGCAGAAGCCCAGCAGCAAGGAGCAATAGGTATGTCCCTACTGCTCCTTGTGAGGGCACATTGGCTGCATTTTGGGATAAGCCAAGCCTAGGTGGCAAGGCAAGGCAAGGTAAGGAGGAGACCCAGGTTACAGCAGGGAGCTCTGTACTATAGCAGCCAGTCCCAACTGCTCACATAAGCCAGGCATCATCAGCACCTGCCAGTGCAGGGCAGGAGACCCATCGTACCTGTCTTTAAGCACAGCTCATCAAAGTCGAAGCAGCAGCTGTTGTAGCTCTTGCACAGGTTGTCACAGCGGCAGCCAGGAGGCTCTGCCTCTTGAAGTTCAAAGCATCTGTTTTTGCAGGAGCCAGAGGTACTGATCCAGGGGGAATCTGACAGGACTGTGTGGAACAAGAAACAGGGCAACATCTGTCAGACCAGCGGCGGTGGGACAGGTGGCTCAGCCCTGAGCCACTTGGATGAGTGAAACCTCAGCTGCCTGCTTAGCGAGAGGAAGGGACAGGGGAGAAGAGAAGGGTTGCTTGCAGAAGCCAAATACATATATATATTTTTTTATATATATAAGTTTAAAAATCCAAAAAGACAGCTCTTTTTGG
Source organism: Anas acuta (assembly GCF_963932015.1). Classification (NCBI taxonomy): domain Eukaryota; kingdom Metazoa; phylum Chordata; class Aves; order Anseriformes; family Anatidae; genus Anas; species Anas acuta. The sequence goes on from NC_088980.1 coordinate 144,784,942, forward strand.
AGGGGGAAAGAATGAGGAAGCAGCATGCTGTGATAATTATCCTGCAAAGAAATGGACCTGGCTTTACCTCTGTAACAATCAAGAGATTACTAGCAGAACTGTATTGAAGTCTCCAAGGCCCATTTCCAGGAGCTGCAGCTATTCCTCAGAAGCAGGCCTTTGTTTTCAGCAACCAAGTGACATTTTCATGGCTGGCTGGGCAGTTCGCATAGTAAAGGACTGCAATTAATCTACATGCAGTCAGCAGGACTTGGTTTGCTCTACTCAAAGGTGCCAAATCACTGTCAAGCATGAACGAAAACTGTTCTATAAGTTAATGGAGAAGTAAAGCATGACTTTTTTGGTGGACTTCTGTTTAATTTTATAATTTAATGCTCTGCAAAGTACAGAAGTATATAAGTATATAAATATATAAGAAGTCAACGTATTTGATGTGTATAACTAAATGGAGAACTGCCAGTCTGAAAACCATGAATAATGCATTAGACTTCAATAACCAATTAGTAAGGGCCCTTATTGTCAGAGCTGGTGTGTATTTCTCTGCTCTTTTCTCAAAACTTATTATCTTATAGATTTTTCCCATCAAAGAGCCCTACACAACAGCTTATGTAAAGCAGGAAGGTTGCGTGCTACTCTCTAGGGTTAATGGCATTTTATGAAATAAACTGAGACTAATTCATGTTATTCTTTAAAAACAGAGGTGTTCCAAGGAATATTTCACAACGTCGTTTGTTCTTTGAGAGACCTATTAAAATTAAGTCTTTGAAATTGTCTTAGAGTTTGTTTTCTTTTAGACCACGTTTTGGTTTTGGCAAACCTCACCATGATTAGCTGTATGATTTTAAGAGAACTGATGCAATGGCACTTTTGGGAAACAGTTGCTCTGATCTTTCTTTCATGTATTTTTTCCCTACTCTTACATAGCTGAAAGTTCTTTCTCCACATAAACTGAGGAAAAATTTCTTTCCAAACATGATGACCTTATCCCAACACTGTAAAAACAGCTGGGAAAGAAGATGTAGGGGAAGTCTGGAGGTGACATAACCAGCTCCCATCCCCAGCACCACTGGTCCACTGTTTCCCTTGGAGTGGCACTGGCACCAGCATAAAACACTTCAGGGAGCAAACTGGGCAGTAAATCAACCCTACAGCAATACAATGGGGAGGGAGCAAACCTACAATGGCTGCAGCCATGGATCATGATAGTAGCAAGGCACATTCATATGACTTCTGGAAAAGGTAACGGTGGGCAACTGGGTCTCTTCTTTTGTGTGACTTTCAGTCAGGTGAGCATTGCTCAAAGCCAAGTACCAGCGTAGTCACAGTTAAGTTTCACTCTGCAGGTACATATTCTGCAAGGATGACTTTAAATAGCCATCAATATTTTGGCCATCAGGAGCTCTTAGGGGCTAAAGGTGGCTCATCTATGCTGGCAACACACAGAGCAGTTATCTTCTTTGGTCACATAAACAGGCCACAAATCTATGTTAGAAAATAATCACAAGAATTGCTTCAAAGCGTGTTAACACTCAGATTTTCAGAGAGATGAAGTCTTACTCCTTATTTTTAATGACTGCTGCTTTGTGCCAAATATTCCTGAAAATCTGTTACTAAAGAACATTTCTGTTATTTATCCTCTTCTGCTACTTTCCCTTTGGAAGCTAGATAACATATAATCACAGATCTAGTAAGCTGCAAATTTGGACTCAAAGGTATTACATACAACCATAGACTATGTATTCCTTCCAGTGGCATTGACCTCTTCATTTCAAAGGAATGAGAGGGAGACCACTTCAGAAGGTCAAGAAACACATCAAGTGCTTAAAAAAAAGGTGTAAACCTGACTGCACATTACAAAAGTAACAGAGTCAACTGTATTTCAAGGAATGTCAACCTGTTGTAAAGTACAGATAATTTATTAGGAAACCACTGTAACAAATTGCCTACAGAGGCTGTGCAATCTCTGATCTTGGAGATTTGAAGAACGGGGTATATACCAAGATCTGTCAGGAGAACTTCAGAAATAAACACCCATGTATTGGCATATAGAGAAAGTCTACATAGCTGGTCAAGCTCCCCTCTAGCTCCACCTTTGACTGCAAGAAGGGTTTCCATTTCACACGAGAATGGTTTAGCCCAGCTCCCTTTTTTGCTATTTTTTCTGCATCTTCTGGCATCCTCTTTATTAGAGATGTGACAAATTATCCCAAATTCCTTAGAAAATTCAAGTTATATCTCCTAAGTCAATGCAGGACACCTTACACATAGCAACACAGAAGAGGATGTGGTTTAACTCCCCTGACCTCTGAATATATTAAGATCAATCCTTTGTTTACCATGACTGACCTTGCATTTGCAGCCAGACCATGATTTTCAGGTCGTGCACAATGCCATGGCATGGGTACTGGTGCGTGTAGAAGAGTTGGAAAATATATCATCAAGAGCTCCATTCATGGTGAGCATTTTCAAATTCACCGAAGACTTTGTACAGAACAAACTTACACAGTTTCAAAATACTTTTCAAAATACCTGCATCCCTCCACAGCTCTTGCAATCAGATCTGCCTCCATGCAACACGCAGAGGGACCTGCCCATGAAGATCCTCCCCTCCTTTTTTAATGCATAGAGCTTTCCATATCCTTTTCCATGCATTCTTTTTTTCCTTTTTTTTTTTCTTTTTTTTTTTCCTTGGCCCACTAGGCTCAAAGTAAAGATCTAAAGATTATTTCTCACATCATATATTAGAGAGAAAAAGTTATATATGGCAATAGTGCCTTCCTGATTCAATCCATGAAGGTTATTAAATTTCCATTGTAAATGTGTTATATTCACCTGGGAATGCACTATATCAAACTACTTGCTCTGATACAATCTAATTACATCATTAAAAAACAAACTATTTACTGCCAGTAGTATTTCCATTGTGGGACTACAAAATGCAGACATGCTTACACTGTCATTATAGGAAGGAGGCTACCTGATAAGAGTATGCCATTTAGGATCCTATATGGAACCTATGTGGATCACCCAAGTACCTACATAAAACATGTAAAGCACCAGTTTTGCTATGTAATATTCAAATTATGAATTTGCATTTCACTTTTCCATTATGTCATTGCAGTTAACAAAAGTTCAATGAAAAGTCACTTAAGGAAAATAAAACCATTCTAGCTGTTCCAAGACAATAAATTCTGGGTTTAGTGTCACACTTAAAAATGCAGTGAGAAGGAACAGAAAAACATCAATGCTTCTCCTTCCAAGATTGAAGCTATCATCCTACCATGACTAAGGAATATGCTTCAAGAGACTACTAGAGTCATTTTCCTTGGAAGTACTTACCAAGAAGTCTTGAAGGTTCATACAGCAAGTAACTTAAAAAATTAAGAAATTTAGAGTACCAAGGCTGCTGTTCTTTTTTTTTTTTTTTTTTTTAAAAAAGGCTTGAATTCAAAAAATTGTTTGTTGGGTACAAATATTAAACATATCTATACACTATCAAAAGAGATCAAGAGAACTTTTTAGGCATTATGGTGCTTCTTTGACGTGCATGTATAATGAACTATGGAAAACAAAACAAAACACTGGCTTAGACTTGTAGAGGAGTTCTATACTAGATGAAAACTGAAGTTTGCCTACAATCATGGCATACCCTTGTAGAAGTAACAAACTGGTAATATACAGCAATGGTTAGTAAAGAAACAGAGTTTTGCCAGCACAAAATAATTAATTCTAGACACTAAGAAACTTGGAAATAAGCCAAGGCAGAGTGCAGTTGAAAAAGAACATACAGCAATCTTTCATTCTGGATAGTTCACAGCACTAGGCTTCTGATGAAGTACAACTGAAAGTCATGCAGCTACAAGAGGCTAAAGCCTAAAAAAGTTCTTTGATCACAGTGCTTTAGTTTTATTTAAAAAGGCACCTTTCTAGCATAACAGTTTACTTTCTTCTTCAGACAGATGTGGCAATAATAATTTATTCTTTGGTTTCACATCCAATTTTTTTTACTGCAATAAAAGTAACCAGGCTTCCCAAATGCACAAGGAAACAAAGAGTAAGAGAGGCTTTTGTCCTCCTTGTTGCCCCCTAGATGGGATTGCATCAATGCCAGGTTCTGGTTCAATCTCAACCATATGCACCTTTACAATAGCCTGCCCCAAGATAACCCACATCTCCTGCCTTTGGGGAGATATGATGTATTTCTTACTATTCTCCTGGGATGGTGAGCTACTGGAAACAGCACACAGCTACTGTTCCCAGCCCCGGCAGCACTGAACGGTGCTGGTGGGCTCAGCAGAGTTGGCACTGTTGAGCTGCAGTGGGTCCCCACCTTTGGGACTTTGGTGCAAAGCAGCCCTGCCCTAAAGCCTGCACAGTCACCATCAAAAGCAAAGCAACCAACAGCCAGGTGTTAAAGACATGAAATGTAAATCCTTCATGTCAGTGCTACACACATTACCCAACCACTCTAGAGTTTACGTACTAGAAGATAAAATTAGAAATAAATCTGATTTATGAGCAAGTTTGTTTTACTGTTATATAAATACTAAAAGCAACCACCACTGTCTCTTTGGTAACCTAAAATGCCTCTGCTCAGTGATCAACCACCCCATCTGTGGCTGTGATTAGACACTAATTCATGTGAAAGACAAGGAAGGGGAGGACACACATTAGTTACCAGGCACGTAACAACCTCAGGACACCATAAAAAAGTTTACAATGAAAATTCACAGGCTATCATTACAGATGGGTGCTGCATCCCTTTCACTTCAGTTAAATTAACCAGTTCTAAGTCAATGACCACAGGTTCCCTTTCTCCTGCCAGAGGAAGGAATTGAGGCACAAGTCAAGCCTACACTCATTTTAATTTTTAAGAAAAAAGACTAGTTTTCCATTTTAAATATTTTTCCATTCGGACTATGCCTGAGCTCACAAAACCCTACACTACCCCAGAGCACGAACAACAGTCCCTTCTGTGGCATGTTCTCGCTTTCCTCCAAAGGCAAACAGCCGACCCCTGACAGCACATCTGCTGGCGAGGGACACGAACACCTGCTCGGCCCTCGCCGCCGTCAGATGTCTGCCGTCTACTGTTCACAAACCAGCATGACCTCAGGAGACGCAGAAATGCCAAAAGCTTTTCTCACCAGCGCGTTCTTGAAAGCATTACTCAAGATTAGAGAAACCGCTTCAATAGCTACCGAAATGCAACCAGCACCCTTACAGCGATCGGGGCGCTTATGTCAGTTCTAGAGGGAAACCGCACGCAGCGCAAAACCTCGCAAGCACGATGAAGCAGCTATGGAGACCGATCTCCGTGAGACTGGCGGCGCTCAATCCGAAAATAAGCTAGATTTTCCATAGTCACATGCACACAGAGCAAAAGTTTAAGTAAATAGGAGACCTATAGGTGAGTCCCAAAGGTCAACTGACTCAGGCTCAGTGAGTTATTTCTTCTCTATATCCTAGAGGTAAAAGGAACAAGCAAACTACTGTTTCGGCGTAGGAGTGGTTTCTAACCGCCGTATATAACATAAGGGTATTGCGATGTACAATTTATGTCCGTTACCATACCTGAGACTGGGCCCTCATCCCATTCTTCAGATCTCCTAAAGCGATTTGTTGTAAATCCCATGCAGACATTTACTCCAAAGGCAAAAGCAAATAAAGATATAACCTGCAAAAGCAAAACAGCAGAGTGATCAAACTGTGCAAAAGCCAGGACTTCCAAGCTACGAGCGTTATGATTAAAAGGGCAGAGATGGTCCCTGTACATTCGAGCTCCCCAGCACTGCAGTTCCCATCACTGGAGCAGCAGCTGACAGTCACCGTTTCAGAGGAGCACAAACCAGAAGGGGGTTATGAATAAAACATCTCTTTCTGCAGCTGAAACGCTCCTTTTTGTAGGACCTTATTCAGGAGAGACGGGCTACTCCTCCTCTAAAAGCAAACACGCTCCTTTCCTCCCCTACCTGGTGTAAGTGGAAGCAGCCCTTCTTAGCCATACTAGAGGATTCTTGAAAAGCCCGTGCAGTACCGTCCCTTTTGCTTTATAGTGAGCGCAGAGCTCTGTTTGCTCTGGGAGTTCGGGCTATTAGCTACAAGTAATCCCACCTGGTGAGGTTGACAGGCTCGTGTGATTTGTCCAGGGGGTGATTTCATCATGTTTCACTCACAAATCGCAGCTCCGAGTGCAAGAAGCTCCAGGCATCATCCCTCGCTGCGCCCTCCCCCCAAACACACACACGCACGCTTTTATGTGGTTTCCTCTGGCAAAGCAGGGCTTTCTTCTGTTGCTGCGGCCAATAGCTGTTCCTGCTCATTTTATTCTCCTCGCAGAAGTAACATGGGTAAAAGAGAAACCAAATGTGACTCCATCTGGCTCGGAGAAGAAGAAGGGGAGGGGGGAAAGCTCGCCCAGGCTGTGAAACGAAAATATCCCCAACGCCATCCTCGAGTGGCACAAAACATCGCAGGCATTTCTGCGCAGTGGGACGAGCACAGGGCAGCAACCTGGGCACTGTTCTCATGCTGCGTGGTCGCCGCTCAAGTTCCTGGTTGTTTGCATAGCCGAGTGCCCCAAGCTGGGAGCACGGGGGTATTTTTACAGCTCTAGCCTCCTGCAAGGCACAGAGCGATGGAAACGCACGGTTTTATCGGAAGAGCTGGAAACCACAGCTTTGCAGAAAGGAAAGGAAGCGGCACGTTCCCTCTGCCCCACATTTACCCATTTTCATCAACGACAGCAGAAAGCTCAGCTGTTTGGATAAGTACTTCTATTTACAAAGCAGACAATAATGCTGAGCAGAATTATGGTTGAAATCAGCGGCTTAAATATTGTTTGCCAAGGCAAATTATTTACCAGCGTAGTTTGCTGCTTTTTTGTCTGAGGAGAGCTCCTTTCCTCAAAGTATTTACTAACAATGACATTTAAAGGGACAGAGTCAAGGTTGGTAAGCCTATGGATGGGCTTTTTGCTTCCCCTGGGACCTTGTCATGTTGATACTGGCTCGAAGGAACATGTTTTAATTTTCTTCAAACCATCTTGCAATATCAAGTACATACAATTCGGAGCTTTGTTGGGAAGTACCTTTTACCTGCTGCAAAATCTGTCCCTCCCCACTACGTAGCTTTGCAGGGCAGAGGTTCCCCTTTGCTACCCACATCTCATCTGCCTGCTCCCCTGGCTAGGAGCTGATCCTTTTTTATGCAATTTCTTAACCAAAGTGGCTCCATTGTGGAGCTGAATCTTTGCACTGCAAGCCTCAGGGAAATGTAATTAGTCTGGGATGACCTCAGTCTTAGCTATACCAGGACACTGCATTCCTCTCCTTGCACAGAGCAGGGGTGTGAAGTCAAGACCCATCTTCAGATGTTCACTTCATCACTAGCTCAGTGGAAACTGAAATAAACAGCTGAAATATAGGCTGCATTGTATGCTGAAGGCACTCTTTCTGGAGAAAAAAGAAAAAAAGAAAAAAAAACTGTGCACGGAGGTCTAGAGAAAAGTAAATGACCACAATTTTTACTAGATGTTCCTATAACATTACTCACTCTTAGCATCTGGTATATACTGTGGTTAAACACCTTCACCCACGAGCCCTAAGTAAGTACATCAGTGCATGACAGCAGCAGAAGGGAAACCAAAGGTGTCACACACAAAATTACACAACGGTGTTACATATCTCAGCTGATGAAGTTCAGGATTTGATAGGCAAAGCATGAGAATCAGCAGACCAAGCTCTCCTCCAGCCTGGGACCCTCAGGTCACCAAGTGATCCAGGCAAAACACAACTGGATTTTCAAAACTAGTTACCAATATTGAGTGACCAAGCCAATATATCCAACCTCGGTTTCAGAGATGCTGAGCCCTTACAGCTCCTGCATATCTTCCTAATGTGCAGGTGCTCGTTTTTTTCAAAAGAAAGTTCCTACAGAAGTTAAAAATGACCACCCAGAAAAAAGAAGCAAGAAACAAAACCAAAACATACAGCAACATAGACTTCTTCTACTGAATTTAAAATATACATTTCATTTTTTTCATTCATGTAACATCTCTAGAGCTTGTAGACTGAATGATTTCATGATAACAGACCTCATTTTAAGTTTTCTGGTCTACACTACAAGAATCTTTTATTATTTAACCTCCTCCATAATATCATTTGAGAACTACAGACGACAGTGACTCTAAACTGCTAATATTTTTCTTATGTGTTATGTAAGACACAATTTCCAGTAGCTCTGGACTGACCACATATGCAGATGTACAACCATCTTTTTGTAACAAGGATTCTGCCCGAAGCCACCCCACAGATGCACAAGGAACTTATTAGCATAAATAAGGTTTAATGATTTTGTTCAGGGAAAATTTCACTGCTGGGATCACTGGCAATTAACTTTTTAGCAATTAATTGCCATTTTACTCATCAGAAGAAGAAAGAATAAAGTAGAAATAATGTGTTCCTGACCCTTTGGTCATGCAGTGGTTCAGTACAAGTTTTAGGGCCTGAATTGAACACTTTAAAAAGGAATTTTAACAAGATCAACAGAAGATGAAGTGCACCTTTCTCAGTTTCTGTGCATAAGGACTGGCCTTTATGGCTGTTGAATATATATGATGGTACTCATTATTATTTAACTCAGAATGCAAAACTTCCATCCAGCCACTAGGTGACACTTTAAAAGAGAAGTTCATGCCGTGACATTTACAGAGTTACAAGAATTCCTGTTCTATTTTTCCAGCATTAATAAAAGAAGGGCAATATTTGCAGTCTTGTATAAAATCAAATTTTCTGGATTTTTTGTAATGGGAAAGGATAATGCAGAGATACCAAGTATATTGGCTGAATCACAGGTTGGGGATACAGTGTGCTCGAATAAAATGAACCTTTCTAGCTCCTTATCTCCACATTGCATTACTGGGTGCAGCACATCAGCCACATAAGGTGACCTAGGTGAAAGTTTCCAGTATCCTTGATAGCAACATAAACAGCAGGAAGGTGAAGGACTTTGCCAAAATGCCTCAAAGCTCTCTCCCCCTGTATACACCTTCTACATATAGCTGTGGCCAAGAAGAAAAGGCTTGTCAGGTAGATGAAATGTCAACTTCACAGAACAAAACCTTTTGATGAACTAGGAATTCAATTGCAAAACTCAAGCAGTATCCATGCTGAGTGCCCTCAGACACAAGTACTGTGAAAGCAAACAATCTTCCAGAAGCTGAAGCAACCCTGGGAAGATGTGAGCACTCGCTGAAAGCACCCCAAGATGTTTGGGAGGGAGGGTGATGGCCTGTGATGAGACCAGCCTGGGATGCGATTTCAAATGTCTGGCAAGTTTGCTTGGAAAACAAAAACATAAAACGTGATCATGAAGAGTAGGTGAGGACACAGATGTTCATATGGATACGTAAATAGGGAAGCAGGGTATAGAGGAAAAGAAAATATTAGCAGGCACAAGGGTCACAAGGTGTAGGGGCCACACCAGTCTCCTGCTATTCCATAAGACTGAGAAGACCCACAGCCCAGGCTGTGCTCATGAAAGTACCTGTTTATGAAGTGCCTCAGAACACCACCCGCCAGTGCCTGACAGCTTAACGAATACCTCTCCAATTATCTGTCTGATTATCTGTCTGCTCATCACCGCCGGAGGAGAAAGGTATGCAAACCATGTTCTCAGGTGCACCCAAGGAGCGGGCTGAGAAAAACTTTCTAGGCCAGAAAGATCCATAAAGGGGTGCCAGACCCTCAGGGAGGATCACGGATGAATTAAAGTCTTCAGAATTGCAGCTTGCTGCAGCCCAGCCCCTGAGGCACAAGGTGCCTTAGGCACCTACAGGCCCATCAGCATTTCTGAGCACCCTACGCAATGCCTGCAGGGTTCACGGGGCTGGGAGCTGAGGGCCCGAACCCGTACAGAACCTCACTGAGGACGACCAGCAGAGCACATCGTGTCCTCCTCACGTTGCCCGGCTGGGATAGCTACCAAACATGGACCGTAGATGTGTTGGGTTGGGTGCCTGTCCCAAACTGAGCCTACACACACTGCCTACCCTGAGACAGAAGAGGAATCACTGACCTAAGGGGGGATCCGCGTCCCAGCTCTGCTATACTCATGTAAAACACTCACATGCTCACTGGAATGAGGACTGAAACCCCAGTGGTGGCCTGGTGAATGAAGGAGGGCATAATGCCTTACAGGAATAAATTCTCCCACCCTCCACATCCTCTATGACAGATTTGGTGGCTGTGGGCTTGGTGAGAGCACTGCAGCTCCTGAAGCTGCCGGGATGCCCATGAAGGGATTTAGCTCAAGCATTACACACAAGCAAAGCAAGGTTTATATCAGAACCACATCTTCTATTGTAGCAGCTACATTAGATGAAAACCAGACAAGTTTTCAATGACCTGTAGAAAGCTGTGTGTGCCTGAGAGCCTGTCTTTCCTTCCAGCAGTACTGCAGCTAATAGACCAGCTGGTCCAACACAGGGTGTTACACCTCACCCTGAGAGCCACACGTACATCTGCAATAGCATTAACACTACCCCAACATGCATACTTTCATCATCTTCAAAGGAACTAACATGTTCTGAATTCAGTTTCTGGACAATATGATTATTATGAAGCAGCACAACTACTCTACTGAAATGCACTGGGAGTTCGTAACTACATTTCTTAAGATAATCAGACATAAAAATTCTAGCATGCAGCAGAATGAAAACTGTTCTGCGATGAAAAATTGCTTCTTTATGGAGGAGAAAAGTGAGTGAAACAGGCAGTCAAAGAGCCCACATGTGTTTTTAATGCAGCCTGTGCAAGGCTAAGCATATCTTCAGGTATTCATCTTTGCTTTTGGCTGGTTGAGATGGTGGCCTGGTATCACAGGTGTCCACCAACAGCTCCACAGTTGTCTTTTGAAAAGAGCTGTAGGCTTGGATGGTGTAAAAATCACCCACCATCCTTGATGTCTTGAAGGCCTTACATGGTACCATACACATGCCACACAATCACTGTTAACTTATTTGAGCTTTTCAAGTGATACAAGTTATTCCATTTTATGATAACCATAGGAGTTCAGAAATAATGACTTAAAGCTAAAAAGAAGAAAAAGAAAAAAAAAAAGAAAAGAAATAGCAAAGCTGGTGATGTGTCTTAAAAATGCAAGCAAGCAGGTTTTCAAGACTTCACGTCATGATCCTACTTTCTTTACATAACTTGTTTGAACATCCTTTACCATGTTTGAACCTTTTTCAGTGGAATATAAGCTTTGAACTTCCTGGGTATCTAAAACTTCTTGTGAGGACTTCTACAATAATCCTGTAACATCTCTCTCCTACTTAATCATATTTACCCTCAGCCCAAACTCCATTTTGGCACACTTTTCAAGCTCAAGGCTTGGTTATGATTAAAAAATTTCCAAGTGCTAATCTCTTCCCTACAAGTAAAATGTGGATATAATTAATACTGCTCTGTTTACTCTCAGTTGTTTTCTTTGCCAAACAAGAGTTTCTATTGGTTTGTTTTAAATCTCTCTCTCTCTTTTTTTTTTTTTTTTTCTAATGCTTTTGGCACTTTGATCAAGAAAGAAATATTTTAATTGATATTTTTCTTCTCGTTAATCTAAAAAACCACTGGTATTTTCTAAATAGCAAAATCCTATTTGATTTCAGTTTAAAGAGATATGTCACTATGAATAACTTTCTCAACTTGCCCCGTAGTTGGAGCTTTGGACATCCATGCTCTCCAGCATCAATACTTGTTCTGGGGAAGAAGCAAAGTGAAAGCAGGCTGGAAACAGGATCCCTCCACAGCAAACAGGGACATGCCCTGCTTGGGCATTTGGACATATTTTTCTTTTGTTTCTATAGTTGCACAAGGAGGCATTTGAAGACTGAAGAACTGGCTGCTCTTACGGTGACCTGTAAGTGTCTGTACCTATGAAAGCTTTTTTGGCATGGTGAAGGGATGCATGAACACAACTGCAACGCTGCAGGCCAGTGACAGTCTGTGACACTGCTGCTGTTCAACAAAAAAGGCCATCTGGGGCTTGAACCTGCTTCACACGAACACAAGTCTGGTTCATTTGCTAAGAGGCATAGGACCTTTATAAAGAGCAGGAACTCTGCTAAAAACAAGTCCTGTAGAAATCAGGACAGCCTGAAGAAGAGATGTCTGAAGGCAGGGGGGTGTTAGAAATAAAAGAGAAGGAAAGAAAAATAATTATTAAACATTGGCTAAACTTCCTGATCTGATTCACTGACATTCACACAGGAGGACACAATAGCAGATGAACAAGGTTCTGCTTAAAGAAAAACATATAAAATGAGGACGCAGGTAACGCTGTCACAGACTTAGATCCATCTGCAAGCTCATTCTGGAGGGACTGTTTTATCTCACCATTGAAATACACACCTTTATACCACAAGCTTAAGCTATCCCCAGCTACTGGAAGAAGTGAGGCGTTTGAATAACTTGGAAATAACTGGATTCTCTGCTCTTTTCCTTCAGAAAACAAATGAAACCAGCAGGTACAGTCCAGATACCAAGCATCTATCAGTAGTCCTAGCAGACTGGCTCATCCTTGCCATCACTCCCACCCCTCTTACTCCAAAAAAACACTCCTAGGAACACATGATGAGTTTAAAAAAAAAAAAAAAAGGTAAAAGAAACTCCCGTTCACAGATTTTTGCATAAGTTCAGTGCCCCAGTCCTCAGCCCTGGAAGCAGCGTGTTTGTGAGATGCAGTGAGCTGCAAGCTGCTACTGCTTCTGAACCCCAACCTGGGTAATGTCAATGAGCAGCATCCCTTGGCCAGGGGACAGCAAGGAGCAGAGCTTCTCGCCTCTCTTCCCTCCCACGTGCTGCCAGGGAGCAGCAGCACCGCTGCACACGCTCAGCTCTCTGCCTTTCTGACCGGGCATCTGCCGCTGCCTGTTTTAATGGCAAAGCACAAAAGCTTTAAACAATTGCATATTACTTTTTAGGTCATTTCAGACAGATGGGCCATTTTCCAAGCATCACAAATTTTCCTAAGTTCAACTGTGTCAGCACCGCTTCAGTTGCACGCCAGCTTTTTTTTTTTTTTTTTTTCTGATTACGGCCGAGTGCAAAGATGACAAATGTAAGCACAAAGGGAAAAACATCCTGTTGGAACAGTACTCCCTGTTTTCTCAGGGTGAGAAAAGTATAAGCAACATTTCAACAACAAAACAATGAGATCCATTGCTAGAATTTATTATTTTTTAAACCCGTATCATAATGTGGAACTGAACACATTTCAAGCTCTGCAGGAGTGCAATATGAAAAAGAAAAAAAAAAATGAAGGAAAGTGCTAGAAAGCAAACATTTTCTAGCATGGTTTTGCATCAGGATTATCAGTGTTTTTTGGTTGTTATTGCAAATTCTTTTCTCATCTATTTAGCATAAAACTTTGGAAAAGAATAGAGTAATTTTTTATGGATTAAACAAGTTGACTACAGCAAAACCAGCCACTTAAATATTAATTGATTTCTTCAGTGTTTTAAAGCAGATAATCTTACTAAGTTTTGCTTCTCTAATTCATTTTTTTCATCTAACTATACATAATTTTCAGAAATAATCTGCTCCTCGGTTTATTGATTGCTGACTACTGTATAATAAAAGCAGCTCTGCTTCACTCAGCTTTCACAGAAGACATATATTTCTCCTCCCCACCCCAGTAAATCCCTTTTCCATAACAGACAACACTGAAGTCAGCTCGAAATTATATTTGTTGAAGCTTTTCAAAGTAGAGACAGATGTTCCTGGGCACTCACAGAGAGCCTGCAAAACAGCTGGGGCTATTTAATTTAGTGTCCTTTCACTGCCTGTTGCTGCCCCTTCTCTAAGATGCTGCAACCTTGGAAAGCACTGTCCATTCAAATGCAATGTAAAATGGACTCAAGTAAAATACAGATCTGGGGAAGAGACTGAAGACACCTCCTTTTCCAGCTTTTTTTTCCAGCTTTACCAGCTGAAGAAAAAGTCTCTCCTTCTGCCTGCTGTCCTCACTCAAGTCTACAAACTCAATCATCCATTTGGGTGAGAAGTTGCCCTCCCTAGCTGCCTCTCTCCATCTCCTCTGCACCACACAGCACCAGCTGCAGGAGTTTTACTGCTCAGCTGATCTACCTCCAGCCTGGTGCTCAGGAATACTATGATTATATCACCTTTAAAAAAAAAAAAAAAAAAGAAAGAAAACAGACCTTGGGTAAAGGAGAAGGGATAGGGGATGGGCAGTTGAAGCAGGCAGGCGGGGAGCAGCAAGCTGAAATCAGAAGAGGAGCATCCCTATCCCTTAGGCAAACCAGGTTCACTTTGCACTGAGACAAGAGCAGGAGCACGTACATGGTTCCCCTATAGTAGCTTTAGCTACAACAGCTGTTTGGCAAATGAGTATCAGACTAAAACCTCATGTTCATACCCCTGCTTGTAGGTAACCTGAGCCTGCTAAAACATCTGCTTGGTTCTGTTGATAATTCAGCATGTTTTGGGAAGGTATGAGACTAAAAAATGAAATCAGGAAAGCTTCTGCTTTCATTGCTTGCTGCTCTGATGCATTATAAATAAAATAAATAAACCAACCTCAATGCCACAGTCTATAAGGCCAGGTGGAAGTGCAGCCAGATCCCAGGACTGTGTTAAGGAGCTGGGACAGAGGGCACAGGGCAGAGGCATGGGAAGCTTTTGGAGGCAGAAGCTTCAGCAAATAAACCAGGCTTGACACCAACAGTAACAACTGCCAGGCACCCAATATCCCATTAAAGAAAGAGCTATATCCTAAAGTCCATGGGGAAAAAATAGGCTGGCTGGGCAGAGCAATGGAAAAGCAGGAAAAGTCATTTTGGATATGGAGGCGAAAGAAGAGAATACTTTAGGAGAACTGAGCTTTGGAGGCTCCAAAAGAGGGAATATCTCATTCTTGTTTTCTCTTCTGGGGGACCAGATGGGAGAAAACCATGCCTGATCCCTAGTCTATTGTATTGCTCCCTTTCAGTTGTGCGCTAGTGCAAAAGTCCAATATTAGTTAAGGGACATTAAAAAATTGAAGCCTATTTAGGTGCATTGAATTTATGTGGTCAAGCACAAATGACCTGAGTAATAAATCCTTTGGGGCTTGGCAGCCAGATGAGATTTGGACCCTTTAAGTTGTTTCCTTTAAGAGAGGACTTAGATTGTGGCATCAAGCAATTCTTTGGTACAATCCTGTCGTTTACAAAGAATGTACGAAAAATGCTGTTTCCCTGAGCACAGAAAGGAATCCTATTGTTCTGGATATCCAAAAGCACTTAAGGGCTTCTTACATTTATGCTGAATGCCATCAGCTCCAAGGGAATTTCACCTGACCTCATAGCAGTGATCCCTTCCTTCTGTCCCACCCCAGGCACAACCTTGTTTCTTGTTTGCCTGTCCTCTTCACTGCCACTTTAGCTGTGCTGGCTGCAGTACAGAAAGAAAGGAAAGCAAAAACTTACAGATGATGCAAGCTTAATTACTTATAAAGTGTTGTTTCATCAGGACACTTTCTCCATACCCCAGAAAATATTTTCAAGCTGTCACATTCATCAGTGGTAGCAGGCACATAGTCAATACAACTGAAAATGTTCTACTCCAAGGAGAAATATACAGCAATAAGGGAGTAAATATTCTATAGATAGTAATTTCTACCTTAAGTTTCACTTTATTCTCTTTGCACGTTTTACTGCTAGTTGTCAGGAGTGTTGGTGCCTGCTGCGGCAACAAAATCTCATCCTACTTCACCAAAATCTTGTCCCGCCTCAAGGACTCCCACTTAAATAAGGCAGTTTAGAGCAATCCAGCAAAATTGATCTCTTTGAGTTAAGTCAATGAATACACAGGGGTGGGATGGGGTGTCTGTAGGCTGTATGCCTCCCCTTCGTTTTGTTATGCTGCTTGCAAAGTGCAGAGGGAAGTGTTCAAGTCCTGTCCCAGGTTTGCACTGGGCTCTCTGGAAAACATGGAGCAATTCCCTAGGAAGAGCCTCTGGAGATGTCCTACCTGTGCACTCAGCACTACATGTGTTTGTCCCTTGCAAATTATCCCTGACTGGCAAAAAAAAATAATAAAAAGTGACCTGGTGGGTTAGCTTGTGAGTAAACAAAAGCACATGGACCCATCCTGGAACACCTCCCCATGGGCCAGCCCTGGCCAAGTGCAAGCAGCATGGCCCAACAGCATATGAAGCATGCCCTGGCCTTGTCCCTCTGTCTGTTTGTGTTTTGACGGGTGCCAATACAAAGCCAGAAGCTTGGATTTTGGCTTTAGGTAAAAAAGCCTGCATGAACAAAGTGTTTTTATCCAATACAGTTAATATAAACCAAGTTCTTTGAGTGGTACAGAGACAAGAGGAGGGACCACAGCTGAAGGTACTGTTTAACAGTGAACAGCAAGAAATAAAGAGCTACAAAGAGAATAGAAAAGGAAATTGTAGTAATGGGGATGGGGTGTAGCTGCTGTGAGGGAGAGGGTTTCAGCAGACAAATGGCAGGAATAGCTCTGGCCATGTTCTGCAAATAATGTGCAGATTGCTACACCAGAGCACATGGGAAGACAAAATAAGGTTATATTCAAGGATGAGCTTCCAAGAACACTCTCTCACATACACACATAAAAGGAAAAAAAAAAAAAATAGCCAATGAAGAGTTGAACGACAGCAAAGCCAAAGATGGTTTCCAACACTCCAAGACGTCCGGGTTAAAAACTTTAAATAGACAAAAAAATATACACAAACAGAAGATCAGAGAGTGAGAGGCCAGAAACATGTAAAACTATGTGTTATGCATGCACAATGATAGAAGGACAAGAGTTTAGGCTTCTGTATGGGGTGTCTGTGTTGGGGTTTTGGTAGCGGGGCCTGAAGGGGCCTCTGTGAGGAGAGGCCGGCCCCATGCTGGACACAGCCACTTCTGGCCAGCTCCAGCAGACACCTCAGGCCATGGCTGAGCCCAACAGCCGAGCTGGTGGTGCCTTGGTGAAAACTGATTTCAGAAAGGGCAAAAAACACTGCACAGGCAGAGAGAATAAATAAAAATGTGAGAGAAACTGCCCTGCAGACACCATGGTCGGTGAAGGAAGGAAGGAGTGGAGGTGCAGAAATCCCCCTGCAGCCCACGGAGAGGAGGACCATGGTGGCACAGTGTGTTCCGTGCAGCCCATGAAATAAACCAAATTGGAGGTTTATAGCCTCCCTGTCCTTACCTCAGCCCACGAGCTTTTCTACCTGATGGTATGAAATCAGATAAGCAAAGGAGAAAGTGTGAAGATGAAACTTTTTAGTGACTTCCTAATAGAAAGTGTGGAAGGAAGGCATAAAGTTTCCTACACAAGTGGAGGGTGGCTGGGCAGGAATTGTATTTGGAAGAGGAAGCATCTGGAGACAATTTCTCTGCTAGTCACAGAAGTAAGGAAAATCCATTCTACGCTATTTGGCTCAAATGGGGCTACAACACTGGAGCTGAGCATATGTGCTAGTATTGTATAGTTTTAATCGCTTTTCTTCCAATTATTCATGTACAGCACCAACAATTTTAACTCCTAAGCATTTCTTCATTTCTGGAGACAAAATGAATAGTTTAAAATATGAAGACTGCTAGGACAGAAGATCATTTACCGTGGATCTTTCTCATGGAATTTAAACAGTACACAACAGCAAACTATTTCTCCAATGCCAGTAGGGCCTATATTTGTTTATACTGGAACAGGCTCCCCAGGGAAGTGGTCACTGCACCGAGCCTGACTGAATTTAAGAAGAGATTGGACTGTGCACTTAGTCACATGGTCTGAACTTGGGTAGACCTGTGCGGTGTCAAGAGTTGGACTTGATGATCCTTAAGGGTCCCTTCCAACTCAGGATATTCTATGATTCTATGATTCTATGATCTATCTATGTATGTTTCTTTGACAGCTACCCTGTTCTCCATCAGTCTAAATGAGTGGAGCACACACAGTTTCATGGGTTTTGAGACAACAAAAGCCTGTGAGATTTGGTCTGACACCCTGCAAACGTGGCTGCCTTTTCAGCAGGTGGTGAGCCCAAGATGGGGCTGCACTGGGAGCTTTGAACGCCCCCATTCAGTGAGGTGCAGAAGAGGTTGAGGATGCCTCCAGCTTCACAAGCACATGAAAACTATTTTATGCTGGTGTACCAGCAACAACAGCTGTGGCTCCTTTTCCATAAGTAACCTGTTAATTTAGTGAAGCACCATGAATAAACACTTAAAATACCATATGTGGAAATTCAGACAAGGTGGTGCTGGCCTCAGGGCTGCCAGGAGCAGTCTCATGCCACCACCTTTCAGTGATCTCCCAGAACTAGTTGATACTTCGCTTCTAGTTCAACTGATGTCAAAAGGATCACATTTGGCATCCCCAGGTAAAGCCTGCTATGTGAGAACACTGTTAGGAACAGCTACAGCTTTCAAGAATGACGCTAACATATATTTAGCTATCTGGCATTCAAACTTAGCTATCATCCTTTGTAAATATTTGGGAACCTGCCTGCTGCAATGACTTTAAACTCATAGTTTAACCATCATATTACATCCTTTGAAGTGAGGAAAAAATTTGTAGAATACAAAATTGAGTATTATTTTGTTTTCTTAACATCCTATACAGGCCAGCCTGCTTAGAGTAAACATTTCTATAACTTTGGACTTCAAGAGACATTCTTTCTTAATCTAAAAATGCCCATACTCATCCCTAAACAGTTAAGGTCAATTGTGGGCAGCCCCTGTAAGGGGCAGAGTCAGCCTCTTTCTTTTATTTTCTTTTAGGTACACAGAGCTCCAGCTGACCCCACTGCCTCTCCCTACCCAGCACAGTCAGTACTGATGGATGCTGAAAGGAAGATGCAGGGATCAGTAGCAATTAGAACAATTACAGTTAAAATCTAAGCAAATCAGAAGCAAAAGAGACTCAAAAGAGGGACCCAATGATTATTACTTCAGAATCAGACTAATCAAAAACATTACAACTCCAACCATACAAAGAACTGCAAGGCAGGCACTGTTTTATTTACTCCTTATGAACTTGTGCCTCTAATCAGCACTTTACACCTGTAGCATAGGGAGTTAGGGGGAAAAAAAATAGATCTTTGAGATGTTATTGCCCTGATTAAAGAAATTCATACATTTCCTTCAGGGAAAATAAATAAATAAATAAGGCTTAAGCAGAGATGCCTGTAATGGGAACCCTATTGAGACAGATTGCCTTTAAGCCCAACACTTCGCTAGTGAAGCTCCAGACAGTGAAGATTTTAATATAAATCAAAAGCCAGGTGGTGTGGGAGCTAAAGTCATAAGTAGTTGTTTGCATAATATTAATATTGCAGGAGGTAAATACAAACAAAACAAGTTGCTTTGCTTGTATATGTACTGGATGCCAAATTTAACATTGCTATAAGGTAAGAAGATACCAATGGCAGTTTATATTTAAAAGATGAAGAGGGAAGGCTATCTTCATAAGGTAAAACAAGCTTTAAGAGATGATTTTTCAAACAGACTTACTTCTATGTGCATTAAACAATGCTTTCTATTTTAATTATGAATCAGAGGAGTTCCAACATCACTCCTAAGCACACATTGAACCGACTCTCAACTTGCCAAATCCCAATCCAAGCTACACTTGGCAAAAATACACTCACACTACTTCATAGCCTGCCTTTGCTTGTAATTATATTTACTTCAGACTACTTCAACAAGCCAGAAAAACACGGGGGGCGGAAAGGAGGGAAGATGCGCCTACCGTACCAGTACCAGTGGGTCTTTTTTCTCCATGACTGAGGTTTGATGTGGAAACTCCGCTTTGCCCTGGCCCCTGCAGTGGCTGCCCTGGCCCTGGTCCGGCTGGCAGGAGGCTGCCCGGCCGCCTTGGGCTTGGGAGCTGAAGTCAGGGTGCCAGCTGCCCCGGCAGGACAATGGCTCCATTGGGAGATAGCTTGGGGACAAAGGCGCTGCTTTCAGGGTTGATTTTATATGCACACATGTGACCTTTGCCTGAAATGACTCTATGGAAAGCATCCCTGTCCTGAAGATCCGCTTTCAAATGCAGCGGACTGATGTGCCTCCTTAATCTGTTCTTTTTTTTTGTTGTTTTTTGGCTACAGATGCCTCAGGAGAGGTCATGTGCATATAACAAGGTGGTGCTGAGCTCTTTCTAATTATTTAGTGGTGCCGTTCAGTAACTGATAGGGTTATTTTCTTCACTTTCAAAGTTAGCTGGAGTATTTTTATCTGCTTTTAGATATTTAGCTACAAAACCAAAGAGTCCTAACTTCCAATCCTGAGCCATCCCACAAGCCTCTCCCAAGTTCAGCCAGCTTTGCTAGAGCACATATAGCTTTAAATGCATGCACCCAGACACAAACAACAGTCTTTGGATTTTTAATGGACTTGCAGGATGTTTTTATATATTTATATAAAAATCCTAAATTGTAAATGTGATCTTTAAGTATTTTTGAGGCTTCCTACTTTACTGGATATAAAATAGAAGCGATCAACATTTAGCATACTGGAAATCTAGATATTGCTATAGCTGGGCTGGTGGAGGAGAGACGAGGGAGTTTATCACCCTGATATAAGGATACTGCAGCAAAAACTGCAGCTGAGACAGGTCAAAGGAAGGTCCCTTGGAGTGCTTCTTTGTTACGTTATAGGGAAGATTAATAGCAGTATGCCTCTTTAAGTCTAGATAACATTTTCCATTGTAAGATCTTGATTTTTGCTGTTTATTACTCTGACAAACTAACATTTTCATCAACCATTTTTGTGCTGGAAAGTATGTGGCATTTTTTAATCTATTTTTAATTTAAGACAAAATATGCCAGCTATTTTTCAGAATTAAAACAAAGGGTGAATGCTCTGCTCTACTGACGTTAAACACATTTCCCTGTTCTTTCCATAAACAAATCTAGGGATTATATACCCTAGAAGCAACAGATTGGATTTGGGGGGACCAGGGAAGAATGGCCTTTGTGAAGTGAATATGTTCATCCATCCCTACCAAATTCCAACTGGGTTTGACCAAGTCATAAATCTTCGAGAAATCTTTGTGTATGCTCAGCCCCGTGTGTGACTTGCTCACATTTAACCACTGCTCTCTCTGAAGGTCATCTTCCCTGGGTGTCTTTGAGCCCCTTACAGACCACAGGGTGCACTGCAGGTTTATTTCAAAAAAAATATTTAAAAGGTGCTCACAGTCACAACTGGATGAAGGATTGGGTCACCCCCCTGCTGCCAGCACAGCTACAGTTTTAGTTGGCCACATCTTTCCTGTAAATGCCTGTGCTTGTACATGCCGGTGAAGGGGATTCCTTGTCCTGAAATAAATACTACACCATCCCCCAAACTAACCCTCCATGAAATCTCCCCGTTGACTCCCACTCCATCCTCCCTGCTTCTTCAAGTCCCTTCCCTCACCATCGGTCCTTCGAAATGCCCACACTGAGAGGAGGATAACACCAGTGCTTCGAGCAGCTGCTAGATGGGTGGCGGGTCCTCTACTGGAAAAGAAACAGGGCAGCTGTTGAACAGACACAATGTAAGGGTCCCCTACAATGCAGAGACCGACAAAGCACAGAGATTTCAAGTACTTGATACTGAAATCTTAAAATATCATGCCAGTATCTTTCTACGTCAGCTCCAATAATTTTAGCTACAAATCCAATTAGAATTAGAAGTGCTAACTGCAAACATTTGCACTTTTAAATTTTTATTATTATTATTTTATTGAACATTTTGCAAGGTCTAGCAGCAAGCTATCTGAACATCCTACAACACAAGGGAGCAGCAAACAAAGGATTGAAGAAGAAGAAGAAACAAATTAGCAAACTGACACAAGGTCTCCCCACCTCATAGCAGGCTGTTCCCAGCATTGTACTCCCTAATATTTGATTTCCATTTAAACGAGGATGCCCCTTGTTTCCCTTAGAAGCTATCATGCAGCCTGTTGTGCCACTGAAGTTTTTTTTATCCTTTGATCCCCATCTGACTTTAATCTTTTTTTTTTTTTTTAATTTCAGCTTATCACTTCTAGCTATATTGCTGCCCCAGGAAAATGCATCAGTTCTACAGCAGAGGGACAATACATTTTCATAAGTGCTCTGCTGAATGGAGACAAGTTTACATAACAAAACAAATGGCTTCTGCACATTTACAGAATTTATGTCTTACCAACATTTGGAGACAATCCCAATCTTCCCCACTTAGTCTCCTTCCAGCACTGTTAGCAGGTACTAGCATGATTTAACATTCCCCAATATATTAATTGCAATCTGAAAACATTTTAGTAGCTATTTACCCCTGTTTAACAGCACAGCATTTGTGGTCATACAGCTATCTACATCTCTGAGTCATACTCAATTAAAATAAATCTTTGCCAACCCTCTTTCACTCTGCATAAACAAACTCGGGCTGTGTAGCAAAACAGACACTGCTATCTCTAGCTGTCACTGGGAGCAGCAGGGCTCAGTTTGGATGATGCTTGGTCAGAATTAACTAATGGGATCTGGGATAGTTCATGCAGGGGACACATGACCCTGGGCAGGACAGCAGCCAGAAGAGCACACAGCACTTCCTGAGCTGGTCCGTGTCCTTAGTGGTCCAAAACGCACAGGGAGTGCTTTAGTAAAGGGTTTCTAATGAGTTTCATAAGCACATCCCTTTTATATGTGTGCATTTGAAGAGCTAGTTTTGCAATAAAACGTGTTTAGGCAGCTTGATCAGTAAGTCTATTCCAAACACCAGTAAGGCAAGGCATGTGGGGCCATTTTCCTTGGGAAGAGGCTCCTCAGGAAGAGGCTTTTCAGGCTCATTCTGCTCCTTGCCTGAGCTTACTGGACTTTGATACCATAAGGTGGGGCCTGTGCAGTGCCACCACCACTCTTTTAAAGCCTGTGGCCATCAGTGTATGTCATCAAACATGATCTCCTCACAGCACCATCTCCATTGAGCTACAACCAGAGGTGCTGGATCTGCTTTCTGGGCTTAGCTTTAGGCAGCAGCAAGGCACAAAGCAGCTCAGCTCAAGGCAATGCTGGATGTACGCAGGAATATTACTGCTGCACGTAGGAAATCTCCAGGTGTGACAGGCTGGTACTTCCCGTGTGAAGGAGCAGCTCAGCTACAGAGACACTGGATTGCAAGTCTTGGATGAGGAATTAAAAATCCCCCCAAGTCGTATCTTGATCATGCCTATCTTTGAAACGTCCAGTCTAATGAAAACCAAAACTACAGTTTTCCAGATACATTAAGATTCAGAAATGAGTATTCAGGAACTTGATTTTACAAGAAATGCACCGAGGAGAAGACTTTGTGAGGGGCATAGTCTCATGCTTTCATGTGTATCCCAGTCCAGGCTGTGCTGGAAGCTTAACTAAAAGAATAAAATTATTCTTTCCTTTGCAGGACTCACAATTTGCGGAGATGATTGTGGGTGGGACTGAACCTGAAGAAAAGATTATACAGGCTCAGCTTTAAAGCAGCTGTTCTCCTCATCAGAATGAGAAGCCTGGAAATCTGAACATCTCTTGATCCTGTGCAATCAGAGGGAGCAGCTATATACTTAAGCCAGGCCACACATCGAGCACCTCTATATGGATTTCCGGAGCTAACGTTAAGATCCTATTTTTAAAAGCTGTGTTTACATATGTCCCAGTCTGCTAGAAATAAAGATCTTATGAACGTTGCTCCTTTTAATCCCTTCATTGTCTGCATTCGAGCAGTATTGTTTCACATAAATTCTTCAGAAAATCGCACCGGCAGATAAATATGCCATGGGTAACACAGCATTAAAATCAACCTCGAAAAAAACAGCGCTTCAAAAATATTGTACTGGAGATAGTCACGAATAAAAGAAGATTGTGATTTACAAGAAATATATGACCCCTCCTACTGTTAATCTGTTCCATATTTGTTGATTGAGCATGAATTACAGTTGAAAAATATCCCGGGGGATTACTTAATATACTGCCTAATCCAACCATCCACCCCCTGCAAAGTACAACCTCATGCGGTTTTGCTTCATTAGGAGTTTTCTCTGCAGCTCCAGTGTCCCAGCTCAATTTCACCTCCTGCAAACAGGTCTGAGCATGAAGAAATGGCTTCTGTGGCCAAAACTGTGCAGAAATATGTAATTCTGTACAAGCATAATTGCACGAGTTGAGCTAATGGAAAAAACATACTTTGTCTGACTACCTTCTAGGCATGACTGGAGTTACCCCTTCTGAAATCTGAATGGATGATGTGGTCTTGTATCTCTGGCTTTGCTTTGGCATGTTTTCATTTTTTTTAACCCTTAGTTCACAGTGTTATGGCTGCAGAACATAATGCAGTTTTGCTCAGACTCCATTTACCACCTCTCCTGTTCAACAACATTTTTGCCTGCCATGAAATGTTTGATCTCCAATTCGGTTTGCCCACCAGCAGGTATATTATGGCATCCTCGGCTTATGCAAAAACAAATCTTCACTTTGAAAAGCCATCTGATCCATAATGTCTAAAGAGCCTCTGTCAGAAATTAATCCTCCCCTCGTGAGCTCCATTAGCTGCAGTATACCAGGCTAGAAACAGTTACAAAACAACACAGCTTTACAAACTTGCACCACCTTAGGATCCGGCTTCTTGAGGGTATCTGCCACAAGAGTTGGGATGGGAGAAAAATGGCCTTAAACTGGAGCTGTAGGTAAATGCATGCAGTGAGACAAGGTGTGGAGATGTGAAAAACTGTAAGGATTGTAAACCAGAGTTCAGCTCTCCCTGAGCAGCATGAAGAGGGTCTGCACAGGCTGAAGGTTTATTCTGAGGAATCGTGAAGTTGCTGAGATGATAGATTACAGTTTTATCACCCCACCATCATGCAGGGTGCTCCAGATCCCAGATAAGGCCAGCAAAGAGCCTTAGGGGAGAAGGGAGTATTGCTGGTATCAGACAAGATCCTGCTCCTTGACTCGAGGGCTGACTCCACAACTCCTTTATCTGTTTCCATATCACTAAAACATTGCTTTCTACGCCTCCTTTCTCCTCTCACACCAGTTTTCTTGCCCTAGGCCCTGTCCTGAACATTTCTGTAGCTAATGCAGGAGACACTGCTCCACCTCCTTCTGAAGGTCCTGCTCTAGTACAATATGTACAAGCTATGTCAAATTCCACGTCCTGAGCAAGATGTACAAATTTCTTAAATGAAACAGTAACTCACAAATTGCAACTCGGGACCAAGTTAATAAAATAGTTCAAGAAATCCGGCATGCCTGGGTCCCCAAAGGGAACAGTACAAATATTCAAGGCTGCTCTTATCTGCTCCAGAAAACCCAGTGTCCGAAGCGGGTTGTTAGGGTTTGAAAGTCCTGATTTCTATCTTCCTGTAAAGAAAGTAATATTCTGGAGAGAGTGTTAAAAATGCAGTATTTGGGGGATTGGGGACATTAGTTGATTTTTTTTTTCAAAGAAGAAACCCAACAACTTTCTTGGTTCTCATCACCTTCTGCTGGAGTATAAGAGTTAATTCAAGAGAATGGACAACTCATGCGTGCATTTTCCATTGCAGTGTGGATTGGGACCTTCTGAGTGTTGGACTGAACAGGTATCAACCACAGTGAGAGCTGCTCCTGCACCAAAATGCACTCAGCTCTGGGGAAAAAAATGAGAGCTCATGGGCCTCGTCAGTTTTGGCCACTGCAGAGAGGAGCTGCTGAGAAGTGAAGGCTTTGGGGCTACACAAGAGGTCTCTGACTTGCATTGTGCATGTAACTGTTTGAGACTTCTAATACAACTCCAGTTTGTTTGCGAAGCTTGGTTTATATTCCTGCTTGTAATTTATCTTCTGCTTTTGATTCCTCACAACATCTGTGTCCTTTTTCCAGACCCCCCTGCATGGTTTTATTCACTAAAGCTTTTAGAGTTTTGTTTTTGTTCTAACGTTTTTGCCTTCTAAGTTGTTTTTATTATGATGTACACCACACTGAGTGCTCTGGCAGCCTGTGAGGGGTGTTTTCTAAGAAGAATAAATTATGGGCATTAATAAAACAAAGCACAGAGCTTTTGAACATTTGGTTTCAACGTGGAAGGATTCTCTTTCATATGAGAATCATGTTGAGGATTTATTTCTAGGGGGACTTTTTCTGTTATTAAGATCTAACAAAGCAGTATTTTACTGAAGGCTTTTTGTTTTTCCCTCATCCACTCTGTCATGGTTATTGCAAAGCTCTTCTGCTGTTTCTCATTTCACTGCAAGGTACCTATGTGCATATGAAAGGTACACTGTGCAGGGTTTGCTTTTAAGTTTTCAGCAGAGTGGGGGGAGGGAGCTTTGGGGGGTTTTGTTTGAGGTCCTTTTGTGGAGAGGGATTAAGGTAAGAATACAGAAACCAGGGGCAAAGTAGTTCTTTAAAATAAATCCAGATCTCCCCTCTGTAAACACATGCCAACCAAATACACAAATTATGACAAATTGGTTGGCTGTGTTCACAACTGGGCTGGTGCTAAAAAACAAGAGCACTATAAGCAGGAGTTACAACATTTATTTGGACCTCCTTGAAAAGTCTTCCTTTCAGTAGGCTCAATCCTGCAGCATAAGCAATTTAGCTCTCATGAGTAGTTCCATTGACTGAAAGCAGGGCCTGGATTTACAGGGTCACCTAAACCAACAGAAGAGTTTTGAATGCAACATTTTCCCATAAGTCACTTCCCATTATACCCTTTTGCCACCTGGACTCCATCTCCTTAAATCTGCTTTATTGCTCCCATATGCCTTTATTCAGCGAAGTGCTCGGGCTTTGATGAAATGGGAGGGATGTAAGCGAGCACCGAGCAGCTTTGCTGAGCCAGTGCTGCAGCCGCACTCCAGATTAATGCCTCCTTTCATATAGCTGCATCCCCGCACTGCACTCGGGGAACAGCCTCCCGCTTGTAGTTCCCAAACATGCTCGCTTTCTCTTCGAAATCAGCTCGCAAAATCCTCCAGCTCGCACCTCCATGGACATCACTGGTGCAAGGGAGTCTCCTTTTGCCAAGCGCCAGTGGGTGTCCAACACCACCACATGCTTCAGCTGCCCCAGACTTCAGTCCCCTCTGGTTCCCAGCAATGGGGTCTCACCCACAGCCCAGCCCTCACTCACGCCAGTAGTCTGACTTTGGCTTCCCAACCGGCACAAAACATTATATTTTCCCCCCTGATTTTAGGTAGATTGGGTTTCTGGCAATTTCCCAACTGACTCACCTCGCTAAGGCGAGCCTCTTGGCTGATGCATGGGAATCCCAGAAGTGGAACAGAAGGATGACAGGACCACCACCTTCAGCAGTACTGGATCAAATAGCTTCAAAATCATACCCTAATGAGGAAAGAGACACATAGTGACATCTCTGTATATCTCCCAGCCTAGTATCTCCATGCAGACGTAAAGAAGATGCATTTTACAGTACAAAAAGATGAGAAAACATTGCTTTCAGGAAATCTTCACTAAAATGTCATACTCTGTACCTGGGAAAATTTTTAGCAGCATAAACGCATATTTCAAAGCTAGCATGTTTTATCTATGCACCTACTTTTAAAGATGCAAGCAGCATGATAACATAATGCTCCAGATCAAAAGGAGGGGGTGGGAACTGTAAACTTTGCAATGTTTGACTTGAACTCAAGTGAAAACATCTGACAGCTTTTATTGGTGTTTGCACTTCTCAGGGACGGAATAAAGGTAAAAGCCACCCGATTGTTGCTTTTTATCACTTTCCAGCCGTGCTACAAAAACAGGAATCTGTTAATTGCTTCAGACACCTATGGGGTCAGGTTGGCAGCAGCAAGGAGCTCTGAGCCTTCCCCTTGTAGCTGCTGTCATGAAAAACCTCGTGTGTTTCCTTCCTCACCGCAAGTCTCACAAAGAGATTTACTGCTGTGTTTTAACCACACGTCAATGAGCCATTCAAAATTTACAGCAGCAAATTTGGAGACTTATCTGTGACAGAATTTCCCCACTGATGGGCCATAATTTATAGTAAGTGTTTGCATACTTAATTAGCTGTGTGATGAGATGAAATACTACAGAACGGTGGCCTAAACGATGGAAGCAAATCAGAGGCACTATATCCCTACTTAGGACGGTGAAGAGCAAGCAGGAACTGAGGAATGAGATCGGATTTCTTAGCTGCACCATGCTGCTCACGAACAGCAGCAAGCAACTGTATAGGAATACCTAGAAATGGATGTTTATTTGCATGTCCTGAGGTTTTACTTTACTTCTCGCTGGATTTCTTACCATCAATGCCACTTCTGTAAATTTGTTTTCAACTGGACTCCCAGACATCCCAGTGGAGACGAGGACCT
Source organism: Anas acuta (assembly GCF_963932015.1). Taxonomy (NCBI): domain Eukaryota; kingdom Metazoa; phylum Chordata; class Aves; order Anseriformes; family Anatidae; genus Anas; species Anas acuta. Next base: position 144,813,288 of record NC_088980.1, read on the forward strand.
ATACAGTGAATTTATGCTGGTGATCATGTTGATTTGTTTAGACACCTTTTAACCAACAAAGGGTTTGAAAACCACTTATCCAGGCTGTTTTAATGATCTGGTCACATGGAAACAAAGAGCAATGCCACACAGAGGAACACCTATCAGCCCAGCAGAGATATCCCAATTCCCCTGGGAGTCTGGAGCAGGATATGGAGAAAAGGGGGCTTTTCCTTGAAGAAAAGGTGTCAAAGCTTCAGTTTTACAGTCCATATGCACAGGATGGGGCCTGGTGAAGTTGAAATGGGCAAGACGGACTTGTGAGATATCAAGGAAGATGCTCTGGGCAGGTGAGAACTCAACACCCTTATTTTCCCCTATCACAGAACCACAAAATGGCTGAGGTTGGCAGGGACCTCTGGAGATCATCTGGTCCAAGCCCCCTGCACAACAAGATCACCTGGAGCACATAGCACAGGATAGCATTTCTAGATAATATCTCTAGATAAGGAGATATACTTGAATATCTCCAGAGAAGGAGACTCCACAACCTCTCTGGGTAACACGATGTTTCTCATCTCTTGGCACTGTGTTTCTTGACAGCTCTCAGCTTCTTTCATGACAGGCACACCAGGGAACAGGACAGCACGGCAAGGAGTCCCTGCAGAAGGTCTGAGCAATGCAGGTACTTTCCTGTTACCAGAGATGCATTTTTTCTCTCAGATCTCCTAGCTGATTTCTTCTCAACTGATGAAAGCTCCAATCCAGGTAAGGTGGTGTCAGCTCCTCCCTCTCATTTTTTTGGCATGTGCACAGCGCAGAACCTTCCTCCATGCTTCAAATATCAAAACTTCCATCAGGGCTTTGAGCATTTCCATTTTAAATTGATATAACACCTTCTACAACATATCCACATAGCCAGAAGAGCACATAAAACTCTGACACCACCACAACTTGCCATGCTGTGTTCAGTTCAGCATCTCATTTCCATTTGGAATTTGCTGTTATGGATCACGATATGAAATGAGCATATGTCAGACTTCATTAACAAAAAGCTGTTGAATTGACTCAGAAAAACTGCAAAAAGCTCTCCATCACAGCCTAATTTCTGATTAGATTTCTTGGTTCATCTCTAAGGGTCAGTAATTCCATTTCTTCAGGTCTGTTACACCTAGCACAGTGTTGATACTCCTACCAACTCTTTTGGCTGAAAAGGTGAAAATTCCTCCAGCCCCAGCCTCCTGTGCCTTTTATTAACCCAAATTAAATGCTGACAACAGCAGTCCATCTTCCACTTTCTCCTTCTGCCTTCTGCCCCATTGATGGTCATTTCCATTAGTTTTATACTCTTTAGCATATACCTTAGTGCAAAAATCACATTTTACCTTTACAAAGTGCTCACAGCACCTTCAGAATACATTTAATTACTACAGAAGTAGAATTTTGCCTTTGAACTGTTGGTCCTCATACATCTTCCAGTGTATCGATATGAATTTCAAAAGTAAAATTAAGCACAAAACAAATTTTAAAAGATAATTTGTCTTCCTGCATCCTAATGGGTTTGGAGAGCATAATCCCATCATGTCTCCTTCTCAAGTCATCTGTAACACACTCAGAAAAAATAAAACCATACCAAAACAAAACAACAACAACAAAAGAACACTTTATGCGTAAACTCAACTCATGCATAGCAAGAATAAAACATTTTTAAAGTGTATTGAAGCACAAACTCTCCAGAAGTTTAATTCTATTAACTCTATTAATTCAGCTTATTCTTTCCCAATAGGTAAAAGCAACTGGATCAGTTTGGAAGGGTGCAAGTAAATAAGAATATGACTTGTAAAAGGCTGCAGGAAGGTGTTGCCTCTCTCTTGCAAAGCAACAGCCTTCACTCTCCAATCCCTTACACCTTTGCTATTCACCTAGAGCTGGAAGCAAGACCAAAGTGCTCAATCAGGCCAGAGCCCACCAGGCTTCCACATCCCGGCTGTGAAAGGCCCCCTGTGTCCGTGGCAGGGTTTTATGGGGACTGCAGACAGCCTGCCTTGATCAGCCCAACCTCCTCCTCCTCCCAGCTCTGGGGGAGCACCTGGAGAGGCCTCGGGCCCTGGCTATGGGTTCTCAGGGCTCGGTGGTGCCAGCCTGCCAGGCTTTCTCCTCAAACAGCCAGTGGGCCCTTGAGCAGCACGGGCCTCCCTCTGCTTCCATACCTCCCCTTGGTTTTATTGGCGGGCTGTACCCTCTGCACGTGCTTTGCAAAAGGCATCACAATAGCAATTAAGCATAGGAGGAGTTTGCTTTTGATTCCTTCTGATGAATTGCCTCAGAAAGCCCGTGTTTGAAGCAGAAGAGATTAGTACTGTATTTACTAACACACCACAGGCCCAGTGAGAGGAGCAGGGAGAGTAATCCCTCAGAAAAGCCTGTTTGTTATAAAACACACCACAAGTAATCAATATACCCCAGAAGAGCAAGGACAGCGATGGAGAAAGCCCTTAATGTGAACCAGACCGAAGAACATGAAACAATCAGCTTGATGGGTGAAGTAGTGATTTGGCAAATGTTCTGACGCTCCTTGCCATGGGATTTCCGGACAGTCATGGTGAAAGTAAGTAAACAGGCCTCATCAGGAATAACATTAACAACAGGCACAGCAGGCAGGCACAGCTGGGCTCTTCATTCAGGAAAAGAGTTCCTTCCTTCACCTGACACTGAATCCTAAGCTCCGTGTTTTATCACAAAGCAGCCTGGATGTGAGTGGTACATGGGGTTTGCTTCTACTGAAATATTTTGGAACCGGAGGTACAGCAATGTGATGGCCGAGTTCACACGTCACAACAAAACCAAGAGGTTCCCTCAACTAACCTGTATCCACTTCAAATGCTTGAGGAGTCACTCTGCAACCTGGTGCTTTCTGGCTCCCAGTCTCATGCCCTATCCATTACACACAGAAATTCCGTGTTTCAGTTGAAGGATTGCCCAGGGCTTTCAAGCCAAATCAATTTCCTCACCTGTGAGACAAGAATAAGAGGGTTAATAGATATAAAGGCTTTTAAAATTCACTGTTTAAGTGCTAATTGCTATTTTCCATGTGACAACCAAAAATTGATTTTTTGTGTGTGTGTGTTTATTTTTCATAGTAGGAACTCCTCCCATCCCCGGGGAACACGATCTGCACAGAATGGAGAGAAGCAGACAGGGGATGGCTCATTGTGTCAGAGAGGGATTCAGTCTCTCCAGTAAAACAAATAAAATATATAAAGCCACTTTATAAACCTTCAGATCCAGAGCCAATAAATCCAGGGTTCCTTTAATGTCTTCGGACTCAGATGATCTCCTCATGCCCAACCCTTCTATCTGATTAGCTGCAAAGAGATGAGAGCTGGTTTTGGTGACACCAAACTCAGGACAGGGGGAATTTGAGGCAGTCCTCTAGGCTGGAAACAACAGCAAACAGTTGTATACAAAGGTTTGGATTTCTGGATAAAACAGCAGGGCCCATGGGGAACATTCCTGCATTAAAGTCAGCATGTGATTCCAAAATTTGACATCTCCAAGGTGCTTGGAGCTTTCCAGAAAACAAGACCATCACTCAAAATGTGACAGGGGCTTCAAACTGTTACAACATCATCTCCAACAGGCATTAACACTAAACTCTGAACACTGGAGTTTGATGTGGCTCCAGAAAGGGCTGTGCTAAGCTTCAGAGAGGATGTGCTAAATTTGGAAAGATGTCCAAAGAGAAAACCAATTATTTTCACCAGAAGTCCATCTAATGTTTTGCAACGACCTTGAGGCAGGCAGATGTAACAAGGGATGGCAAGTAGCCACTGATGTGAATTATATTTCATCCCAGCTCCAAGATCACTCATCACGGTCACACAGCTCATCAAGGTCACACAGCAATCAAATGTGGAGAAGACACGTGGTGTTCAACAAGCTGCACAAGGCCGAAGGGAGCTTGCAGCTCGGCTGAGAGACAGCACCCTGCCCTCTCTTCCTTGCGGAAGAAGCTCCTGGCTGGTTGGGTGTTTGCTGCAGAGCTTGATCAAAACAGCAATAATCAGTTCTGTACTGCAGAAGACATCGACTTGGTTTTACTCGGGTGGGCAGCCAAGCTCCACCACAAGCACTCTCTCACTCCCCCTCCTCAAAAGGAAAGGGGGAGAAAATATGATGAATAGGGCTCAGGGTTGAGATAAGGTCAGGGAAATCACTCAACTATTATCGTCATGGGCAAAACAGACTCATCATAGGGAGATTAATAAAAATTATTACCTATTACTAACAAGCTAAAGCAGTGAGAAACAAATCAGTTGTTGGCTCGGCTCTGGGCAGCAGTGGGTCCCTGTGGAGCCAGCTGAAACCGGCCCTTATCTGACATGGGGCAGCTGCTGGGCTCTGCTCACAAAGGCCACCCCTGCAGCACCCTTGCAATGTAAACCCAATAGAAACACATCACCCAAAATGCACTCCATGTCACTCAAGCCAGGGTGGATCTTCATCTGGAGTTTGTACTCCGGAAAGACACAGGCATGGCTCCACTGCTCTGACTCCAATGTGTCTGGTTTATTCTTCAGGTGCTTTCTGCACAGGTCCTGCTGCTCTACACCCTTGTTTCAAATTACATTGTCCACAGCAAAGTAGATCTACTAGATCTTACCATCCCCTTGGTCCATCTGCCTTCCCACATCAGTACCACACTGCAGACCAAGCCAGAGATGTTCCAGATCAGAAATTTTGAACCAGCTTGCTTTTCAGCCACCTTAGTATTTGAAAGCCAAATGGTGCTGAGGAGAAAGGGGGATGGTACCACAGCCTTGCTGCTTGTGTGCTGCACAGCTGCACCTTGTGGCTGCAAGATGAGATGAACCTTTTAGATGCTACCAGTGACACCAACAACCCAGAGAAGTGACCCAGCGTGGTCACTGAATATGAACTCCTGACTATTTATGGAACACCTTTCAAAACTCTTCTCTGGGCTGTCTCAAGTGATGTCTTTGCTGTAGTGTCCAAGCAGTTTCCAAAAAGTTGTCACTTTACTCCTTTGAGGTAAAGGCAGCACTATTACCATTTTCAGATGAGACAGAGATACTAATAAACTATTTCTACTAATTTCAAGATCCTTCCTTAATACTTTGAGAATCCCAGATTTAGAAGACATGGCAGTATGTGATACTAATACATTCTGTAACAGGCACTACCAGAGACGAGCTGTGCTGGCTTTCTGAAGTGCAGACCGCTGTTATCTCCAGCCAGAGCCATCAAGACTCCCTGGTTCTGTGAATCAGAACTGTGTGCCTCCAGCTGAGCACTGAACAGAGAAGTTAAAAGTGACCTTTTCTGAAAATTATAGCTGAAATGACCTGGCAGAATCCCATAATAATTCTGTCTATGAAGACACGGAAAAAGGATACAGCTCTCCAGAACACAATTCAGCTGAGCATGACTGCATTCCCCCTGCAGCCTCCTGCCCCACTCAAGACACTGCTTTCAGATCATCTCATCATACTTCGATGCCAAGGGGCTGAGTAAAGTTGCCCAGCTGGTCTTTTGTCCGCTTGTATTTGCAACATTAATCATATTCTCCAAAGAGAATACTTAAAAAAAATATTGAATTATTGGAAGAGCAATTTCTACTCCATGTCAGTGACATGACACGTTGCCTCTTTCATGGTTCAACACCAGCGTTGGAACATACCTTGCTCAGACCAGGTACGAGACTGGCAGCTAACAGGGGTTGCAGATTGCCATCTTCTTGGTAACTGATACTTAGAGCGAATGTCAAGCATTTTAGCAAATGGCTATGTCACCTGGTGCCAAGGAGCATTGCGTCTCCTGAATCTCCAGTTATAACTCAACTTCTGTGACTCAAAGGGATTTTGTCCAGTCATTTTTGCCCGTTGTCCCTCAATGCTCAGCTTCTCTACCTTGCTGCTGTTCCCTCTCAGACCATCCTTTGATTTCTACTTTCTGTTGCAGTTACTTGTTCCAGTTCTTTATCCATGGATTTAGTTTCCTCACTCCCCAGGCTTGCCTAACTTTCCATTTCACTTTTGACTCACCTTCATCAGGCGTCAATCTAAACCACCGCATTTCACTCCAGAGCAGCTGAGGCCCAAGCACTCATTCCCTTCAGCTGCCTCTGCCCTGCAGGCAGTGATTTTGTGACCTTTTGCCATTGATCAAAGTGGTAAGTCACCTGGTAGTTCACAGGGCTTAGATTTCGCCATGTTTAAGACTTCTGGAAATTGGGCAAAAACTGCTAAACCACATGGACAGCTTAGGCAATTCTACCTCTAACATCCACCAAAATTTGCAAGTCTTGACATTATTTCAGGCAGATGTTAGAGGATGATTCTGGGAGTAGATAGATGTAGTTGCCAGCCACTGAGATGAAGAAGTCCAAGAGAGAGTCCAAGAGATGATAAAGTTGAACAGAACTGAAAGTTATCCAAAAGCTTGTAGCTTGTGTTCAGCTCCCTTGGGAACACACAACACACACTGAGCAAATGATTCCAAAATATTAAGAAATAAGCTAGCGTGTAAGAAAAATAAGGATCTCCTGTTGAATTAAGGAGTTAGGTCATTAATGCTTGTTCATATTACATTACTCACACTTGAGAGACAAATAACTATCTGTTGCCTCACTAACCCACATATTTATTTGAACAAATATTTCCCAAGAAGTAGGGAGAGAGAACCATTTCAACAGAAAAGTTCTATATTATGGTCTTATCATAACAAGCCACTTCACAGTACGCTGATGTGTATCGTATACAAGCATCCATTGTAAAAAGCTAATAAGTGTATCTCATTTTACGGTGCTGACATGTTCGTTCGTTCTCAGAGGTCATTAGCTCACAACGGGGCCTCTCATTTCCATATGCCTTACTGAGGTTTTGCTATATTTCAGAATCAAGCCTTAATATGAGCGTTATTAGCTCAGAAGAACATGATCATTGTCATATAAAGTCAATTTATGTTTATGTAATGCATAAAATATATATATATGCTTTACATATTTATATATAATATATGCAATCTCTATATACTTTACATATACACACACATATATATGTAAAGTTCTGCAATTATTCAAAACAAATTTTAATTAAAAAATCTAGTCTCTGTTTGCAAAGGACATAATGCATTACCAGGTTCAACTCTACATACCTAGTATGCTTAACAGAAGGCTGGATTTTTAAAAATGAAAAAAAATAAAATACTTATATATTCGATCCTGAACAATCCTGCCTGCTTTTCTCTAGGTTCAATATGCTGCCCAGCCAGGCCTGCCTGGAAACACGGTGCTGGAAGCAGGCTCTGAGCAGAGGTGAATCGCTGCTTCAGCTTTGGTCAAAGTGAAGGGTTGTCACTGGTCAGTTCAAAATTTTGGAGGTATTCCTGGCAGCCAAGGGCAGAACACCATTGATCCAGGCAATAAAAAACACACAGGGAAAGTCAAAGCCTCTTAAAAAGTAAAACAATAAATGGTGGGAGTAGACAGCAGCTACTTAGCAGACTGCTGTCACACATGTGTGTGATTTTAACTGTCTGTAATTACCTACAGAGCATGAAAGACCATTTGATGGTGTGTAGTGATACCTTCCGCAGAAAAAGGGAGATACGTCCATCTTCCAGTTCTGCTCTTGATCTCAATGGGCTTTAAAGCCTTGACATCCTCAGCAGGCTGTGTTTGAAGCTGCAGAAAAAAAAGTAGAGTAGAGAAAGAAAATGGTGGGGAAGGAAGAGGGGAAGGGTCTGGGGAGAAGGAGCCTGAGAACTGATAGGGTGTGTGGTGCTCCTTGTCCATGCAGTGAATTCAGCTTGCAAGAGCAACAAAACCATTTATCTTCTGCTCCTTGCCCCTTCCCCAGCCTGGCAAGGTGCTTTTACAGCATAAGCAGGCACACACAATGTCCTGAGCAGTGCACCTATACCGCAGATGTGCCTGATGCATCAGCATCGGCTGGGAGACGTGGTGCATGAGGAGGGGCAGGAGAAAATGCCCCAGGAGTTACAACTACTGCTTGGGTGAGCTCAGGTGTCTCTGGTATTCTTTAGCATGCCTCCCAAAAGGGCAGGGAAGGGTGGAGGACTTGAGCGATAATGTGAAGGATGAGAGGGATTATGCCTTGACAGAGAGGGACTCTGCAGATGAAGAAATATCCCCAGCCTGAATGATAATGGGATCCCCAAAACTGGGATGGTCATATCCCTCCAATGAATGTCATCAACCCCCCAGTTAGGTAGCAAACATGCAATAACTCACCACTTGGGGCTTCTCTGAACAGTAATAACATTATGGATGTCTTATACCAACTAAGCCTTACTTTGAATAGATAAAACAAAACAAGACAAAAAGCCCGAAGATGTGCAGCTTCCATGTTTGAACCAAGCAGACAGGGATGTGTCAGAGGTTGCTTCAGGAAGCTTGTGAGAGGAGCAGGATCATCCAAGCAGGAAAGACCAAATCTTCCTGCCATCCTTGGGTGCAGCCTCTGACATATGGCAGCAGGGGGAAGGCAGATGAATGACAAAAACCAGCACTCAGCACAGGGGAAGGTGGAAGGGGCTCTGCGTGGCCTGGTGGCATCTGCTCCCACTGGTGACAGACAGGAGTCACTGGTTTGTCTCAGGAACCAATACCAGAGCTAAATATTGATTAAAAACATAAATGCTTTGTACACTAAGGCCAATTCCTGGTCATACTTCTGTTCAGCATGAGTACGTATTACACATGTAGCTATAGAACAGGTAAATCAGATTCAAAGTATATATTTAATTTTTTTTAACCAATTGTAAATGACATATTTACAAGCTTTTTCTATTTTTAATAGCATAAACAATCAAAGGGAAAATAAAAGAGAAAATCTGAGCTGTTAGTTTCAGGTAGTTGACAGGCATTCAGTCACAAGAAGCTGCTCGACTCCGCAAAGGACACAAAGCCCTCGCTGGACTCTCAGCACTGACGAATACAACACTCAAGGAAGAGTGGTCAAAATTAAGCTGTTATGTTATACACATTATCAGTGTCTTTTCCTCATTTTTTTTTTCTCCAATGAAATTCTTGAGCTTTAACTGAAAAATAAGAGTAGTGTTTTCACCTATTCTCTCCATAGTTTCATTTAGGTTTTCGCATCATCTACATCATGGCAGTAGTCAACAACCAATTTCTTGAAGTCCTTTATCAGTCCTCCAACATTACTTCTCTCTCCTCAATTAAGAGACCTACAAAAAAGCTTTGTTCTTTCTCTTCCTCTGTCTTATCCTGTATTGTAAGCACTGAGTGCTTTATTAAGCACATGGAAGTTTTTCCATGCTGTAAAAACAAATTTATGTTTTTAAAAATCTATTAAAACAATGGAAAGTGCTCAGTATTTTGAAACCAGTCAAGTGCTCAATAACAAACACACGAATCCCAGCATTTTAAAATGATCGTGTCCTTTGATAAAAGCTTTTGAGACAGAAACTTTTTCTACACACACTGCTCCAAATGCAGGAAGACAAGAAGGATGTTTGCACTGACCATAGGGGATGGGGATCATCTCTGCCTGATCCTCCAGAAGGACAAATAAGCTGTTAGTAGCCTGCTGGCCATGTAGTTGGAAAAAGAGGATGGAAAACTGAAACAGGGCACTCCAATGCCAGGATATTATCCTATTCCAAAGCAGCTTTGGTGGGTGTCTGAGTGATCTGCTTCTCCTGAAGCTTGAACAACTCTCAGGTGGCCACTACCTCAACAAATTGGAAGAAGAACTGAAGATAAATAAATTAAGGGAAACAAGTGAAGCCTTCAGCAGCCCCATGGGCAAACCCCAAATACCTCAGAACAGTAGGAACAGCATTAGGAAGGTGAGCGACCAAACTGACGTGAGAGCTTTGATCTCCCCAAGCCTCACTTCACTGTGGTAACAATCTCCACCCCTCCCCTTCCTTCTTCCCTGTGTCCATTTTTATTTTTTACAAAAAAATTAGGAATAAAACAACTAAAACTAGCGAGACAATAGCACACTGTTATGAAGGTTCATGGCTGCCGTACCAATTTGAAAAGCTGTACTCAAATATTTCCAAAACTGCTAAAAACACCTCCTTCCCACGCAGGCTTCCATTAGCCTCCTGGACGGGAGAGGAGCCACCAAAAGGCCTGTTGACAGTGCCAAAGCTTAATGCGGTTAAAAGCTTGAAGATTTAGCAAAATAAGCAACCAGAAGCTGAGCAGCACCTTATGGTAGTCGGTAAAAAAAGGTCCCCAAGTGCTTCTGGACGCAGTGCAGCTGGTGAGCACCTTGTGGTGTCCCGCCAGGCCGGCAGCCTTGGCACGGCCGCCCCGGCACGGCCCCAAACAGAGGCTCACTCACACGGCTCCACACTGCCTCAAAGCCGTGAGTCACCATCCCTCCTTTTCCTGGAAAGGTGAGGAACAGATAACTTCCAAAAGAGGGTTTTTCCTGAAGTAAGTTTTTTTTTAAAACGGGGAAGAGTTGATCGGGTCTTGAAACGCGCTTTCACTTCTGTGGTGCCCTCAAGCTTGGGGACATACTTTCTCTGGGGAACATATGAGGGATATGTTTTAATTTATCAAATATATTTTTTTTTCCACAAGATGTTTTATACATTTATAAGAAATAGGAACCTTTAGGAAACAAAAATGACATTTTCAGAATGAAATACTTTATTAAACCCCTTCTGCAATTCAATTCAGGGGATAAAAATAAGGCAGAACAAAAATAATAATTAAAAAAAAATCGCCTTGACCTGAAGTCACCCTCTGGAGTCGTTTTTGAAGGGAGTTGCTCTTGACCCTGACTCTTGAGACCGTTCCTTTTTTATTTTTAACCCAGCATAGAAAATAAATAACCTCCAGTCACAGAAGTTCATTTCACTTCACCGTTCCAAAACTTTCGAAATTAATCTGGTTCAACCCCCCCCCCCCCCCCCCCAAAACCTAGCCACAGCAGAATTCGGAGTCCCAGCGAGGAGCAGATGTCAGCGCTCGAATCCAGCCTCGTTTCGTTTCCCCCGAGTGGAGCTGCAGGAAGGAGCCGAGCCAAACCGGGAGCGGCAGTGCCAAGAGGGGTTTGTTTGGCTCGCTCTTCACGCTCCCCTCTCCATCCTCGGCCCCAGGAGCTACGGGTGCAGCCAAAATCAGCCTTATTTTGTCCGTAGGTGAGTAGAGTCAAGCCACTGAAGAGCCCAGCGAGTCCAAGGTGAGATTATGGGGTCAGAAGCTGGGGCAAGGAAGCCCTGCTCCCCGCAGCAGCGAGCCCAAACTACCCCACACAGCTGCACTTCTACTTAGAAATGGGAAAAAAAAAATCTCGCTAAGTGCACTTAAATTTCATGCTGCCATTTTATGATGTTTACCACAAAAATACTGTTTTTCTTCCTAAGCACCATATGAGATTAAGTACATTTCAGTAAAATGTGAAGTCCTAATGAAATCCCATCTCATCTGCATCAGCAAAGGTCACTAACATTGCACATTTATCCACACAAAATAAAACAGTAATAAAAGAAAACCTTAGAAATGCATTTAGCGAAACTGCATTCAGGATATCAGATGATTATGGAATAACAGACTTTATGGATTAGCTGCTATGGCTTAATGCGTATGAAAACACTTGTATATTATTATTGCCATTTCACATCATAAAATCAGGAAATAAATACATAAATATTTTACGAACATATTTATATTAATGTAAATTATAAATATATAAAGTGATTAAATCTCATTCAAAAACATTTAAATTTATCTTGTATATTTTAAGGACCCTTATGCAGTACTGACACTGTGTTAAAAATCTTAATTTTCTGTGATTAAACTGCCTTAAGGAAATTAAAATAGGCATGCCTTAAATTTCCTTATATTAAAATTTACACAAATGATCAGATCTCTATGAATACAAAATCAACTAAAATGAAATAGCTTTTATATCCTAAAAAGCTAGGCAGTGTAAGGATATGCTGCTACCATTGACACAAGCCCTGAGGTCAGGTTGAGTACATTATGGGATGGCACAATTCATGATGGAAAGGCAGTGCCAGCTCTCCCAAAAGCTCAGAGTTGTACACTGCTGTCCTTCCTCCACAGCATCAGGACAGAGTGACAAGACCAAGCAGAGCTGAAATGAATGCTTACTTAGACACCAAGGACAGAAGCTATATCCTAATCAGATATTTGAGCATTTCTACAAATCTAAGAAATGCAGCAGTTATTTTGTGAACATTTTATAGTTATGCTAATAAAACCAAACAAAAAACACAAATGCAAATGTAAAGTCTATGTTAAAACAGCATATAGGTATTTTCATGTTACATCTTTACCTTACACTTGTGTATTATGCTTATAATGAACAAAAACGAACTCACATTAAAAATTTCATTGTCTGAAAAATGGGAGATGTAAGAAACCATCAAGACAAACTGTAACAAGGTATCTTAATCCAAAGGCCTGCACTGTGGCAAGGCAAAGCATCCCCTAAACATCCCCGACAGATACTTGCCAATTTACAGCTTATAAGCCTACAAGAAGAGTTTCACTTCACCATGAGGTGTGTTTATTTTCCATCATAACTTCATCATTCTGCAAAAATTCCTTTTCTTACAAATAAAGCTAATCCTTTCCTTCCCAGAGGAAATACCAAGAACAGCAGGTACATTTTTTTCTTCTTCTTTTTTAAGCAGTCTTTTAGGTATTAGACAGGAGAGTTCCTTCCTCAGACTTATTTTATTCTCTAGACCATTATTCAGTTCCCTTTATTTTCTTCTTATACACAGTGCTACCTGTTGGTTCCGTTTGGGGGAATTTGCCCACCTGTTTCTTCAAAAGTGCTGCTCAAAATCATTGGCACTTGATGGAATAATTATTGCCATGTTTTACATAAAATCCTGTTAATCATCAGGTAAGATTTGTTTTTTGCAATAGTCTCCAACTGCACGCTATTTCACATTCACCCCTGCTGAATTCATTTCGATGTGCTGGTGCAGGGCGACCTGTGCCACCTGCCGAACTGTCCTGACCTCTGACTGTGCCTACCAGCGGGCGAGCACGCCCGTCCACCGAGCACAACACCCTGAATTCAAACCTCTTTTGTATCCCATCAAACACATCAATGGATAAGCTGAACCAGGAGCATGACATAACCTCATAAACCGTACTGGAAAAAAGTCTCTTTAGTTTTTTCCCCCTCTAATTTTCTGGTAACTGTGTCTTCACCGCGTTTCCTTACCGTATGAAATAATTCACTTCGAGTCCCTCAGCCAAATAAATGACGCAAGAATTACTGCAGCTCTGTCTCAGTTCTGTGCCTGTATCACTAAACAATACATTTCCCCACAGCATAGGAGTGTAAATCCATGCCTCCGAAAGTAGAAACATCAACCTAAATTATCCATGACCTCATTTCTAAAACATAAACGCATCTGCCTTCGCTCTGCCAAACAATGCCAGCTTTCATTGCTTATTAGCCCAGGTCTCCCACAAACACCTTTGGCACTGTTACCTCACTCCTTAGCCAAGGGAAAAAAACATCTAAAAATATTTCCATTGAGCTATTCCTATGACCTCCTGAACCTCTCCCTGCGATTCACAATTCACGATGCTAACATAAGAGCTCTCAGGCCGGGGGGAGGCGGTAAGCTGCACTGTGCATTGTTGGCCTGCCCAGAACAGGCTCGGTCCCTTGTCTTACCCATGCTTGGTGTTCTTCCTGTTACATTTACTTCATTGAGATCGCAGGGGTGTGCAGCCTTGGCAGGCTATGGAGGACACAAGCGACGCCAAGGTGGGCTGCTCCAGAGGTGAAGGGCTACTTGCAGGGTAGCAAACGGCCAAATCATGCATGGAGAAAGGCTGTGACGCTGCCCAGCTTCACCATGCCCGAATCCAGCCCCAACACACTTTAACACCTGCTCTGAATACAGCAATGACCAAAACGATTCTCACAGTACTAAAGGGATAATGTGCTTGTCTAAGTAATCAGTGTATGTGCATTACAAAATGCATCTGTCAACAGTTGTACAGAGAACTTATTACAAGAACTACACGATTCAACAGCAAGTATACAATATAAAAGCATTTATTAACTTTCATGAAACAGAATATGGCTTTAAAAAAAAAATCTTCACGGGTCCCTGTCGAGCTCTCTCTTTTGCCCTAGAAGGAGAATCAGTCTCTCACAGGAATTTGGGAGAAATTCTAGAGAAAATACTTAACCCCAAACCAACCATCTTGTAGAAATCAAATGTGGTATGAACCCTGGACAACAGCAGTCAACTGGTACATGGAAGCAAAACCCCTGCCTCTATAAACAAAGAAAGAACACACATAAAAAAGGGGCAGAGATGATTTATCTCTATTACCAGAACTTCTAAAAACTTGTAGCTTTTAAATAAAACAGCTGAGTGTGAATAGCACACTGCATAAAACACAGCTGAAGAGATCTGAATGTATCCATCATTTAAAGTCCCAGACCTAGGTTAACCCAATAACGTGTTGTTCTTGTGAATCCATGTATCTCGTGAATCCATGAAGTATAGAATACTTCCAAGAAAACATCTGTCAGCAGGACGAAATATATATAATCTTTTAATTCTTAAGCTTTCAAAAATATTTCTTTCATTTTAACAAAGACATCTTTCAAAAGTATATTCCAATGTCAAGCTTGAAGAAAAAAAAAATCTGCCTTTGTCAAAATAATTTGCACACTTTATTGGATTTTTAAAAGCCTGATTACAGGACAAAACATGCATTAAGCATTTTGCTAAAATTACAAAAACATAATTGCAGAACGTCATTATATTCAAATGGTCATGTCCATAATAAATACCTGCAGCTTAAAAGCAGCTCAGACTTTTTTTTTCAAGTGTTTTAGTATCTGAAAAAGGCAAATGTTCTGTGTAATGTTCTTAAAATTCTGGCGTTACATCGCAATGGTTAAAGCAAGAAACAACTCAGTTGAAGACTACAGAAAAACCTTGTCTTCTCAGGAGGTCTATGCTTGGTTATACAATACTAGTCTGGAAACAGCACTTCACCAAAGGTCTGGCAATTGGCTTCTGTTTAAAACATACTCTGCCTCATAACATTCTTCAAAGGATTAAAACATAATTGATTCTGGCAGTACACATGGTCAGCATGATGTGCAGGGGGTTGCCAGTGGACATGGGGCCCTTACATAAAGGGCTGTTTTCTTTGTTTAAAATGGAAAAAAGAGTGGGAGGTGTGGAGAACAGTGAAATACAAAATGACTCAGAATCATAAAACATATTTTTTGAATCAGATTATTTCAACAACTGCATATGCAAATAGAAGGCTTCAAATGAGGGTGGTGGCAGAGCTTCTGAATTGCTGAGGCAACGCACATATTCCTACTTCCATAAAAAAAGATAGAAGCTATAGTTATATACATCCTTCTAAGTATTCAGAGAATATTGCAAGTTGAACCCCAGAGAAGCCACCGGTATCAGTCTGAAAGCGACGGGGAGCGGATTGATCGTGCACTGGCTGGACTGTTAGAGAAAGCAAAGGGATCCTTTTCCTTTTCTTTATTGTCATGTTTATGTTTATGCTTATGCTTATGCTTGTGTTTCTTCTTCTTTTTCTTGTGCTCGTGGTGGTGATGGTGATGATGATCACTATGTTTGGAGGAGTTTGATTCCTTACTAAACACAGAGAGTGGAGCTGCTGAGACGGGGTGCATGTTCACCTCTCCTGAAGACTGTTCTTTACCTAAAAGAAATTAATAAAACAGGATTAACAAATATTTAACTTACAGCACTTTCTGAATTGTTAGACCTACTTTATCATTTCAATGTGCAAACAGAGTCTGTTACTATACTGATGCCATTGGTTTCCTGCTTTTTCAGAGAAGGTTCTGAACACATCATTAATGCTCCTGTAGTACTGACAGCTCTGTAGAGGTAACTCCTTCCTCCCTCAGAACTACAAACGTATCCCAAATCATTAGGAATTGCAAAGAGCTAAGCAATGGCAAGCTACATTGGCTTCCAGAAATAACATTTTAAGCACAGTAAGGAGGTCACAATACCATGAGTGATTAAAATCTAACTGTTCATGAAAACTACCACATAAAGTACACACTGACATACATTGAAGAGCAGTTTTGGGGTGTGAACTCCTTTTAGTCAGGAACTAAAGCTCCCAGCAAGAACATATGAACAGTTTTGACACTGAACATCAGAATAAATTAATTGATATTTCAGAATTGCATCTTACAATCACTTTCACCTATTTTAAAGATTATATGAACTTTTGTTCTTAAACAATTATTCCAACAAAGACAATTACACCAGCTCTATTAGTGTGTATTTCACAAATACACTAGAACTACTTATATGTTAAGTAAACTCAATATCTGAACTGGAGTAGAAAAAAATTGATCCTTGGCTTCTCATTTCCTGAGCCACTTCCTCATTCTCTCTTCAGAATATTTGGTATTTCGTTATTTCACACAAACCGCAATAGCTTCAAGAGTAGGAACTAAGGTGAAATAATATAAGAATAATATAATTAACGAGGGGAAACACTTAGAGGGTTGGAAGGCTTGAATTCCTTTAGGTAGAATTTGAATCAAATCATTCACATTGAAAGTACATGCTTTAACTACTCGGTATGCCTGAAAGCACCATCGGACTTTTGAAGGATATTACTCCTTTAAAACTTTCACAGAAGTAGATTTTCTTCCTTTGAGTATTTTTTTTTTCTTTTTGTCCTCTCCATTTTTCAGAGAAAACATCCCAGGTCAGTAACAGGTAATTATTATATACTTCATAATTGCCTTTTCCCTGTATATTTGCAAACACATTTTTTTCCAGTGCTTTTTTTTTTTTTTTTTTTTTAATATCTTACTTTAAGAGCAAGAATGATTCTTCTGTGGTAATACTTTAATCCTGGAAGTCTGAAGAGCCAACTCACTGTATTATGGCAAGCATTGAGAAAGATTTCCATGCAATCTTCCTAGCTTTATCCAAAGATTAAGAATGGATTCAATCAAGTACACACACAGGGAAGTTTTTACACAGTACAGCTGTGTGTTTTTTGAATAGACGTGGAAAAAAATCTACATCTGTGAGCAGCATTTAAAATTCAAAATAGAAATATGACAGATTTTATGCTGTAAGGATAATCACTGACTTTTTGTTTATTTTTCTATAGAATTCTGCTCATGTTATGGAGGTCAGACTAGGTTACAAGTTTCCTATAGACCTAAATCTCTAATATGGAAATATTTTTTAGACAGCTGTAATTTTGCATTCATAAGAATGATGCAGTAAGTGCATGTTATTGACGCAACGATTTATTGCTACAACTTGCACTGCCTTTACTTTTTGAAGGGTATTATGGCAGATACGAGGTATGCACACAAATTCAAGCTTTTGCTTGCTGTAGTAACTGCATTACAGCAGTTTTTTGCTTGCTACCTGGAGCAATTCTCAACAATGCAAACATACTGTACTGATGCAAAAAGTTTGCTTCACAATTTAACTATTATTTCTAATATATCTCTGTTAATGAGCTCCTACCTGTACCTAACCCTGTCCCTCTGATGCAGCAGCAGCTCTAGTGCCAAGTGCCAGTAGACACAAGGACGCAAACAAACCCTCCTGACATGTGCTCATACTTGTGCAAACTTTCTGCTGTTTATAGCACTACCAGCTCTGCTAAGAAACAGCCTGCATCATCATTTCATAACCTATTTCAGCTAGGTTATAAAAAATTTGTATTTAAAGCCCTTACGTAAAATATTATCTTGAGTGGGCACATATACAACAGACCTTTAAGCCAACGGGACTGAAGGGGTAGTGATGAACACCTGGAAACTGAAAAAGGCAGGAGATCCTTCAGAAAGGAGGGAAATCTGATCCAACTGTGACTTGAGGGCTACTGACACTGAAGGAAGCAATCAGCATTGGTAATATGGTACAAATGTCAGTAACAAAGTGTTGTTACAGAAATCTGCTTTTCCTGAGCCAGTAGTTAGTACACATACATTTTCTTCAGAGATCACTGAGGACCAAAATCTGTTGTGCTTGCCTTTTTTTTTTAAATTGAAAAACATCAGCTACCCAGAAAACACCCTCCTCCTTTTTATTAAAGAGTGCTTTGAAATCAGGAATCAAATTCATCAGCCCCAGATGTATGGGTGTATGCAGAATGGATGTATGCAGACTACTGAACTCTGTAAAATGGAGAAACCTGTAAAAAGACCTGTAAAAAGCTCAAAAAAACATTTTACAGATGTGTACCTGTCAAATTCACTCTGTAATGAAACTACCTTTAAACTTGCAGAACACTTTTTTTTTTCTTTTAAATTAAATATCTATTCAAAGCCCATGCTAGGAACCTGCCAAAGTAGGAAAACAAAGCTGAAGAGGAGTTGCTTTAAAGGGCATTAATACCATTCTCCTATCAACAGGGGGGAGACCGCTGCAAGGAGGCACAAAGCATTCCCTCCTCCTGCAGGGAGCCCACTTCCTCCTGGCACAGGCAGCGGGATGGGAACCCGGGTTTCTCAAATAATAGAAACGCACAATAAGGAGAGGGCAAGCCCACGAGCTCACTTCTGAAGTGGTTAGTAGCATTTCTTGGAAGGAAACGCACATCCATGTGTCTGTCCATTTGGATCTCCTTCTGTTTTGGCTGTGCATATTCCAATGTAATTATTGGCTTCTCGGTGTTCCAGCGAGCTGGGCTGGGCAGTTGCTTCAAACCAGACAGGATTACTATCCCCTGGGGGAATGACCATAAACTTTGTATACACCTTGTCACATGGAACTACACAAACGCTGGAGATACCACAAGGGAGAACAGAATATAAAAACACCCATCTCATGGTTTAGTTTTAGAACAAAAGGGTTTTAGGTCTTGATAGGCTTTAAGTGATGTTTTCTGTCATGAATAAAAATTGCGGTCAGATAATTACAACATCCTGTTCATCACTTATGTTAGGGCAAGGTTTTTTTTGTTGTTGTTGTTTCTGTTTTTTAATTTAAGGATCATCGCTGCACAAACAGTGAACAATATTGTTGTGTAGAGTTTTTTAGCTAGATTATTTTGTATTGAACCTGTACAGTTTGGTAAAATGTAACTTGAGACTTTAACATGCTAACAAGCTTTCATTAGATCTTCCAAAAGTTCTCTCCTATACTTCTGCATTTCTGTGAATAGGGTGGGACACCACAGACTTACAGTCTCTGTTTCTTTGCATTTACAATCTATTTAAAACTGCTGGCTTAAATACGACTTTTCCAAATTGACACTTGTTAAAAATGACCCCCCTTGACACCCTGATTTATTCAAATGTCACAGAGGAAAAAAAGAACTTCACAAATCACAGCAAAGGGTAAGGCCCCTGGGTCCAGTGTTCTGGCTGAGGACAGGCGGGTGTTCCACAACCTGACACTGACCACCTTTGGGAAGAAGGTGACATCAACATGAGCATGCTAGCACTTAATAAGTCTCTCCCAGAACCCAAAGAAAGCTCGCTAATGAGAAAAATCATGCACTCCCTTTGACTAGCAGTTGGACTGCAGCTCTGGCAAGTATTTTTTCTAAAGAGCTAAGACTGAAAATGCTGAAAAGATCTTGAAAACTGTTTTGACAAGTATTTTGTTTTTCCTCATTTCTACTTTCCTTGTTTAGTATTGCCCTGGAAACATCTGACACACAGTGTTTTAATTTAATGTTGTGTTTATGCATCCCTTGAATCATCAATGAAGGGCACACAGAAATCACCGAGTGTAAATATCCCAAGCTTCCAGGCTGCAAGTGTTTTGTCATTTTGTCTTAAGAAGCAGAATTTTCAAATCGTGTATCTCTGAAAAAAGTTACCAACTTCGTCTAGTAGAGTGTTCTTTTAGTGACTATACTGTAGAACTTACAGTTTGAGATTGAGAAGGTTAGGCTTAGTAAAAAAAAAAAAAAAAAATCTGAGTTTGTGCTAAACACGATTCATTAAATTGGTTCCAAGATAAAAAAAAAAATTAACTAGTTCAAATTTACAGATTCATTTGGCTTCATAAAATTTTTAATTGGATTTATAAGCAGACATCATTCCTTATGCATGTACCAAAACTATAGACTCTACTGAAGTATTATAAAGACAAGCCAGTGATTTAACTAAAATATTTTTGTAACTGGTAATCGTTTTATTAATTTCCTCATTTGACTTTAAAAAAAAATATGTTATTTGTCCTTAATAAAACAGCTTAACTATTTGTCCTTAAAAATAGCTCAACTCTGGTGATATTTTTACCATATTTAGTCTAGCATTCTAGAAAACTTACAAGAGAAAAACTACATTTCTATCAGTAAGTAAATTCAGAATACTTTGTGCCTCTAACAGCTCTTAGGTAGTTCACTTGAGTATTTAGCTGGCAGCCTTACCCATCTTCTGGGTTTGAGTGGCCAGTTATTTTCTCAGAAAGTCACAGCTCCAACATTACGTTTTTTAATGAAATAATGTAGCTGACACACTGCAGCCACACACTGATGCAATTCTCATTTATGTTGTCATTTTATCTTACAGGGCTTGTTTGTATTAAAGCTGCTTTCATGGATTTTAGGATAAAGCCCTTGAAAACACCCTTCCTTATGAAGCACAAAATTAATCACAGTTGTTTCAGTGAGGCAAAATTAGCTAGAGAACCTCAAAACTGGTAAGTTACCAGACTGAAGCAGTTATATTTTAGGTAATAAAGTCAACATAAGTGTTTGATAATATTCATGTTAGTAAAGGATTTTCTAACAACACAGTTATAACTGCTTTTTTCTCCCTGAAGAATAAAGCAAAAATCTATCATTGTCAGCGTTGTCCTTTTATCCAAGAAGCAAAGTTTATTTACTTATTTGTCTGTAAGTCTGATGTTCAGTACCTCCTTTTTGACAGGAAGCCACTGACCAGTGGTTGAATTTTGAGGTACAGGTATTCATGTAGCTAATTTGGATAACTTAGCTGAGCTGCAGAGGACTGAAATATTTCTACTGGTTAGACTGAATTCCTATTAACTATTCTATTGGACAAGTGGTGATGTGCACCACAGGCTCCTACATTTAGACTGTACACTTACAACAGCAGGTTGTCACTGAAGTAGTTTCCCTCTATACTTTACAGCAGAATTTGCTCTATTCAAATTATTCCAGGAAAAATTAAATCCACCTAAGCCATTATTTCCCGAAGCTTCGGACAGAAAGACCACAATCCAAACTATGTGTATGACTATGGCCTACATCTTCAGAGTTTTACGTATATTTACATGGCAAAGAGAGTGGAATTTTCAAGCGTGATTATTCTGTAAAAACACTGAATGAATTAAAAAAATGGTTAAAGAGTTTTTCTGATCTAAACTCTGAATGCTCAGGATGTGTTCTCAAACCACGCTACTGCTGAATGCAATCAGAAAAAGGGCTGCCAGCGCATGAAGAGAACATTGCTTATTTACTACTGTACTCACAGCATTTGCAAGTAGCACTGCACTTGGAGATGAGTGAAATGCTGCGAGAGGAGTGAAATACTAAAGTAAATAAAGAACTGTATCATCTTAATCTAATTTCACAGAAGTCAACAATGCATGAGTCACCTTACAGCCTGCAATAAGACGTTAAACCTACTGCATACATGAAACCTAATCTTAAAATTCTTTTGATCTTAAGACAGAGTAGGGCACATTGCTACTATTTTTCATGATTTAGTAGCAAATAAGAATCTGTTTTCATTTTAGAAACATGACCTTTCAAAGTTTTAGAGGTTCAAAAGTGGCTAGCATGGTTCTGGTACATAGACAATAATCAAAACAACTTCAATCGTGAATTGCCTGAAGAATGCTGTTTTTGTTTTAGTAACTTCTTGCAAAATACTTCGAATCCCTTCTAACTATCAGAGTCCACAATTCTATTATCGTAGGCAGGATGCTTTAGTAGGATTAAAACCATTTTCTATATGAACAAAGGTGCTGTAAACTGTACTGAAACCTGTGATCCTGAAAGACTTGTACTGCAAGGCTTTTTTTTAACCACCCTAGCAGCATGTCCAACCCCTAACCTTTCATATCCATGAGCAGAAGCCCACAGAGAAAATGCTTTTAAAGGAAAACAATATTTTCCTGGCTTTACAGGGGTTGTATCAACTTGAACAAATCCAAATTAGCATTCAGGGGGGAGAGGGGCACAGGGAGTGTAAAAAACAGAATACGCAGATAGAGCAGCGCTTAGAGCCAACACGAACTTCCTCCTTGCAGCTGCGGTTCACAGGCTGTGCTTGGCTGATGACCTAACACTTCATGTGACATGTGGGGACATAACCCACAGCTGTGAGAGGAAAACTAAGTATGGACCAAGAGCTCGCTGCCTTCCAAGTAAAAGTCACAGAATCGGGGCAGATACAGGATCTCACAGATTTAGTAACGAGATTCTGGGAACGCTTCAGAACCTGTACTGATCTGTTTCACCATAATCACTCACTGAAGTGCATCCATCCTCTGTCATGTCTGCAAACAATCCGAGGGTCCTCAGGAAACAATATCTGCGATCCCCCTGTAAAACTGTTCTCAGACAAGTGTTCTATCTTATTTAGGTATGCTTTTATTTTCTTCCATCTGTTTGACATTTTTTCCTCAGAAGTATGCTATTTCCTAAACACTGAACTGCCTTTATTTACTCAGCCTGAAATTCATACATCTCTGCTTCTAAGAAAAATGCCACGAATAAGAAACAGGTGAAATTTTAGAAGCAAGGAGTATCTGAAGTGGAACTGCTTCTAAGTGCACAAACCAAAGAAAATGAAATTAATCTGAAATGTTTCAAAGTAATACTTTTCAAAGGCTTATTGCTTCAAATGAATTCTGTGGAAAAAACAACATTTGTCTCATTTGATAGCTAGGAAAGAGAATGCATTCCCGTGTCCTGAAGGCCTAACTGGCAGAGGTGACAAGGTGGCTCAGCACTTCACTGACACTCGTGGCTTTTCTGCCTGCTGTAGATCTACAAATGCAGCAGTCAACTGGCCATTACTCCCCTCCTGATCGGACTTCACCCATTCTGAATTACAGCACAGAGCATTCCCAAGCACAGAGCTGGCTGACAGAGGGTCCCGTAAGTCCTATTTGTGACGTATTTGGCTGAGTTTTGCTTATGACTTTATATCCCGTAGAGTGTGTAAGTCTAGTAAAGAAATTTGTTGCAAAATATCAAGTAAGAGTTATAAATACTAATCCTCAGTGGATCAGCTTCACATTTGCATGCCCTGGATGTGTCATTCTTTGCCGTAACAGAAAATGTGACGGCTGTCCATAACACCAAGGACAAAATTCAAAGCAGCTCTGAGAGGTTTAAAGTAAAGATTCTGTAAAATTAAGCTCCTAAATTCTTGAGAGCAACCCATTTGCCCCCTTCTCCTTTATTCTACTGGGATGGCTATGATCTAGGGAAAAAGTTGTGAGTTTTCCTATTCTCCATACCTAACAGCAAATCCATCCTGGTGGAGCTGGCTGGACAGGCACATATCTACTAAAGGCCATCTGGAATCCAGAAACCAGACCTCCCTGTGTTTTGTGTTGTCCCCATATGAACTTAATTTGTTAGCTGAGCAATGACAGCAGTTACCTTTTATTCAGAAAAAACAAACCTTAGCGGCTAGAATATCTGCCAAGGAAGTAAAATTGAAGTTCTAGGCCCTATGGGAGTATGAACCTACAGCTTCCACATCCCTGGCCAGCACCCTAGGCACCAGGCTCAGCAGGATACTAAGAGCAGAACCACCACCAGCCCTCCTCAATGGGGCCATGAACTGCCAGGAACACTCAGGTCACAGGGAAAGCAGATGAGGTCACTTGTCAGCATAGTTAAGGACCCAGTGCTCAGACCCTAGGAAACCGATGTTCCAGATCCTGCTGTTAAGGTTTTTTGTGTTGGACATTAGGCAACCACTGGATAAAAACAGAAAAACAAGCGAGAGGGTAGAGTACCCTGAATCCAACTTCTGGGGCCAAACACTTAGCTTTTACACCCTGCAGGGACTGCAATCTGAAAATTTTAACACCTCATTTTTGGTGTGCACCCAAGATGTTGCAAAAGGTTTGTTCCACGGTCACACTACCTCAGCTTAGCTCCACCAGTACATCTGGGAACTAAAGTTAAAAACATAGTCAAAAGGTTTTCAGAAACCAAGACTAACTACGACATTTCTTTGCTGGGACAGGTAAGAAAAGAAGGTGGAAGTTCATTAATGAAGGTTTAATTAAATTGCTTATATACACAATACATAAATATTACATTAATTTAATTTATAAAGGCCTGCCTTAAGGTGTCTAAGAAACGTTATTTTTTGATCAGTAATTCTGTCAAATATTTTATGACAAAGAGAGGTAGGAATAACAAAAAGGTTCAGAAATGAAACTGTATTTTCAGCTTTAAAGAGCCCTTCTAAGTATCTTTGAGGCTTGCAAATTTCAACTTTGCAAATTTAAACTACTGATGTTAAGCTACAAGTCATAAGATTTTTTTAACTGATGTCTTGCTTTTTTTTTTAAGATAATCCTCAAAATCATATCTTCTGCAAAATAAGTTTCACCCAAGCATTTGAGGTTCTATTTCACTTTTTTATTTTATTAATTCCTTAGCTTTTCATTGTTATAAGCCTGACACATACTCACCTGACGTAGATATGCATGAAAACACATGTACACAATTACCTATAAATACACTGAAAGCTAAAGAATATTCTTGTGCACCCTTTACATATTTCCTTGAATTCAGCTAACATTTAACTCTTACCAACAACCAAAACAGTCAAAAAATTCCTATTATCATTTGCCAATAAATTTATTCATACCTGGTGTTGACGGTCTCTCCAACATATTCAAATGATGGTAAATAAAGGCTTGACTGTCATGAACCGTGTCCATATCAATCTCCTCCTCTTCTTGAGAGTTTGAGAACTATGATATCAGGAAAAAAAAAATAAGCAGATGCTAATAATTAATTCTTAGGAACATCACTGCATAAAATTTTTTTTTTTTTTTTTTTTTTTTTGAAGTAAACTGGGGGTGAGAGGGAAAGGAAGTGATATCTACCACTGCAAAGGAATAAAAATTCAATGAAATTAAAAGGCGTCAATGTCTACCCTTCTAATTTACCGTGAAGCTGTGTGAACAAGAACATTAACTGTCAACTTCAGTTCTTGCCAGCCAATAAAGCATCTGATGGGAAATGATTTTGCCAAAGTAAGCGTAACAACTACTGTACACACATACACAACATGTCTCTTGTTTGAACACAGCTTTAAGGAAAGTCAGCAGAAGCCATTGCTGTTATTCCAAATACTCTGCATATTGTGCAAGTTGAATTTCCATTTCTTACTCTGATTCTGAGTTTGACTTTACTGTCTTCATTCTTCTCTAGTATTTGCCCTGGCTCCAATGGAGACCCGAGTGGCATATCAGCCTTCCTCTTCACCCCCTGCTGATGACCAGAAATGCTGGATGCTGTTTCCTTAATAAGATGATCATCCTCCTGAAGCAGCATTAAAAGATCAAAATTAGAAGATAGCAAGAGCCATGTTTCAGCCTAAAAGAGCCCTGATAGCTGAAAACACTTCTGAGTAAGTGGGTGATTTGAACAAAGTTTTCCCTGTAGTTCTGGCAAGAAGTATTTTCTAAAACCCTGCATGGATTTGTGCCAACCTCTCCTACAAACATGGTTTCTCTTTACTTCTATTCCTGCTCCCTCTGCATATCTAGCATTGGCATCTTTTCTGTCCCTTCTCACAATCATGGTACTGTTGGTGTGCAACAACATTTGCTGCCTCTGAATAGCCTTTCTATAAATCTGTGCCTCTCAGACTCTCCTCATTCCAAATCTCTTGAAAAACTGTGATAGCCTCTGATCTACGCATGGGATTTAGCTAAATCTTCTTTTAATTAGCTTTAAATGCCAATGCTTTCTTTGTTGAATACAAGTCAGAATGAGCGATTATAGCCTGGTATTATTTTTGATATCACAGCAATATTTATAAGAGAGTTAAACTGTTTTGTACATTACTGCTTAGATTAACAACACAAACAGGATCAGAGAAATATAAAAATAGCAGGAGAGTCTAGTAAGTTACACAAGTAGTCATTAAAACAGGAGACAGGTGTTCCAACAAGTCTAATACGCAAAATAGAGATGGAAAATTAAGTGCCCATAGCAGCAAGCATTATGAAGCACTAAAACCTAGATAAAAACCTTATCATGGTCTCTAAAGAGCACATGCTGCCCAACTGCAACTGCTCTTCCCCTATTACACAAAGGGTATTCCAACCCCACAAATTCTTGCCCTGAGCAACTGAAATTTTATAAAGTGGGTGACTCCCACCATCCCTAGCATGTTCAGCATCAAAGCAGTCTATTAGACTGATTTTAGCTCGCTTCTGCTCTCAGAACATACTGCTTTAAAGAATCTAGTTAGCCTGATGCATTCTATCACCTGTTTATTCTTC
This sequence comes from Anas acuta, assembly GCF_963932015.1. Taxonomy (NCBI): domain Eukaryota; kingdom Metazoa; phylum Chordata; class Aves; order Anseriformes; family Anatidae; genus Anas; species Anas acuta. The sequence continues at coordinate 144,839,772 of NC_088980.1, forward strand.
TTTTAACCTCAAATATGCATTTCCCTCTTTTAATCCTTATTACTTAACCCAACACACTGCTGCTGTGAAACACTTTTGTTTTAAGCTTTGGCTGATTGATGCAAGAGAGTGCCTTTGTTTTGTATTTCTGGTTTGTTTTTCTATGAGGAAACTCGATTCCCTGAATTTTTGGTGTGTTACAGTGAAAAAGATCACCTAAGCAAAGTAAGTCGTAGGAGAATGGAGATGAGGCCGAGGAGAAGACACAAAGGATGAAGTGTGCATCGAGGCTTATACTAATGCCATAGGCAGCGCTGCTGCTAACAGAAGCAGCCTCTTCCCCTTTCTCTAGTTTCTGTCCTGGGCCACCACAAGCATTCATATAACTGCATGATGAACTAACTAGGAAACTGATTCAGCAGGAAATACCTGTTCATAAAATCCTATTTTTCAACCAGATCCTCCCCTGATCCAACTCATTATGTAGCAACAACTGTACTAGCACAAGGGAGAGGACAGTATAGGAAAATGAAGAGTTGAGAGGATATTTTTGATTAAGACAGACTGCTAAGGAAATTTTGGATGTCCACTGAATTGCAGCCTAAAAATCTGGCAACAAAATGTCTCCTGTTATTTAATTCTGATGTCTGTGTGTAACAAATAAGGATTTACTACATGCTCTGTGGATATGTAGGGTATCTCTACGGGTGTGACTCCACCATCATTTTCTCCCCCTACTGGTAACAGCCTGCAAGGTACTGTGATAATTTGCACTCTCGGTATCTCTGAAATAAAAGCAATTCAGAAATTATCTATGGGATTGAAATAGTTACAGTAAAAAAATCCCATTCAGAAGGGTGGAACGAGTAGTTTTCAAACATGCTAATCACACGTTCACATCCTCTTTCGGGATATACTCCTAAGCAGTTTCAGTTAAATAGTTTTTCAATCTGTTAAGAAAATAACTTATTATTTCCATATACGTTGAGCTTTTTGCCTCACAATTAACTTTACCCAGCAAAAAGACTTAGTCCTGCAGCAGTGGCAGCTATTCTGAAGAAATGTATGACTTGAATAGCTTGTCAGATCCATTTTCTAACTACACAATGGATTGCGTGTTAGGGCTGAAGCCTCAGAAGCCTGGAAGATATCAAACTGAACATGCAACTTTTCAGAAGTTGTTACAAATCCTTCAGAGCACAGTACTACGAAGTCAGATTGAAGTGTTCAGTAAAGACATTGAGTTTCAACTTTCATTTCTCAAAGTTGATTAAAGAAGTTCATCTATGCATTTTAAGATGTAATAGAATTACTGATAAAAGGTTTTGTTTGGGAAAATTGCATATCTTGCCTATAAGCAATGTTCTTCGTCTAATTAAAGAAAATTTCTTAACAGCATCAAACATTTCTGTGTAGCACTTCATGTCTTATAAAAAATACAGGAAAAATAAAGTTTTGTAAGGAATACAAATGATAAGAGTAGGAAAAAAAAAGAAGTCAAAAGCTTCTATGCAAAACGGTTTAAAAACAGTCAGAAGAGGTATGTGGAATGTACGTGTCAGCTTTCCAAGTGGAAGGAATAAAAGTAACAAGGTGGAAACACAGCTTAGGTAAATCATGAGCAGCTCAAACACGATACAAGATGAAACAGGTAACCAATGCAAGGCCTCCGAGCCAGCTGAATGGGATGTGTGCAGATGGGTTGTGCTTACGGTGTTCTGAAATCCTACTGACTGTCCGTGATTGTTAGTACTATTCACAGGTTCCTGATTATTTGCCACTGATTCAGGGATAATCGTTGGATTAAGCACAGCCTTCTTTTCCTTCAGATTAAGAACGAGTCCAAGCTCTGGTAACGGTAAGCACGAAGGTCTGCTGAGGCCAAAAAGTGTGAAATAGAGGTCTACTGCTCCGCATCGTAATCTCCAGTCATGTGAAGTTCCTAAAATCCCGAAGAGATTACTGTTAATACAGAGGTACAATCTTCCCTACTCCACAAAAAAGATGGTTTTAGTCAATCTGCATCCATCAAAGTATGCACATATCTGCTGTGCCTAAGACAACTTCCCTCATTACTCCAGCCTCCTTTTTATTTACTCAAACTCACCTGCTAGATCCTGCTTTAAATTAAAGCTTTAAATTATAGACTGTACAATACTTAACTGGAAAACTACGAGTTATAATAACATAAGGAAAAATAAAATGCTTTTATTTTTTAAAGTTTCTCTTTAGGTTTTAATATTGGACAAGTAAAACAGAACATTTTCTTACCAAACTGGCTTCCCACATCAGTGGATTTGGTCACAATTGCTTATTTACTTTATGTAATTCAGTAGGAGTCTTAAGTATGACTAAGATCTATAACCTCTGGAAACCACCCTGATGGACAGCACAAACCAGCGATGCATAAATGGGCTTTTTGATGTCTACTGACTACTGTGTCATGTACTTCACTGGGTACTCAAATACTTTAATTTGCATTCGAGCTGTAGATGCGTAGCACAAAAAGCACCGCTTCATTGATTTTATTTTTCACTACAAACTCTGTATTGCTTTTGTATCTTCATACACAAATAGTCAAAGCGTGTTTGGCACCATTCACAACAGCAAGACATCTAACATCTGGTGCAACGCTGCAAATATAGCGATTCTGATGTTAACTCGGCCCAGCTCTTGACTGATTGCAAGTTTATTGGACATATTGTTCCACAGCAGGAATAGGGCTGTATCTGGTAAACAAGACACAGATGTGCCAACTGCCATGTTAATGGGGCCGCGCAAGACAGCACAAAATAAAATTTTAAGATCTGTCCCTGTAAGTACTAAGTTTCAGGGGACTAAATTGCATTTTGTCTAAGTTTAGATGTACCTACACTTACCCAGTTACAAGCTACTCTGATAAATTTCATGAACAGCTGGGAGAAAGTGATATAAGTATTAATCTGGACATCTCTAACACTAAAATACTCTCCAGAGAATGACACATTCACAAATATTAATTTCAAATCTATCATAGCATTTTAATAAATAATGTACTCAATGCTTTTAACTGAAGTTTTTGAAAATATGATGAATTCTCATTCAATATCTCTCCCCTTTTCCAGCAAAAAAGGTCAAATACAACTGGTTGCTGAATTTCTCTGCAGTCACTGCAAAATGTAAGCATTATCTATTTAATGTAGAGTAACACAAAAGAAAAAAATATATACATCAGAGTCTATTTTCTATTATTTGATTATTTTAAATGAAAGCAACTCATGATTCTAGAATCATGCAGCTTTAAACCTGGCTACTAACTTGTCTCACATTAACAAATGTCTTTCTGGGCACCCTGGAATGCTAAGGTTATGCCTTACAGAAAATAAATTGAAACATTATGTCATCTTGATACATAGAAATTTAAGTCCTTAAAGCCCCATGAATCATAATAAGAATGTATACCCTATTTGTTACTTGCAAGAAGAAGTAATGGTTGTGAGTAACACTGCACACACTCTTCTCTCAAGAAAAAGCAAAAACAAACTCTCTGATGGGAACATCAAAATTGTTTATTTTCTGTGCTTGACACTTGGCAAATCCTGCAAAACTGAACTACTAGTAGTCTCCCAGCTTCAGCCCCTGGAGTGTTGCTGTAAACTTTCAAACACTAAAAATAATGATACACAGAAAACAGACAGCTTTCAATGACCTAAAAAACCTATATAAACGTTTACATGTAATCTGCAGAAATGTGCCAGATGTTAAAGGGCAGTTTGTTAGGACTGGATAAAACTGCTTTAGTAATGAAAAACAGGTCAATGGTAAAGATGTAAACCCTCCTCTCATTAGGATCTTTCTTAATCATACAAGGCAAATTAAGCCTTAGGTTTAAAATAATTTACTGGAGAGTTTTCGAAGTTTGTCTACACAAATGTTATCCTCTCATATTCTCAGAGTTGGATAAAAGAGGACAAAGAGAGACTGCCTAATTTAGAGCAAACTGTAAAGAAAAGCATAACATACAGTATCATTTGGGAAAATGTCTGATGTGAACATCTGGGTGAAAGAAGGATTTTATGCCAAAGTGTATCAAAGCACACTACAGGAGTAAAGGAAGTAATAACAAAAAAACAAGGAGTCCACTAGTACATCACTAGGCAAGTTCAGTAGATATTTGAAAGAGAACTTCAGAGACTGAATTTTCAAGTCCTAGCAATCCTACAATATAGAAAACATAAAAACCAACCTGAATTCATCAGTTTCCAAAGCTGATCTACCAAAGCTTCATTACATAAAGGAGACTCCATGTTCTTGGTAAAAGGTGGATTCTTAGTCAGCATATCCAGAATCTTATGCCTAAAAAATAAATGATTTTTTTTTTTATTAAATCCAAATGAGTAGACTAAGAATAAGAAGTCTACTCAATTTGCAATGTTCTTACAGAACTCTACTTTTCAAATACACAGTATGTACAGACACAGATTCACCACCAGTAATATAATTTAAAGATTAAAAAGTAAAGCACAATACACACTACAAATAATCAGTGTCATTAGAAATGATTTTTATTATTTCTGAACAGTTACATACAAAACTGTAGGGTGTATTATGCTCTTTGGTTTAACAGCAATCTTTTTTGCATGCTGACTTGCTAATTACAAAGAAAGAGCTAGCCTGGCAAATAAGCTTACAAACTGACATCAAAGAATTTTAAAATAATTTAAGATGTTTATGACTGATACAAAATGACAGGAACGAAACTAGTGACGTGCACATCCGTCTGGAAAGGAACACTGTCACCTCTTAAGTTACACTGGTGTATAAAAATTCCACACTTACCATGTTTACTTACAATATTTATGCATTGAGCTGAAAGCAGATGCATTTTTCCACTTTCTTTATTTAAACTTGGACTTGAAAACATTTTATGAATGAGAATAATTGTGTGTTCCATTGCTTATTATAAGTATTTTCTTTGTATAGAAAGCTTTCTCCTTGTAGTTTTACACATCTGGGACAAGAAAATTACCTTTTCCTTTTTTCTTCTTCTTTTCAGAAGAGGCTTACATATAACACTTTATCCAAAATGTAAACAAACTCTTCCTTAGAGACTCAAATGAAATGATACCTCCTACCTAGTATGAAGCTACACCTCCCGTGGTGACTTCTAACTGTACCTACTTTCATTAGAAAGAATGGCAGGAAAAAAAAAAAAAAAGGAGGACAAACTTGCAACTATGAGCTTTTTTATCCGGTCGCTCACTGGTGAAAACAAAGTTGAAGCAGGCAATACTAGAAATTACACTGCACTTTCATGTGTTATCCTTTCACCCCACCTACAGTCTAACAATTGCTTTACATTCTTTGCTGGCAAAGCATCATGTGTGTTAGGTCTCAACCTTTGTCTTCAATAAATATCATACAATCTGTTTGTGCCATGCTCAACATGAGACTTGTATACATCATTTGTGATTAAGAAATGATCTCCCACTTCAGACATTTAAAGGTGCAGAACATAAAAATAACGGAGATTAAGAAGCAAGTATATTAACTCTTGAGATGTGAACTGCTGAAAAATCACAACACATTTCAACTTAGGAGCAACAAGGAGAAAAACAGTTGTGTGGAAGTATTAATCAGCTAAGCATTTGATCGATTCTACCAAGCCCAGGCCAAGAATGTACGTAGTAGTTAGTAAAAACTAACTGGCTCTTTATTTGCTCACTAACCTTATGTAGGGTACAGGATCATTCTGAACCATTGTGAGCAGCCACTGTAGTTCTTCATAGCTCCTATCAACTGCAAAGAATAAAATAACAAAACTGGTATAATTATTCACAAACTGGAAAGGTTGATCAAGATGAACACGGCTTCCTCAATTAGCACATGAAAAGCTTGAATGACTGCTACTGAAGAGGAATTTCATTAATTATAGTGCAAATTCAAAATATAAGGAAGTTCACATTATTTTACTTTACACCAAAATAGAAACATGAACTTCATGCCTGAGCTGTTCAGTAACTACCAACATGACTATTAGCACATAGCTTGCCCATAAGCACTGACTACAAAAGTCACTGAGAAAATTACCTTCTTTGTTTAAGGAAGTACGCAGTATCAATACATCCAAATATCCCCCTTCAAGAATCTATATTACATTTTTCATAGGGAATTGAGAATAGACAGTTCTTTTACACAAGAATGAGTGACAGACCATTAACTATAAAACAGAAAGAGGAAGACCAGTGGTCTTGCACAAAACTGTAAGCGTACTCATCTCAGTAGTCTTCCTTATTTTTTTTTTTTTTTTAGTCAGTATACTTTGTAATTAAAATATATTTTGAGTCTTATCAGCACATGCTTCTGGAAAATGCTGCTTGACGCAAAGACAAAATCATCTAATTAGTTGAAAATTTAAACAGTCTGTTTTGTTGAACATAGGTTTTTGCAGGCAGATTGAAAATTAGCTCTGCACTTCCTGCAATCCAGCCACATCAGAAATGGTTACACTGGTGAGGCACTGCACCAGGCTGACATCCTCTGCCTCTAAAAGGGGTTCACTAGCTCATGTTCTGCCCCATTCAGACCACAGGTACACAGCATAGGTCAAAACGGAATGATGCCAGAGCAAATTTGTACGTGCACAGACCAGTACAATTGCAGATTTGCCTTTAAAATCTGAGAAATCTTTAAAAAGCTCTGCCTAGGACATGCTTTCAAGGTATCAGTGACTGCCTATGCTCTGTGCACAGCGCCTTTCCTGGCAGCTACCTTGCTTGAGACAGAAGGCAGAGAGAACAGCGCATAAGGAAGTTGTTTTGTATGGAAGAAAAATAACATTGTTCTGAGTTTTTGCTGTATAGTTATACATGTGTGAATAAATTAAATCATAATAGTAAGCAAGATTAAATAATTTTAACTGCTAACAAAATGGATTTTAAAATGGTTTGTGATTAGAGAATGAGCAAATTGGGAGATTAATCCTTTAGGCTGATAGTACTGGATAACAGAACCAAGAAACATCATATTTTTGTGGTTAAATAAGTTTTTTTGTTGTTTCCTAATCTTATTTGTGCTTGAAATAAAGTAATTCTTCCCTGCCATTTACCTGGTAGAGTAAAGCAGCCCTGCAGGACTTCCAAAGCTTTGCTACTAATGCTTTTAATCATCTCTTCAAATTTGTATAGCAACGTGACATTTTGGGGAACAATGACAAATTAACCCTGACCTTTAGCAGAATAGATCTTATTAGCCTGAAGAATGATGTGTAGGTCTTCATACTTCTGCTAGCCATAAAAGTGATTGTTTTTTGAAGTAAAAATCTCTTGACATTTTTTCAAATTACAAGAGATTGTATTCAGCTCTCAGTTACAACAGAGCATCTCTAAGACTAAATTCATGCAATTAGGTAATTCGGGATACTTACAAGTTTGTTCTTATCTCCTCAAATATGCAACTGCTTTGTTGTATACACGACATCTAGCAGACATATAACTACCAAAAGCTACCTTTAAAAAGTTAATAATTCCTGTTCACTTCAAGCCAGTTTAGATCAACTGTCCAAGTCCTTATATGCTGCCTCAAGCATTTTAGAGTTAGAGTGTCTCAAAAAAAGCCTACTATTAGCAGCAAAGAAAACAACTTATTCTGTTCCACAGTGAAATGATTTCTTTTTAAGTAACTTAAAAAAAAGGCAGCACTATTCCTGCCCTGAGAGTTGATAGAAAAACATGGGAGTTCCACACTGCCCCAGAAAACACAGACTTTCCTTTTTATGGAAATAACAAAAAGCAGTCAAGCTTCCTTTACAAGAACTGTTAAAAAGCCAGCATTGGCACAAGCAACAGGCATTTGATAGCTGCTGTTTTACATCCAATATGAACTGGAAACCAGGTAACAAGGAGAATCAGACCTCTTGGCAACAGATGACCAATCATTTCTTCTTCCAAAGCCAGAGACTTAGGGCCCTGCAAGACAAGCACTTCTGACTTCTATATGGTTAGCTGAAGTTAGCACACTGAGCTTTCAGATTTACCCCTACACCATAAGCCACCAGCTTTACAGCAGGAACAAGAGCTAGTGTGTTAAGTGCTTGAAGGCTGTATTTGAGAAGTGACACGGATGGCTAAATAACATGGGAGGCTGTGTTGTGAGTTGTGTTGACTTTACAGCAGATACATATTTGTGTCTGATACCCCCTTGTCAGAGAAAAAGCTGTTGGCAAGGCAGCTGGGTACAGTAATACTCTAACCCATCATTTCCAGCCCTGACAGTAAGCTCAATCATTAATATATATGGAGTTCAATCACTGATTTCTTCAAGTAATTTTCTTCTACTTTTTACCACTCAAGTTTTCCCCTCCTGTATCTATAGAGCATTTTGAGCAACATACCCTACCTTGTTTACACAGCAACTCATCCAAGGAGGTCTTTTTTAAAGATGTAACATACTACTTTGCGATACTAACACTTTCTTACCCAAGTCAATCATTAGATGTAAGCAACACCCATAAAAGGTCAAGAATTTAATGAGAAAACATTATTTCCATCAGTTTGTCTTTCCAAAGGGTGGGATGAATTATTGAGATTATCCTAAAGGAAGCTGGCTGATGAGTAAGCTTTCCATTCTCCAGCAAATCTTTCCACTAACACTCTATGAAGGGAGGAAAACAAAGTAAGCACCAGAACAGAAAGAGATATGCCCAGTATCAGCAGAGTTATGAATTCTAGCTGGGTAATCACTCACACGGTTACAAAACAGTACATTTGCAGTGGGTTATGGATCCAGAATGCCTGCTGAATTACAAGAAAGAGGACTGAGCCCGAGGGTGATGCCTTGAAGTTACCACTTGTTTTGGTTTCAGTGTGCAAGGATAGGTCTGAATTCTCTCAGATACACTCAATGAAACTGAATTAAAACCCTCCATTATGCACCTAGTTTGAGATGTCTTTGGACACAATGACAGCAGAAAGATACAAGCAATAAGCTTCTTATAAAAAGTGGAAACAACAACTCATGCAGAAAGGCAAGAGAAAAGCTACTGCCCTGAAAATGAAAACATGAAATTTGACAAGGAATAATTAGAAATCTAGAATTACCAAGCTTCTCACAGAGAAACAATTAAAGGACGCAGCTCCTTTGATAGGAATAACCCTTCAAACACAAGAAGTGTCACAAATCTGTTGAACAGAGACTCATTCAAGTAAAGGAACAGATTAGCTAGGAATATATTAATTTTGTAAATGCAAATCATTAATTTCCAATTCTCCCTAGAAAAACTGTCAGGATTGAATTTCAAATTTAAATATCATTTAAGAAAGCCACCCTGTATTTTTTTTTCAAGGAACTGCGGCAGTCAGCTACGATAAAGAAAATGTTAAGAAACAGAAATCTCAAACACAGGCTGTGTATAAGGAATGGCAAAGCAGAATCAACCAATAATCGCTAAAATAAACTAGGTCTGCAAAACTGATAGCTATAAGATGCATGAAAAAAAGGCAAAAAAAAAAAGTGATTAGTAAGAAGGCAAATCAAAACCAAGAGCTTTGACTAGCCATTACGGCTGAACTCACTGAATAGAAATCACTGAAAATGAGGTGTTTAAAGAAATCACCAGCACCCCTTATCACTACTCATCTTGCTGTCTACTCGTTCTTTCAAAACTCCAGATGTCTGATTCAGTTTTACAGAACAACTAAGAAACAACGCTCACCACACCTTCATAAAACTTGCATTCTCTAGGACAAAACATTAATAGCAATCACAGCTTCTCTTATCAATACATTTGTCACCACACAAGCTCTTCTGGTAGACAATGCTTCAATATAATATTAACGAGGTAATTATTTTACTTTTCTACTATATCACAAGTGTTACAAAGGGTCAAAATAGATGAAAAAGTACCTTTTGTGTAGTCAACAACAGCCTCCAATGCTGCTATTCGGACATCTACAAAGTGCCCATACTCTGCATATGACTTGAAGAGCGCAGGATCGCTTGGGACGTGACCATTTTTCTGAAGCACTCGAATAGCTTTTAAGCAGCTAGATGGGGTAAAAAGAAATTTATATGAGGCTTCCAAAATGCCAGGCACAAAGGACACAGTTATCTCCTTCAGAATCAAGTAGTCTTGTCATTTTTCTAGAATAAAATTAACCTAATTACCATGTTACAATTATTTTCATAGTATTAACACATAGCACTCATTGATTCTGAATTAGGCAGAACACTGAAACGATTCTCTGCTGTGCCAAACTCAGTTTGATTTAAGTAGAACTGCGCTTATTTTCACAGAAAACAATTTAGATTAGTGTTGTGTACTCTACAGAAATTGTTACGCTACCTTTTGTCAACCTTTCATAAACTGAACAATTAAGACAAACTCGCACTACCAGCTTTTGGAAATTAGAAGGAATTTGCCATGTAAGATTAAAGGAGGTAAGCTAAAATCTCAGTAACTACAGAACTATAAACACAAAAATAGTATTCACGTGTCTTCTCTTTTTGTACATACAACAATTACTAAATCACACCTGACTGTAATGGTATGCCTGTAGCTGGGAAGAAGCTTCTCCATGTTTAGGAAACGTGTAATTTCCTCAAGAATAAGTCGAACGTCGGGATTTAAGTTATCCAGTGTTCGGACTTCATTGTTCACGCTGACTGCAGGAGTCACAGAGTTGGCCAGGGCATCAATCAGTTCAGCACGGTAATAGTTGTCTGAAAACTAGATAAGAACAGCATTTAAACACAAGCAACATAACAATATATATTGTTATATAGCAAGTAATGTTGAAGCACTGTTGTACAACAAGATGTTAAAATGGAAACCATAAAACAAACTGTAAGAAAGCAAAACAGTTGAATAAATGTGTTTTGAATATAGATTTGAGAGCGCTTGAGCAAGCAGATATTCTATCAGCCATTAATTTTCACTCTGAAATAAGAGCATATCAATAGTAATACACTGGTTTCTAAAAAATAAAATAAAAATAAAATATCAGGTACTGAAAATTTTCTAGATTTGTAAAATAAAAGCCATTATTTCCTAGTGTGAGCTCTAAAATTACATGTCCCTTTCTATACTCCGTTGCAAGGTTACCAAGGTTAACGGGTGCTTTACTCCTCTGAAAAATCAGAGGTTTCATCTAGATAGCCATTTCAAGTGCTTCTCAGGTAAACTAATGCCTCTCCGCTACTTAGTAAGGAAAATCTCGCTTCTTTATTTGCTCCTTTTTTCTAGGTACACAGTTTCACCCTTTCCCTTGTGCTAACTGTAGCACTTTTTGGTCATGTCAAATTACTACATAGCAAAAAGTATAGAAATACAACTATAAAAGCAGAAAAAAAGTACTGGGTGGCATGTTAGTTAACCTAAACAAACCCAAGGAGTGCTAGACCTTGCAGAAGGTATCAAACACATGTTCGCAAGCAACATGTGCAAAAGCAAAGCGGGATCTCTCCTTCAGTGGTGGAGAGATGTCAGTACAACTCAGCACATCCTGTGAAAACTGGTGTGTACGTTATCTCTTTACCACTTCACATTCCATCATCCCCTTATTTTAGTACTTTTCAACAAGTGTCTTGTTAGTGTTTCTACATACTAGAAAATGAGATTTAGGAGAACTCAGATTTGTTCCACTGAACTTTGAGTACTTAATTTGGAGGATTATGTTAGGATCCTAGCAGATGTGGACTTCTTCTAAAGCTGGGGAAGTGGAATCTTGTATCATCTCAGAATCTTAGAGGTCCCATAACCACCCTTCAGAGGTGCTCCGTGTTGGAAGGAACTTCAGGTGCCATTTCCAACTCAAGTGCTTCAGTTAACTGATGAAAAACGTTACATTTGGTTTCAGCTGTAATCTGACTACAGGAATACCATTCAGTTCTGTAAGCCAGAGCTGTTATTCAGAACCCAGAGTCTCATATATCATAAAAACCAAGATAATTTCCTTGCTCTTTCAGACAATCTTCTCAAAGTGGAAACAAGTGCTTAACTTTGCATGCTACATTTATTCAGAAAGTGTTAACCTTCATGCACATTCTCTCAAAAATAGATATGTGTGTGCAAATGAAGACAGGCAGGTCCTTAAGTTAAGTCAACAAGCACAGTGCTTCCTCCAAGAAAAACATCCAAGAAATGTCACTACAAATGTCAGCTAGAGAATCTTCTGTAACATTTACTGTTTAGTTTAGCAGATCAGCTTTTATCAACTCTTCTTGCTAGGTATTTACATTAGTGGCATAATACATCACATAGTATATTAACTTTAAGACTTTTTTCAACAAAAAAAGAGAGATTAAAGAGATTAAAATAAACACATTCTTTACCTTATTCTTTCTGTTATCGTTATACTTGATCAAATCCAAAATAAACATCAAAACCTCCTTAGGACAGAGGTTGTGAACATCTCTCAGAAGGGCCATGGCAACAGGCATAGTCTGTGTAATAAAATTAACATCATTCTTATGTTAATGAAATGACAGTCATGCCCTGAAAAGAACTACACCCTTAAAATAAGCAATTACTTTTGCAATACCAAATCTCTAAAAAGTTTTATTTTAATGTGTTTTGAAAAAGTTATAACATGCTGCACAGTCTTCAGATCAAAATCAATGCAATTATTGCTTGATAATTAGTTATAGCAGACAGACAAAGCTGTATATGGAAGAAATAACTCAATTCACGGCACTGTCTAAAAGGTAAGAATTGGAAAACAGTGAAGCAGAGAAAATGACAGTGGAATTCATTCTGAGTCTGACACCTCATTTGAGTGTTTACATGTGAACCTGATGTCTAAGCTTCCATTACCATCAAGAGGTGTACACCCAAAACAGTCAGTGGAATCTAAAGAATTATTAGCCAGATAGATATTAGTCTCACTAGCTCATTCTAAAAGAAATATATATATCTAAGTAGGTCTCTAGGCACCCTTGAACTATAAATTTTGGACAAGGGATTAGATGTCTTCGGGAGAAAAGCCTCAGATTTAGTGGGAAAGAATGAAGAATGAAAGAAGGAGCAGAACAACACAGAAGGCAGTCCAAGCACAAACATGGTGGGGAGGAAGATGAAACAGTTTTGGACAGAGAAATAAAATTTAGGTTGTCTCCATAATCAGAAATATAAGGTCTGTAACTCAATCATCCAATAATTACAAAGTAAACCTTGAGAGAAAACCACTGTCATTTATTTTAACTGCTACTCACTGTACAGCTAACAACTACAGGTCCCAGTAAAAAAAAAAAAAAAAAAAAAGCAAACTGCAGCAACACTTGATGTTGACAACTAATGGAAAGGGGAGGGCAAGAAGGATTATGTAGAGCCTTCAGCTAAAAGGCCAACTAATTTAAGATAAGCTCTGTGAGATTTTATCTGTAGTATGAAATAAATGCCAACAATGAACACAGTTGATCAACTCACCTAAAAATGATTAGCTTTGTTATTGTGCAATAAATTGTATGCAAGAACGAGCTCACAAATACATACAACTAATTATTATATGTACTCCACTCTCCTGAAGGAATTGCTAATTTAACTTCAGCTACTCAGAAAAAAATTGCTAAGTTTTGTTAAGTGTTTTTTGACAAAGATGAAAGGAACAGATACCAAATAAGAAAGAACTAGTTATTTGGGGTTTGTAATGACTGGGTAAAATGGGACTGTGCTATTCACATTCTTACAGTTGTCATCTGTAGGAACATTTCTGTATTTTGACATTTAATTTAAAAAGTTCATCGGAAAAATAAATTTTACCTTCTGCAGGAAGTAGCTTTGAAAGTTCATGAAGTTGTTGGTCTTCACAATGTTTGGACAAGTCTTACAGCAAAACATTCGGGTAAAGAGTGACTTCATGGCTGGTGGTCCTGTCCATGTACTTACCATGGAATTTGCAATCTATATAATTAGGAGAAAAGGCAAGTCACATTAACATCACCACTGTAAGTTCAGGTTGGCTGTAAAGAAATGCAAATTTCCCATAATAAAAAAGAACAATTGCCAAAAATATACTGCCCTTCAAATGTGTACCTATTTTCAACAACGTAATACATTATCTAAGTTTTCCCTGCCATCCCCAATACATCTTGTCTACATTAAAGGTAAGTTTTTGTAAAATTGTTTCACTTGGAAGATGTCAGCAACTAATTACCTTTCCATGATAAGCTTCTGTTCTTAATTATTTTCTCTTTTATATTTTAGGCAAATACTCTGTTTTTATTAAGCCAAGTTTTCTGACTCCACAGAAGCCAGTGATGGAAGAAGATTTTACAATACCAACTTCCCAAATTTACCCTGCCAGTAACCTCAGCCTAGACTTTACCTAGGTCTCAGCCACCCTAAGCCTAAAAGACCACCCCTAAAGCGAAAGGCAAGTCAGCCATCTCTCAGCTTTAATCTTCATAGAACGAAGAATAGAATATTCTTCAAATAACCTTAATTCACGGCAAGACTGCAGGGTGACAAATCTATTGCTGTGATCTGTTTTGGTGTAAGGAAGCAAGGTTCTACAAGGACAAAACTGTCTTTCTGCCTTTCCAGCACCCTGGGGATTCTATATATTTGTTGTATGGAACAATGCAAGCGTGCAGAGAAGAATATCTGAGTCTGAGTGCTTTTTAACAAATGGGGCCAACACACACTAAAATTTAGAATTTTCCAGTGTTACAGACCTTCCACAAACTAAGGAAAATACCATTTTCACACGAATGAAAATGAATGTGATTATCTCCTTTTAAATTAGTTTACCTTATTCCAAAGACTATTACATATGCAGTAAGAGAAAGAAAAGCTAGAGGCTACTTAAAGATGGGCAGCAATTAATTTCACCTTCTCTTTTATGTAAGATGTGGGCTTCGTTATTGAAAGACATTTTCCTTTTAAGTCAGCCTTCAAAGGAAAGTTAAAGGGAAAAAATAGTGCAGTCAGACTAGACTTGTAGTAACAGAAGTCTTTTAACTACAGATGCAGGTATAGCTTCTTGTGTAATATACATAACAAATTTTCCTACAAAGGAAGTTTAATTCTAAAGGCTACTCAGAAACCATGAAGAAGAACTTGGAATTGAAAACGTGAAATTTATGTAGCAGGAAGCCTGTCTTGCATTAATATTGCTTGAAAAGGTATACTCCATTGCTGCATCTATCAATTCAATATATCATAAAAACTAGCAACTTATTTGACCTAAAATATAACTATAACGCACAGCTATAAAACTCCTCATTGTTTTGAGTTTTTTTTTTCCCGTTTGTTTTTTAAATCTTACAGAACATCACTGGCACTGCAGTAGACCCAAACCTATAGACTGAAAATCAGCCTGTATGCTCCCAGGTCTTAAGATATTAACTTTATTATTTTCTCCTTTCTCTGCAAGGTCATTTGCCATGAACTTCTCAGTGGTCTATGCGTGTATTTGCACATGCACACATGCATCTATACATCAATGTGGATTTACTATTTTACATGGACACTTGACAGAAGTGCTGTTTTACAAGTAGTACATTAGAAAATGAGATCATAAAACTGAATTTATTACACTATCACTTTTTCTGTATCCATGGTAGTACACCAAGAACGTTTCACCTAAATAACCACTATCCAGCCAGAAGTTGCAAATTAACACAAAATAACCCTCCCACTAACAAAACATGGAGGACTTGACTTTTTCCAATAAAGACTACAAATCTTGAATATTTACAAGCTGTGAAAATTCAACTGAGTTAATAGGAAGTGATTCTTACTAACAGCCTAACGTTGGAACCACTAATAGAATATTTTACACTTTTCTCCTATGTAGCATGGGTAAACATATCTACAACCATGTCCTTCCACGCCCCTTCACATTGATTTAATAACACAACTGTAGTTTTCACATAGATTTAGGATTATTTTCTGAGTCAACCATCTTATCTCTAGATTCCATTTTTTGCATACAATTTCATAAAAATACAACTGAAAAAATAGCTATGATTATCTGTAGCCCAACTGCCTGTGAATTCAAAGAAAGAAAACATTTCAGCATTGTTAACAACTGCTCTTTTATTATTGACCGGTGGAAGGCACCTAAACTTTTAATTATTCCAAATAAATTAATTATGACATATTTTAAGTCAGGTAGCAGCAGTATTGCTCCTAGTACTTACACTGACAGCACTATTTATCAGTGTTTCATAATATTAAAATACACCATCACAAGCATTTCTTGGATTTTGATTTTTAAAATATTCCCAAAGGGTTTATTTCTGTACAGGTACTGAATTACTCTTAACAGGTACCCAGCAGAGAGGAAGCTATATACCAATAATTCAACCTCTACAAAGTGTCAGTAGCATGCCTTTATGCAAAGCATGTTAGTAACATGCCTTTTCAAAATTTCTTACTCTTTTGTGTTTCCATCCAAGTGTTTTAGAGGGATTTCTATGTTTAATTCTTAATACTAATTTTGTGTCTAAACAAGAAATATCTTCCTTTTTTAATGGCAATGACCTCGCTTTATGAATATTTAATTGCAGACCAACACTGTTTACTTTGTGCCCCTATTCAACTTGAAACAATATACAGCAGTAATCTGAATTCGCATTAGACAGATAGATGAATTTTGAAACTTCAAATTTCTCAGAGAAGCCAAGGAACTTCCCAGTAAAATAAAAAAAAAGTGAATTTTGGCTCAGAAAAAAAATGAACAAAAGTCTTTTATTTCTGCCACTTAATGAAATCTGGAAAAATCCCTTGTGGTTTTCATGTCTGACATCTCAATTTTGACAATTATGAAAGCCTTCTGCAGTCTCCATTTACAGACTAAAATAATACAGCTTTCCTTTCAAATCAGTCAAGTTAAAAATACTTGGCAAACCCTTTTAAGAGGCTAAATATCAAGCCAATTTAAGAACTGTGGTGAGTTTTGACCCATTTTCAAATGTTTACAATGTCTAGCACATTTCTTTCCTTATTCCCATCCACACAACCTCACCTTTGCAAGGCAGAAGCAGGCCAGCATTCTCACTCGGTAGAAGCACTGTTCCTGTTCTAGTATATCAGTGAGTGCAAGCCGTGATGCTGGCGTGGGGAACTTTTCCAATGCCAGAATGGCTTCTTCTTGTGCAACCACGTCTCGCTCATATCGAAGCTGATACTGCCACATGAAATCAGACTGTTCAAATTCTACCTTCCTCAGTACTGACATATCAGGGTCTATTCTTATCCAGAGCAAAGGGGAATCAGCACTAAGACAGACACGAGAAACATTAATAGTTTACAGCATTTCAAGACTCCAGAAATCAAAAAGATGTTCTGACTTGTTATGAGTTATGTTTGAATTATTTAGAGTCCAAGAACCATACATGAATTAAAGTTAGAAGCGACTTTTGAAAGTCACCTGATCCAGTCTCCCACTCCTAGGATGGCAACTCTACAGCCCTCCAGGGCAATCTGTCCAAAACTTAAATATGTCAGTAAATGCAGTAGTTTCACTATTTTTAAACAACAGTGTGAGTTCATAGTAAACTATTGTATAATCTCAGTGTACTTAAATCTTCTTCCTCAGGTACTGTCGTGGCTGAGCAGCACACTTTATCACCTTCTACACTTGAAGACTCCCAGAAAAAAAAAAATCAAAGAAAATCCCATGGTAACCACCTAAAGCTTTGCGTAAAGCTTTCATCAACAGACATGAAAGTACTTTACAAACACAAACATGCTATTGTGTTGAAAGCTGACAAGGGTAACCATGCAATTGCAGAGAACTGTCAGGACAAACAATCATAAAAGCAAAAGTATCATCAAGCAGGGTTAAAGTTTTAGTCCCAAAGAAGAATTTTCTTGTATTCTTTGTATTCAGTTGTATTCTACACAAGTGTTTTATACTTAGTATTCAGACAGCACCATTACAATACAAGTCATTCATGGGAACAGGGAGCACAAATAGGAGCTAGATGCTAAATGCTCCTAAAAACAATCTAAAAATCATTTATTCATGTCTGTTAATATAGAAATTAAAACAATGACTTGCTCAATGACTATATTCCCTCTATAAAATTATTTCTGGGCATTTTTAGATAAGGTTTTATTTACTAGTAATCTCCAACACTTTAAAGGAGATGAGCAAACTATCCTTCTACAATGAGACACCGTTTAGTTTTCAAGAAAAGATAATTTACTTTCATCAGCAAGCAAATAAAGTACCAACACCTACAAATACCTTCCTGAGAGAAACACGAGCTCCAGCTCAAGGAGGGTAAAATGCATATTTACTCTGTGCAAGAGTTTGCGTCCATATAGCTAAAGAGTTCCTCTGAAATTAATGTCCTGTCTACCCCAAATATATTCTTTTTGATATGAAGCATTTCAGCATTCATTTGTAATCTAAAAAGATTCTTTTAAAATTAACCACAGAGCACTGAGATAAATAAGTTATTGAAATAAGTTAAATGGTCTTCATCAAGGTTCAACAAAAAACGCTGACTTTTGTCTCGAAATCTGCCAGTCATATAATGAAGTCCAACTTTACTGTCAAATGCTTCAAACAACATGCTTCAGATAAGGGTGATATGGCTCAGTGTCACACTGAGAAACTTCAGTTATCTAACTTACTCCATAGCAGAAAGGTCCATGTCCACCTCCTCTCCATTCATCAGTGGAATCTTTTTTTTCTTATTTCTATATAGAAAAGAGAAAATAGTAAATAAAATTAGTATTTAGAAATTACCATACTAGCTAAGATATGCTTAAAAATGGAGATTAAGTTTGCTAGAGTACTGTGTATTTTACCATACCAAAAAAAAATTCTCAACAGGAAAAAAAAAAGTTAAGCTGTACATTAGTTCTGTTCAGAAAATAATCCACTGGGGACTCTAACAGAAAAGGAAAACTATGTACGTGCTTTATCCATATATCCTCACTTGATACTTCTCTTGAGAGAAGAGATACTTCTCTTCCCTGTATGTGTCTACCCCTTGGAGAGAAATCCCATTCGAGAGCTTTTTGAAAAATCTGATGAAGCAAAGGGCTTCATTGAACTTGTTCTCCTTTACAAACAAGTTCTCTATAAAACTTTTTACAGAATTTAAGACCTTTATTCTGAACTGCATATAAAACGTAAGGCTTCTTGCTGTCCACAAAAAGCAGTAAATTCTATTCTCTCCCCTTACATCACAGGTAAATCTTATTCAGTAAAATCAACAAAATGTAGTTATAAAATTTAAAAAGCAACTATTTATTATCAATGCCCTACACATTTTCATGTATTCACAGTAAAAATGTTTACAGTTTATGTATTTTTATTCTTACCTTCTGCTTTTAGAATGGCAAGGTATATCATGCTTAAGACTATTTTCTTCAATCTGCAATGTATGGTTAAATGACCCATCAAGTTCTTGCACTGTTACTTTAAGAGGACCCTTAAAGTTCAAAAGATTGTTATTAATGTTAAAAATAATGTTTATTAATGTTCATATCATACTTAGATGTATAGGTAAAATATGGAAAATTGACCTTACCACATATTTCTGAGTCCCAGGAGATGTGTAGTCTTGTTTTATTTCCAATTCCAAAACATTCCGTTTTCTATTAAATGCAAAGCTGCCGTAAAATTTGACCACTCCACTCTGATCTCTAAAAAGCAGTATAGGAATTCTGCGGCACAATGCAGTAACTATAAACAAATATAACTCCCAAGGTTTTCATTTACTTTTTACACTTATTTTATGCTTTTTTAACTCTAAAATCTCCTATTCCAAGAAAACAGGAAATGGAAACATGTTCCTTCATAAGCATTTCCATTTCTTTTTCTTTAAATGGTTCTTTAATGTACATTCATGTACACACAGGGGGAAAAAAAAAAAAAAAAAAAAAAAAAAAAAGAAGTACAGTGAAAATTATCCAGGAAGAAAAAATTCATCATGAAAAACTACACTGGACCTCCCCCCATTCCAATGTCCCTGAGGTGCTCTCAGAGAAAGTTACTGAGTAAATGTTTAGTAACTTCAATATGACTTGTTTTAATCAGTTAAACCAAATTAAGAGGAAAACGTAGTGATCTTCTGTTTTCTACCTGTGTTGCACTTAATTATTTTATTGCAGTTTTTCAAAAATGGGTCATTGCACGTGTTGTTCAGATGTATACAGAATAGGTCACATATATATGAAACTACACAATGTGACCAATAAAAAATAGTTTCTCACTCCAAATTTTATTACAGACAATAATTTCAGGTAAACTGTTCCTTGAATAGCTTCACCATTCATTATTATTTTGACAGCCATTACTACAGTTTGTTTATAATAAAACTACAACACTAGGAAGTGTTTTTGCCTAGGGCATGCTCCCAACAAGTGCCTGATGACATATGGCAAAAGCAAGGAAAGAAACCTGTTCTGTTTCAAGCAGGTTTCCTATCACACATTAACTTTTCTTCCCAAATACGTGCATTTGGCTAAATAGATAGCTCAGACAGACTGGTTCTGTTCATGGTGGTTGCCTTCATAAAGGTCCGTGACATTGCCATTGCGTAAAACTTAAGGCATTTTAGTGGTTTCCTTGCCAGAAAGTTGGAACTCAGCAACAACACAGCAAGCAGTAAGCAGAGCTAAGACAGTGATTAGTTAGCAGTAGTAAGATATCCTCCCAAACAATGCAAACAGCAGCTGAGGGCTTACAAGGTGGTAATCTAAGACTCACACAACTCAGATAGTAATGGTCAAATTTAGACATTGGTAGAGCGTGAATGTATACGGATAAAATACCTATTTTCTGCAAGTGCTTTGCACAGTTAAGTATGGAAGCTAGCATAATGGATATTCATACTGTATATACACTTTTAGATATAATATTCATGAATGTGATGCATGGCAAAAGTCAATTCAAACACTCTAAATATAAATATCTATTTTTGATTTCTGTTGTAAGTCAGGTATGGCTTTGCTACAGTCCTGTATTGTTTTAACCTGCAGTCACTTTAATTAAAACTACCAATTAAACCTGTTAAATGAAGCAAATTTAAGTTTACCTTCACATCAATCCAAAATAAGAAACCCTATTTCTTGATTAACATCACTGCAATTTGAAGCATCAACACTCAAATTTTTATTCGAGTTAGACCTGAAGGTCTAACAACTAACACAAGCTACCAAGCTGTTAAATACTAGTTTATTTTAAACCATCAATCCGTGCTTTAGGTTACGCATTCCATGGTGATTTACTGGAAATCACATCTAAAAATGCACCAGACTATAGCATTTTCCATGTCAGACTTCAGCATATTTCTATGGGCAGTGTCCTCTGGAATTCCTTTAGTGTAATTTGGCCTTGAATTCCACCAGAGTTTTTGTGCTTCCTTCAAAATAAAACTTAAAATCGCAGCAATTCCTTTCTGGTAAAGAACACACAAAAGAGCTAGCAAACTCTAAATGACTATAAAAGGACTATGAACCTGTGACTCAGATCTATTTCTAATTCAAAGAATAATGTACTTAAATGTTTAAAGCAAAGACATGAAATATCTTTCTTCACATTCCTTTTGTAGTGCCAATTAAAAAACAAATTCATTCTCCATATTAACAATCCAAACCAAGAATAAAAAGGATACACCCACTGCTTTATTAAAGGTTGGATGTCTTTGCCAGAGACATTTGAGATAGATTTCAAAAACCCAGATGTGGAAACCAACATCTGACTCCACATGTGTGACTGGAACTTCTGAGATGAAGCAGTGCTGGCCAGACTCAATAACTTGTTGAAAACCTAAAATGATAAAAAGTTATTACTTTCATTAAGCTCTTCAACATACAAAATAAGCCTTTCTTTCCTGATTAGTTGCAATTGAATTGTAATTAAAGGCCAATAAAACTCATTCCTTGGTAACTGACTTCAAAAAAAAGTTTTTCAAAATAAAAATATTTCAGAAAATTATTTGCTCGTCCACATCAGAAACTGTGATTTGCAGACATGAACGCATCTTTACTTGAGGCAAACTATCCATGATGCTGAGAGAAGAGATGAACCCCCAGCTTTGTAACATAAAAGCTGTTTTAACAAAAATAAACTAAAAATGTCATCTTTGCTCATAATTGCTGCAAGTACAACTTAAGCAGCTTTTTCACAAATAGAAATGAACACAAAGTGTACCAAAACAATTTTTGGCAGCCATTTTCTAGTTCTAACCACCTCTAATGAACTACACTTCAAAACCAGTCAATTTATGAAGTTAGATGCTGCAAGCACATGTGACCTTCATTTACCAAATTAGCAAGGTACTTTTAAATCACTTCTTTTTACCTGAGCTTTCTCAAATAACCAACTTTTTAGGAGTTACAAGCATACCTTTTTTTTCTTTTATAACTTAAGCCAACACTTCACACACATCCTTACCATAGTCTTACACAATGTCCATTATAAGTCCATAAGCTTTAAATAATTATCTATAGCAAAACAGATCACTAAATAAATCTGCTTTTTAGAAACATGAGGTTCTCTGTTAAACTTTCTAGTATCCCTTATCTCAAAAAAAAAGTAAAGAATAATTAAAATTTATCCAAGGAAAGGTTTAAATCTGCTGTATTTTCAACCTGATAACAGCTGCTTATAAGAAGTTTTAGCACATCCACATACTTGTTATCTTTAAAAAAACAGGAATCTGATGCTGAAAGGAAGAAGTATCACCTAGTATCTAGTTTGGTGCTTCTTTATAGCACCCTATCGTTTTAAGGCATGTCACAAAACATTTAAAGAAACTACAATTCTGCAGAAGTTTAATATTTCAAAATAAAATGACAATCTTCAATTCAACTGTTTCTTCTAATACGAAGATCTATGCTCCCTCTAGCACTGAAAATGTTATGCAGAAGAACAGAAGCAAGATTCTCTTTACTTTCATCATTAATATCTGACTACATTAACTTATGGTGACACTGGTTACAGTAGCAAAACTGCTAGTTAAACAGGTTCTCAGTGTTAATAACCAGTCATTTACCCAAAGCAATGAAATACCCTAATATTACTAGTTATGATTAAGAATAATAGCTTACCTTATCCTAACACAATGATCAACATTTTAGGTTAGTTCCCTGCTGCTTAAATTACTACTTAAAATATAAATGGAATCCTATGAAAAGCTGATTTGCTTTCTTAACTCCATTTTATGAATAGAAATTGCAAATGAAGACAAGTTATCTATACTCTTCATAAACATTTAATTACCTACCTGTAACATGAACTCCATGCTGATCCTGTTCTCAATCAGTCTCATAACAAGATGTGCTTTACACTGGAACATAGTGTAATACTCCCAGGAGAGTGTATGAGGGTGCTTGATAGAAAAGTGTAAATGTGACGCAGGGCTGAAAAATAAAAAACAACTTTGTTTTGCATTTTATGGAATGAAAACTAAAATATAACTTAACAACTAAGATTACAGGCACACCAACGTTAAGATCTCTTCTACTGCTTTAAAGATGTAAATTATGACACTTGAAATGACTGCACAAGAAAGGTTACTGGGGTGCATGTAGCTGGAATACAGCAAGTACTGTATAGAGAATAATGACAGGTAATACATGCTACGCAGTAACTTCTCAAAATACTGGTAGCACTGAAAAACAGAGCAGGGAATCTATGACTTGAGTTTGGAAATTACTCAAATTGCATTCTCCCTGTTCCACTTCCACTTTCAAGTGCTTGTACATAGTTAATATTTTACATTTAAGCAAATGACTTTTGCAATTAAATACAGTAGAAGTTTTAAGATTCAAAAAAGATTTTCATGATCAATTGCTCTGAGTCATCACATTTAATTTTAGATAGCAACTTTATACTTTCAATAGTTTGGCAAATAGATGCCTTCTACATTAGCTATCATACCAAGGCAGACTATGCAGAGCATCATGCTACCACTGCCACACTATTTCTATAACTTCCTGTGGTGCTCATTCATATATACCCTTTGTGTCTATAAGCAAAATACTTAAAACAGTCTAATTTCATTCCATATCAGAAGACAGCCACTGACACCCTGAAACTTTTCAAAGCAGGACTGATTTCTGGATACCCTTAGTGGCTGTACAGCAGTAAAGCACCAAATGACCTAATTTTGATGCACTATAAAGTAAAAGTTTCACACTTCAGAACAAGAACTTTCCAAACTTTAGCTCAGTTTCAAAGTAGAAAAGTAACTTTAACATTGCATCTCCCTAGAAAAGTAAGACCTTTTTGCCCCTTTTCAATGATTTGAGAAGATAATTCTGAGTTTATTTTAGTGATGAACCAAGGCTATGGAAACAGTACTGAGTTGTGCTTTGTTTTTTTTTTTTTTTTGTTTGTTTGTTTTGTTTTTTTGTTTTTCTTGTAGTTTTTATTTTCTTCTTCACACTTGAGTTTTTTTTTCTCATGAACTAATAACAAATACCTTAAAAAAAATGGATCCACACCATGTCGGGCCAACTTCTTAAGAAACAGAAATCCAGCCTTATTTTATGCTGGTTGGTGAATGACAAATTAGCCATTGTGCTGTAGCAAATGCCAGCCACTTAAAACTCCAGGGTTCAAAATGGGATTTTCCACAGATTCTCACTTATAGATTACCTAAACGAACCATTTCAAGATGGACGAGGCAAGAGATTTGTCCAAAGACTTTAGGAGACATCGCAAGACAGAATTAAATAATTTGTGAATTTTAACTATCAAAGACAAGAGGTGTAATCCTGATCTTTCATACCAGATACCTGAGAAAAAGACAGATCTTCCAGGAAGTTCATAGAATTATTAAAAATGTATTTTTGACAAGCCTTTCCATGCACTTGTAAGGCGTATGGCAGTAGGAAGCTTTCTAACAACAGAGAAGACCAGTACCTGGCTTCTTGTCTGCAACAGTTAAGGTTTCAGAAGATAGCATGGACCAAGACAGCCATAATACCTTAGCCTTTTTTTCCCAACCCTTTTATTTACTTGGAGATTCCCTTAACTTTACTAGTGAACATCTGTATGAATATCAGGTACACTCACTATATGGATAAGAACAAAGTTAACATAACTACTTGCTGTTTCTTTTTGATTAGCAATTATTGAAGTCTCCCTTATCAAAATTGCCCTGCAATTTTGGACACTTCTGTATTCTAGGGTAAAGAAGGGTTAGCAGCCATGAAATTGAAATGCAAGAATGGAACTGAGGTTGTGGCTCAGACATTATATAATAATTTGGTCTCAGTATAAAACTATGTATCCAGCTTCAAATTATACACTTGATTGACTTTGGTAAAATTCTTTTCTTAAAAATTATAACCAAGCCAGGACCACATTCTTGGCCTTCTTAAATTCACTAAGCGTTGATTGATTTCAGCACATTATTTAACTGCAGATTAAAACAGACCAGTTCGATTGCATTTGAGAGTTGTGTTTTGTAGTTCATTCAGTTTAAATACATTTCTTCCCTTTGTATTTTTCTTTAACCATTAGACTTTTAAAACTGTTACTGGATTGGCAACAAATAAGAATTCAAATTAGCAATATGGGCCTAGGACCTTTGTCAAAGTGAAGAGCGAGTTAGTAGCTCTTCCATGGAAATTTATAACCCTTGTGCTCTTGAGCACAGTCCAGTCATTCAGTGCAAACCTGTCAATCTGCTTCTTCCACTTGAAATGCATCTTTATACACTTCTTGAGGCTTTTTTTTTTTACAGCAGGGTGGTACCATCACAGTCAAAGACTGAAGACAACCAAAAATGCAAGAACACAAAATGAAGAGGTAACAAGCACAACACTTCACTTTGAAGCTTCAATGCCATACGGCAGTTAACCTGCAGTTTCCGTTCCTTCATTTTCCCAGGCTTTGGGACTTTTTTCTCAAAAACAAACAAACAAACAAAAAAAAGCCACCAAAGTTCTGGAGAGCAGTGTTTGTATTGCAGTACATATATAAACAGAATTTGTGATACCTGTTTTGTACAAAAATTAATTTACCTGAAAAGTTTTTTCCAATGATTTCTTTCCATATTCTAATTCAGGTGAAAATGAGATTATTGTCCAATCTAGTCTCTCTTTATATAATTACGAATTGGGACTGCTATAATGTAAATATGTTTGGCAGGAAACCTTATCATAACAATCAGAACAAAGAAATGCAAAATATATGTTGAAGAAAAATGCTCTAGACATCACCATTATGAAAATTTCCTCCCTAAATACGAATCATTTCCCAGAGGCAGGAACACCTACTTAATTTACATGCAAAGAGGCTTTGCAATCTATAAGAAACAGCAAGTTGTAATTTATATTTAAGTGATGTTACAATTATCAAGCCATAATAGAGAGAAACAGCAAGATACACATGGGAAGACAATTTCTAACCATGATACATCACACCGAGGAAACATAAATTTAAGGGGATTAAAACAGGAATTGGTCAATTATTTGGTTCCAATTCTAGATTAAATACAATTAAATACTAAAATTAACACTTACAAAGTAACTTTTCTTATAGTACTTTTATATTAATGTAGCCTTTTTCCCTAGTTTATTCTGATCCCATTAGTCTAGATTTAGTTTCTCTGTGAGGGAATATGTTGCCAAGTTGTAACTCTGCCAATTAAAAAGTCTGCCAAGACCTAACTCATTACCCCACATTTTCCTTAAGAAAGAAAAAAAGGACATCATGACCAATATGCCTAAAACTGATGCCATTAGCTGTGACTTGGTTTTCAGTGGTATATGCAACAAGACCACCTAGGTACTTGTCTGCTTCACTGCTTTGAAATAGGGCAGTGAACTAAATCAAAATCCATCATGAGCGGTTGTTGAGGATTCACCTGGCTGGGAAACTGGCCAACACATCCTATTCCTGATTTGAAAAAACATTTCCTTCTTTCTTCTTCTCCCTAAACCAGATCGTTATTCATATTTAAGTGGGTTATCTGTATACTTGGTTCAATCTTAAATCCAGAGTTTTCATTTTGAATGGAAAGAAAAAACACAACAGGATTTGTACCCAAAAGCAAGAGAACCACTGCTGCAAAAAATTTAGGTCAGATTTTCGTAACAGGGGGGCTTCTGCTGCAGTAAGAACTTAAGCTGATGTATTCTGGCACTCCATCTACACATTCTCAATTTGTTTTGCACATGCTGCTCATGAGTTTCCAAAGAGCACCTGTTTGTAAGGCTGTGTCATAACTAGATTAACTTATCCAAGATAAGGAAAACACGACAAAAATGTGTCACTGACACCTGGACCAACTTACTGATCTGCTTTCCAGTAGTGCTTTCCAATCTCCAAAATTTCCAGTTTTGACCAATGCTATTGAGTGAGTAGAACAGGAGTAGCACAGAACAGGTAAGGAGAAGATTCCTAAGCTAGCACTACTGAAGCTACAGTTACTAATGAAAACACCAACTCAGACTGTTCACAGTTATCAGTGGTGCTTCATGGACAACTGATCTAATACTTCCCGCCCCCCCCCCCCCCCCAATTGATAAGACAATTTTCATGCAAGATTGTAAGGTAGTAACTGAGGTAGTAACTGACAGTGGACACAAAAACAGCAAAAAAGAAGAAAACTGATAATAACTTAAGCAGCCTAAAGATTACTAACCACTCTATAAATAGCTCAGGCCAAAATTCTGGCTCCACCTTCACTCTCATCCTCTTACTAACAAGTAGTTTCATAACAGTATTAAAAACATTCATTGTACTTTATTCCCTTCAGGATTTAAAGCGAAAGAAAAATAAAACAACAGTGACCCAATATACTCAAGATGTACTTTATGAGACTGGTAATAGATGCCTTGGGCAGCTGCAGTTCTTCAGCCTT